>NW_027202271.1:28583263-28588263 GCF_024711535.1 Dipodomys merriami
TACTGTCTTGCCATTTTCACTTAAACTGGATATTCTCTGCTCAGAAAGCACTTCTGTGCTCACTCCTTCAATAGCCATTTGTCCCACCTTCAGTCCCTCTCCATCATCTCACCTTGTTTCATTTTATTTTGTTTTTCTAAAACACTGATTATGGATGGGGAAAAGTCTTATTTATCTGCTTAATGCTTATCAATCATTTGTCTCTCTCATTTAGCACAACTCATGCTAGTTCTTGTTGTTTCGGAACTTCCCTTCCTATTGCCTTAATCAGCACAGGCATACAGTTGGTGTTCTAAAACCATTCATAGGTGAGGCTTATGCATGTTTGAAGAAAGAAAAGAAGACAGCACAGAGTGAAAAAAATAGAAATGTTATATGCTGGAAAAGCAAATTAATAACACTTCTAAAACCAGCACTTTGAATGCTTGGTAGTGGCAGCTCAGAATGCTGGCTAGGGCTTATAAAGTTTTCACAGGGTTCAGTAAGAAATAATGCTATGCTTGCTTAGTAATGTCTGCCTGAACAAAGAAAGGCTTAGTAGCTGAACAGATTTCTCAGTATTTTAGTTTGTGCTGCTTCAGTTCTAGTCTTGGTATGTGGAATTGTGTCTAGGATATGGCTGATACTACTTACATTTAGCTAGTTCGTATTTCTTTTTTTTCCCTTTCTTTCTCTTTAGGAACCAACATAGCATGAGGACCATCATGTTTTATATCACTACTTTGTACTAACTTACTCTTTATCATAGCATTCATCTACAGGTGTGTGAATCTTTGGCAGGATGGGAGAATAATGAAATGTTTCCTTTCTTCTTCATTTGATTTCTTTTTTTTTTTTTTTTTTGTCGGTCGTGGGGCTTGAACTCTGGGCCTGGGCGCTGTCCCTCAGCTCTTCAGCTCAAGGCGAGCACTCTACCACTTGAGCTACAGCGCCACTTCCGGTTTTCTGGTGGTTTATTGGAGATAGGAGTCTCACGGTCTCTCCTGCCCGGGGTGGCTTTGAACTGCGATCTTCAGATCTCAGCCTCCTGAGTAGCTAGGATTACAGGCGTGAGCCACCAGCGCCCGGCTCATTTGATTTCTTTTATACTTTCAATGGTTGAACTTTGGAATTAGATTGGGTATAGTCAATTCTGGATAAAAGCTCTTTACCAAAAATCATATTAAGTGAAGTAAGCCAGACCCAAAGAAACATAGGTCCCATGGTTTCCCTTATTTGTAATAATTAGAATACATCTAAGATAATCTTAGAGGAGCAAAATAGCTCAATAGCTATGTACATATGACCATATAAGATGATGCTAAGTGAAATGAACTCCAACACATAGACACAAGAGGTTTTCCTTTGTTGTTGCTGTTCTCAATGTACTACATGATTTCTTTTTTCTTTTGTTCTTCCTGCCCCCCCCACCCCCCACACCCCACCATGGTGTATCCCCTGTTGTCACTGTATTCAGTTTTGGTACCCTGGGTATTGTATATATGTTTATCTAGGGAAGGGAAGGGGAACAACAAAATGGTGAGACAAAGGACAAAGGGGGAAGCTTTGCAACAGCAATAACCATATGACAGTATTTTGGAGATGATATGTACAACTTGGGCGGGTGGGGGGAAGAGGGAGAAAAACAAGAGGAGGGTAACAAGTTAGACAAGAAATGAAATCACTACCTTACTTATGTAACTGTAACCCTTCTGTACATAACCTTGACAATAAAATTAATAAAAACAACAACAAAGAAATCCCCTCACAGATGCAATCAGAACAATATTCAATTAAATGTCTGTGAAGGGTTAAAGTACTTGAGGCAGTAACTATTTGTTGCTTGTTTCAGAGCAGAGCAACACGTGGTGCTAAACCACCTGGTTGTGTGCCTTTATAAGACCTGCAAATCCTTAGCTCAGGGCTCTCCTCCTAGGCTCCGTTGTGTCAGAGTGTAGGATAAGGCCTGAGCTGCAGCCCGTTTAAATAAAACTTTAAAACATCTGTAAAGTCTGACTCTTGGTAGTCTTCTTGGTGGGGGTCCTGCGACCTGGGTATAACATATTAGTGGGGGCACATCCGGGATCCCCCAAAGACCCCTGAGACTCCAAAGGTAAAACAGCGCTGTCTTTGTTAATTTTTCTTGTCCTGTCGTTTGTTTGTTTCACTTTCATTTTCCTTTGTGAGGACCACCGCTCCGATTCGTAAAGGGTTGTTGAAGCGGACGCGCTTGCATGACAACCCTGGAGGAACTGGGAGACGTCCCAGATCCTCTTGTGGGATGGCGGGAGTTGGAACCCCACTGTGTGTGGCGGGGATCCTTGGAACCTTGCCGTGTGAATTGTGGGGTGGGGGTCCGTTAGGTGTTGGGCAGGAACTGACCAAGAGGGCCTCCTGACCGAGGCCCAACTTGCCCACTGTGGATCTGCTCCTTCTGCTGTGGGGTGTGGGTGTGGAACCACACCGTGAATTGGTCCAAGTCTGAGTCATCGGACCAATTCGGGAGATCTCCACTTTGTAAGCTTTTTTTTTCATAACTGTCAGGCCTGCGTGTGTTTTGTTTGTACTGTTTATTGTTTTTTGGACTGTATGACTGACGGGACTGGAAACCATGGGCAACACTCCATCTAGCCCCCTAGACTTACAAAAAGAAACTAAGAAAGAGGAAAAGAAATTGTACCCCCTGTTTTTTCAGGGAGATAATTTGGAAGAAGAAATGTTTCCTCCCCCATACTCCCCTTCCCAGGTTCCTTCTGCAGAGCCTGAGAATGATCAAGAGGAGGAGGGAGCTATAGAACCAGCAGTCAAACCCTGGGCACCTGCCCTTAAAGTTTCTGAGGGGCCAGTCACTTGACCATGCTGTGGGATCAGCTCCCCTTCTAGAGCAGCTGTTTTTCCCTTATGTGCCGTAGGTCCTGTGGATGCAGATGGTCAACAGCAACTCTAATATTGGCCATTTCCTACCAGTGATCTATACAATTGGCACACCCAAAATGCCCCCTTTTCTAAGAAACCCTAGGATTTAAGTCGTTTACTTGAAACTATTTTCTTTACTCATCAGCCCACTTGGGATGATAGTAGTCAGCTTTTACAGGTCCTTTTTACCACGGAAGAGAGAGACTGTATCTGAGAGGCGGGCCCAGAAACATATCCCTGGCCCCACAGGAGCGCACATCACGGATCCTACCCTGATCGTTGCCCATTTTCCTGAGATCCGACCAACATGGGACTACAATAGGGTTGAAGGTAGGGAGCGACTCCTCGTCTACTGCCAGGCTCTGTTGGCAGGTCTTAAGGTGGCGGCTCACTGACCTACTAATATGGCCAAAGTTTATGATGTTAGACAGGGAGGAAGTGAAAGTCCGACAGCATATCTTGAGCGGCTCATGGAAGCTTTTAGTCAATATACCCCATATGATCTTGAGAACCAGGAATTGGCTCAGATGATTATGTTTGCTTATATAAATCAAGCTGCACCAGACATAAAGTGAAAGTTGCAGGCTCTAGACAGACTTGGTGAGAAGTCTATTAGGGATCTAGTAGCCATGGTGGAAAAGGTTTACAGTAAGAGAGAGACAGAGAAGCAAAGACAGAAAAGGAAGGACAGAGAACATGAAATTGAGTGTGAAAAGAGAGACCCGGCCAAGGAAAAGAAGCCAGACTTGTTGGACTCGCCACTATCACATGCTGAGCATACCTGGTTCACAGACGGCAGCAGTTTCATTCGAGATGGAAAAAGGTACGCAGGTGCAGCAGTCACCACGGACACTGACATAGTGTGGGCAGAAGCACTCCCCTAGGGAACGTCTGCACAAAGAGCAGAACTAGTGGCACTAACAAAAGCCCTACAAATGGGAAAAGGGAAGAGACTAAACATTTACATGGACAGTCTGTATGCTTTTGCCACTGTGCATTTCCATGGAGCCATTTACCATGAGAGAGGGCTGCTGACAGCTGAGGGAAAGACTATTAAAAACAAACAAGAAATTTTAAGCCTCATTCAGGCCTTATGGGAACCAGCAAATATTGCCATTATGCACTGCCCTGGCCATCAAAAGATAACTGATTCTACAACCAAAGGAAATAACTTAGCTGAGCAGGCAGCTAAGGAGGCGGCCCTCCAGCCCAGAGCGGAAGTACTGACTCTAGTAGACCCAGGGCCATGAGCTTTGCCTCCTGAGCCTCAGTACTCCCAAGAAGACTTGGAGTGGATAAAGAAAATCCCATGGCCTATAAACCCCCAGACAGAGAAGGAAATAAAGACTAGTGAAAAACTGGTGAGGGGAAACTTATCTTGCCACAAAGATTGGGCAAGGGGATTCTTAAGAGAATCCATCGGGTCTCTTACATGGGAATCTGAAAAATGCAGGACTTGCTCCAACACTCAGAAGTAAAAATTAGGCAAGGAAATCAACTCATTGAGGACATTGTTAAAAATTGTAAAGCCTGTCAGGTCACCAATTCCCCCAATCAACCAGTTACAAAAGGAGCTTGCCTCTGTGGAGATAGGCCAGGTGTGTATTGGGAAGTAGACTTCACAGAAATTAAAACTGGAAAATTTGGATATAAATATTTGCTGGTTTTTGTAGACACCTTTTCAGGATGGGTTGAAGCCTATCCAACAAAGCATGAGACCGCGAACGTCATGGCTAAGAAGATCCTGGAAGAAATCCTACCCAGGTATGGCTTCCCATCCACCATTGGGTCGGACAATGGACTGGCCTTCATTTCAAAAGTAAGTCAGGGAATAGCTGCAGCACTGGGGACGGATTGGAAATTGCACTGTGCTTATAGACCCCAGAGTTCAGGGCAGGTAGAAAGAATGAATCGGACTCTAAAAGAGACCTTAACTAAGTTTGCCTTGGAGACTGGTGCAGACTGGGTATCACTCCTTCCTTTTGCCCTGTTTAGAATAAGAAATTCACCCTCTCTGCTTGGCTCTACTCCTTTTGAAATAATGTATAGACACCCTCCACCCATTATCCCTAGCCTTCAGACTGAATTGCTTGCTGATTTGGATG
>NW_027202271.1:29193263-29545763 GCF_024711535.1 Dipodomys merriami
AGACAGAGAGACAGAGAGACAGAGAGACAGAGAGAGAGACAGAGACAGAGACAGAGAGATACAGAGACAGAGACAGAGACTCACAGAGGATGGAGATATCTTACTAGTAAAAATAACCTCTCACTAATAATGACTGAGCATTTACCAGGCTTCAGATGCTCCCCATACATCATCTTATCTTATATAGTCTTCATGCCAACCACAATATATGAGGATAAGAAGACAGACCAAGTGATGAAACCAGTGTCCAAATTCCAAGACTCTGACACCACCAGCATTCCCACCCTTCCCCCATTCTACAACATTGCACCCATACTTCTGATGCTAAGACAGAGATATGTAAAGGGCCTAACCAGGAGTACACAACAGTTGAAAGAAGAAAGTTAGGAGAGAAGTTTTGAAAAGCTTAGAGTGTCACAATAAATTATGTTAATGGCAATGCTGGGATATTTTCTTCACTACCATGTTCTCCTCTTTGAGGTATCTATTTAAATTTTATTCTTGCTCTTTTAAAACTTCCAGGATTCTCCTCCAGCCTCCTTCTCAGCTGCTGAGGGTCCTATTATTTTGTTGAGAAACTAGAAGCAAGCAGAAAGGGACTGCCAAACCTTCTCAAAACTAATCCTTCAGATGTTTCCACATCCTCTGCTCCTGCCTTCATTTCAGTGGATGAACTCTGTATGTGTATGTCCAGGGAGAGTCCCTGCGTTACACACTGGGTTCTAAGATTTCTTGCTCAAGGACACTAAAGACACTGCTTTAGCAAATATCTCCTTCTTCTTGGGTCATCCATCATCATTACCACCATTACCAACTATACACTAATGTCTTATATCTTATTAAAAACAAACCTATTTCTGTTTCTCATGATAACAAAGTTCTCAACCAAACAACTACCTTAGCTTTTACTTCTATTTCTCTCTTGAACATTCCTTAATAAGGCCATTTCACCCCTTCTACCACCACAACTTGAAAAACTATGCTTATCAATCTTCCTATTGTTCAATGGCTAAATCCAAAGCACTCAACATAGTTGATCATTTCATCTTTGAAATCCTTTCTCTACTCAGCTTCCAGATCCCTTGTGCCTCACTGATCAACCCTTCTCAGTCTCTCTGTATTGATTCTTTTTTCATTATTCTACTTCTAACCATTGGAAGCCTCAAGGATTGCCCTCTATCTATTCTCATTCCCCTAATGATCTCATCCAGGCCTATTGAGTACTGCATATTTATTAACAACTCTCAACTCTGTATCTCCAGTACACATACCTCCTGAATTCCAAAACTCTATCTCCAGTTGCTTATAGACTCCACATCTCTATTCACATGTCTAATAGCCATCTAAAAGATGACTGATTCAAACACATAATCCCTTCATGCCAAACCACTTACTCTTGCTTTCTTCTCTGTCAGGAGTGATTTCACTATTCCAGTTACTCAGCTGAAAAGGATAATGATACCTCTTTTTTTATGTAACAGACTCTACTTGCTGCAGGGTATGTCCACCTTGACACCTGCCACTGTTGCCCATGCCACCATCATTTTTCAACTTCATTCCTGTTATTTCTTCACCCATTGCCCTATTTTCATTCTTGTTCTTTTAGAGTTTTCTCTGTACAGCATCTGGAAATTTAGACCATATGATGATAATCCTCTTGTTCAAATTCCTTCCACAGCTTCTCAGAACAAAATTAAAAATCCTTATGATGCAGCTGGGTGCTGGTGGCTCACACCTGTAATCCTAGCTACTCGGGAGGCTGAGCTTTGAGGATCATGGTTCAAAGCCAGCCCAGGCAGGACAGTCCATAAGTCTCTTATCTCCAATAAAACTATCAGAAAACCGGAAGTGGCACTGTGGCTCAAGTAGTAGAGTGCTAGCTGAAGAGCTGAGGGACAGCCCCCAGGCCCAGAGTTCAAACCCCATGATTGAAAAAAAAGAAATCTTACAATGGATTTACAAGGGATTACCTTATTTGCCCCTCACCTTCTCTTACTCTGTTCTCACTGTACTCTAACTATAGTGGCCAACTCTATATTCTTCAAACAGTTTGAATTTACTCCCTCCCATTGGGCTTTGCCTCAGTTTTTTTTTTAACCTCCAAAGATCTCCCTCAATCAAGTTGTTTTTTTCCCCTTAAATATAATCTTATTAGGAAAGTCATTCAAAATCGTGTCACCCCTGCATTCCAAAAACCAAAACAACAACAAAAAAAACTTCTTCTTGTATTTGCTATTCTCTTATTTTATTTTGATCCTTTAAAGCTTACCAAAAACAAAACAGATAGATAATTGCTCAATTTTTTAAGTAGTACTGGAATTAGAATTCAGAGCCTTGCACTTGCTAGACAAGCTCTCTACCACCTGAGTCAGTCTCAAGCCCTTATTCACTTCAGTTATTTTTCACATTGTTTTGTTTTGCCTGGGAATGGCCTCAGACAGATCCTCCTACCTATTGACTCCTGAAGCCAGAATCACATATATGTTCTCTGATGCCCAGATAGTTGGACGGGGGGGGGGGGGGGGGGGAGAATTTGGGGGGGGGGGGGAGGAAGGGGGGATGGGGAGGAACCTTAGTCTAATGGAGATCTTCTCAATATCCTCCTCTAAAGCAGCTGGGTTCACAGATATAAACAGATATATAGATATGCAGATATACAGATATATAAAAGTGACTAACCTTGATTGATTGATGGATTGATTGGCCTAATGATTAATTCAGACCCTCCAATAAATACCAGAAATCACTGAAAATTCCTGAGTCAGGTGGGAACCAAAGTGTCATTTCATGAATATACTATGGTAGCAGTGTATCAGGATTTAAGTGAAGAAGCTACATTCAGGGAAACTCCTTGGGAAGTATCTGCAGACCCACTAAGACTCAGATCCACTCAGCCTGGTATCTGCAAATATCTCTTTCTGTGCAAATCCTCAGAAAGTCCAGCAATGGCCTATTCTCTAATCTGCTTGGGTCACTCCCTAACAGAGTTGTTCCTTCTTTCTGTTACATTCCTTCTATCACATGAGCCAGAAAAATGTATTTTCTATTTTAAAAGAAAGTCATTGAACTCAAACCTGAAGTATAAAAACTCCCTAGACAGACAAAACATAGCTATCCCACTGTTCCTCTTCAGTCATATTTTCCACTGCTCCCTAAGATTAGCATCCTATATACAGGCCTCAAGACATTGATTATGACTGGATTGTATTCATTATTGGGTCTCCAGCACCTAGTATGAATTAGTGACTTCCTGCCTTCACACCTACTGAAACTTCCCCCTAGGGTGTTACCTTCCCTTTCCCCATCACAGCCCTATAAAATTTCCATTTATCAATTAGGCAAGACCTAATTTAAACCAAAGCTCTTTGAAGACTTACCTGACCATATCAGCCTATCTTTGAACCCAAATGTTTATTTTTCCTACCACCCAATTTAAGGACATAATAATCAGTAATTAGATGAGTATGTCAAATGTAATGTTTAAGGCTTTGTTTTGTTTCCTCAGTACTCAGGCAGGCAGGCAGATACTCTATTGAATTTTGTTTTTGTTTTTCAGATAGAGGTTTATGCTATCTTTGACTGGGCTTGTCCTCTTACTTCCATCTCCAGAATAGCTGGGATTATAAGTACTCACTACTATACCCAGCCCTCTTCTGTTGGGGATACTGGAGATTGAATCTTTAAGGTTTCAGGCATGCTAAGTAGACAAGTATTCTACTAAATGCCTCAGCCATGTGTATTATTCTCCTAAGCCCAATTATGTTTAAAAGAAGTATCCTTGACCTTCTTCAAGACTATGATAATGGCTTTATTACACTCTGTCTACTATGCATCACTCAATATCATAGTAAGTCTTGAAATATCTCAAGTCCCCGCTAATTATAAGCTAATTGAGAACACAGATGGTCTTGTTCAAGGTTATAACTTCAACCCTCAAAACAACACATGGCCTTTTCAAATAGTAATGAGTGATCAAATGACTAAAGACCCTAAAACAATTAATTATATCTGACACAAAGACCAAAGTACTTTGCATTCAAATCCCTTAGCATTTAAGAGTCCTTCATTTTGTATTGTATTTTCAAAATCTGAATGTCATAACCAGTTTTCATAAGTTTTACTAGAGAGTATTTTCTTATTCATCAATTTTCATCCAATCCACAGATATTCATTGAGTATCTACACATTGCCAAAAGTTATGTGAAATGGGAAGGCTAGTAAGAGATACAGTCTGTTCTCAAAACATAGGCAAGGCTGGGCACCAGTGACTCACTCCTGTAATACTAGTTATTCAGGAGGCTGAGATCTGGAGGATGATTGTTTGAAGCCAGCCCAGGCAGAAAAGACCAAAAGACTCCTTCTCCAAAATAACTGAGCTGAGCTGTCTTGAGTGGCTATTGTTGCTCAGAATTGCTATTTTATTTATGTAGCCAAAGCTTTGCTCCAGAGCTACTTCCCCACAATTTCTACAAGGAAAGTGTACTCTATGGAGTTAAAATGAAAGTAATTAGTCATATCTCTTTCTTCCAGGAGATTTCAACTACTTCAATGCTCTAAGTTGTCAAGTAATGACAATGCCTGTATTACAGGCAAAGTTCCAACTATCTTCAGTGCGAGCAACTTGCACATAACTGCCAGGTTGGTGGGAGGCCTTCATTAACTTTGATACTCAAATAAACTGAAGGTTTTCAAAGTTAATTTAAATCTTCATTAGACAAACACGTAATACAAAGAAGACTTTTAGATTTCATTCAGTTGATTCAAGCCTCAGAATTGTTACTGAAATAATTTATAATAAATATTTAAATTGATTCAGCAGATAATTCATTTGTACAAACACAAATATCAACATATTTAAAAATAAATAGAAACATAATATGAGAAGAAATGAGCCCTTGCAATAGAAAACAGAGCCAAACAAGGCCAATGACAATCAATATATACCTCAAACTCAATAACTTTCATTTAGGGGAGCATATGCACACTTCCTCAAATAACAAAGTCCAGTCCTCTGCTACATCTTAACAATTTTCTGTCTTCCTTTCTTTCTCCTGCTACATCTTCTGAAGAATAAGCCAGAAGGTGGTTCTGTACATTGACAAAATGTATGCCACTCCCTAGGTGCCCCTGGGTTTAGGACTCAAATTATTTCTACAGAGAGATAAGTAAGAGACTAGAAGAGTCTCCTGTAATTAGAGCAAAGAGCAGACCCAATTAAGTCAGTCTTTAGGTCTGTGTTCACTCTCCATATAGCCTTGTGGAGAATAAAATATTGAAACATGCTCTGTCTCTGTTTCTTAAATACAATTTAGATGACACTCCATAGAAATATCATATGCTCTTTTTATGATTGTCTTTTGTTTGTTTGTTTGTTTGTTATACAGTACTAGGGGCTGAAACCAAGTCCTCAGACAAACTAAATAGGCATGTTACCACTTGAGGCACTTTTCTTGTCTTTTATTTTGGTGAGTTTGGTTGTTTGTTGCTTGAGATAAGAGTCTTGCTATCGGGTTGGGAAGGTGGCTTAGTGGAGAGTGCTTGCCTTGCATGCATGAGGCCCTGGGTTCGATTCCTCAGCACCACATATGCAGAAAAAGCCACAAGTGGCGCTGTGGCTCAAGTGGTAGAATGCTAGTCTTGAGCTGAAGAGCTGAGGGACAGTGCCCAGGCCCAGAGTATAGGCCCCACAACGGGCAAAAAAAAAAAAAAAGAGTCTTGCTATCATTGTCTGAGCTGGCCTCAAACTCATGATCTTCCTACTTCCACTTTCCAAGCATTTCAGATTGCAGATGTGCACTACCACACCAGATAATTCTTTTGCTCTTGGTAACTGTTCAGAGTTTCTAGTTTGGCTTTTTAAAATAATAATTTAATGAATATCTGTGGATATTTTTAGTGCTTCCTCCTTGGATTCAACCAAGTGGTTTAACTCTAAGATAGGTATACCACCACATAATTTTCCAAAATGTTATGTAACTTAATCACTCCGGCATCGCATGCACATTCTTGTCCTAGACTGACACTATCACTTGCTATTTTTTTAAATCATTTTTCTGTTAGGTCATCAAAATCTTTTTCTTAGCAAGTATGTGTCACGTTCTGGTTATTGTTTTAATTTTATTGCTGATTAGTAAAGTTTGAGTAATTTCCCATGTTTAAAAAAAAAGCAAAGTATGATAGACATAGTAACATCCAAGAAACTGTAACTACCACCTTGCTCCAATACCTTCTACACTGAGTCTTCCCTCTCCTCTTAGGAATTTCTCCCATTGGCCACAAAAATAGGACAATATGGAGAGGTCTTTACCCTCCAGTTAACACTCCCTCTTTCTTCTTTTATACTCCATCCCCCCGCCTTTCTCTTTCTCTCTCTCAAACACCCTATCCTCACATGCCCAGCTAATCTGAACTCACCATCTTGTTGTTTATAGTCTACATAAACAACCTATATTTGTGTGGCCACCACCCTCCCACCCTGCCTATTTACAATACACCATTATAGTTGCCTCTCGTTAGACCCATCTCATGTTCCTATGAGATAGGCAGAGTGAATTGGATTTTCCTCATTTTATGGAAAGAATGGAGGGTCTAAGTTATAAAGGCATTTGCCCCAAGTCATACTGAGAGAGAAAGAGGCAGAGCTGGAGCTTGATGTTGTGTCTCCTGCCATGGGATCTCTAGCTCTCAACTTGGTGTCAGGCCTCATTCTAGAACTGAGGATATGTCCACAAGCAAATGAAGCAATATCTCTGCCTTACATTTTTCAACATAAATGAATGACATAATACAGAATTTGTAATGTCAGAGGCTTATCACTGCTAAAGTATAATAATAGAATAGGGCCAGGGAGGCAATATGCAGAAGGAGGCTGGATTGGAATGGAAAAGGATGCCTCTCTTAGACAGACTAGTCAGAGAAGATGTCTCTTGAGCAAAGACCTGGGGGAATAGATCATGGACATGTCCAAAGAAAGAACATTCCAAGCTGAGCATAGTCACAAATGCCTATAATCCCAGCACTCCAGAGGTGGAGGCATAGGATCTGTAATGTGAAGCCAGCCTGAGCCATATAGTAAGACCTGTGAAAAATAAAATTTAAATTAACTACAATTTTTTTAAAAAATAAAGCAGATTTTTAAAAAAAGAGCAGGCTAATTAGGAAGACCAGCAAGGATTTAAGCCCTGAATAGTTGTGTATGTAGTAAGTTTATAGAAAGTATAGCCATGAAACCTTAGTTTTACTAAATATGATGAAGTATTACTTGAGAGAAACATGCTGCGGTCCAACAACTCCTGGAGACTTTGGATGAAGCATCACTTCTAAGAGCAAATACCATATGAACACACTCTGAATCGTCTTGAATGAGTGGCCCTGTCCAGCATTGCACAATGTTATTCAGCCATGGAAAGTTTTCCTTAGGAAGCATCTCCGGGGATTTGTGTTGCACAGAACACTCTGGAAAATGCTGCACCACACCCTGCATTCTCTGGAAAGAGGAAGTTGGACTGGGAGCTAGAATTTCAGGCACTGGGCAAAACCAATGGCAGACACCCCTGGAAGCATCAAAATTGCATGGGGTAGTAACCACCAGGTCAACTAATCTATTAAGTGTTCAGCTAGTCCTGGTTTGTTTTTTTTTTCAACTATCTGAAACTACTTTGGGCTCTATTTCCAACCTGCTGCTCTGGTGTTTTCTGTGATTTAACACTGGTTATCTGGCTCCAAGTCTGCTGACCTTTCAGCCTTCCGTAGTGCTCTCCCATGGGGAAATTGGAACTGGGCAGGGATGGAATGTATAAAAATGTTCTCCAGAAGGAAGTGACACTGTGGCTCAAGTGGTAGAGCGCTTGCTGGCTTTGAACTAAAGAGCTCAAGGACATTGCCCAAGCCGAGAGTTCAAGCCCCACGACCAAGAAAAAAAAAAATGTTCTCCAAAGATACTTCCTTTCTGATTGAGAAATAGAGCAAGAAGTGGCGGAGGATGGCTTCCATCGTCTGAGGAAAGTGTGCAGTTAAGGGCTTCGTCCTACGGCCTTGAGTAGACATTCAGCTCAGATTGGGACACACGTGCTCTGAGCTCCAAAGGCCATGGCTATTCTAAAGTGACACAGCTGCAGACAGGTAAGGGATTTGAGAAGACACTCATTGGACAGGAAAACTGCCAGCTATGAAGAATGCACATCACTGCCTGGCTCCGAGAGAATTCCTAGATCTTCTACAAGCCATGAAGCCAAAAATAAATGGGAGGCAGCTGGAGTGGGCCAGAAAGAGTGGGCTGAGCCCAGGATGCTCAGCAATGCTCAGCGAGGCCTGTTACACTACAATCAGTAGTGAACAGCTGGGCCTCAGTTATCATCCTGCAGGTTTGGGCAGGTCTGGATCCAAAGGACTTGTTTGATGGCTTTTTAAAAGTTAACTGTACATATGAAAGTTAATGTCAGATGTCGCTTCACACTAACATGCATAAAATATGAGACCAGGCTGATCACCAATTTTACTACTACTGAAAATAGTATTTTAATTTGCCAGTTGTTGTGGCACATCCCTGTGATCCCAGCATTTGTGAGTCAAACTTTTTTTTTCCTATAATGTATTATTATCACATAGATAGCACCATAGCAATTAGAAATAAGACGCTGAAATATAAGAGAACATTAAATTCCTTCCTACCATACTCACTCATCCATTAGTGATTTACATAATACTCACTAGACACTATGATAAAAATGAACTATATAACTAATGGGCGGGGAATGATGTTAGGAAAATGGAGTCGAACAGAAAAAGAATAGGCCAGACTCGATCATCAACAGGCTAGGACTGTTTATTGAGGAACAGGAATGGCACAGACCTTTCTGCATGTTGGAGGTTGTGTAAGAGACTGGATTTTGAGGTGGACTTATATAGGGCCTAACAAGGAAGCAGAAAATAAAAAATGGGTTATGGTCTCTTGGTGCCCAGGGTGATGTCCTTGGCCAGTCCCACAGTAGAATGCTCCACCTAGGGTGAGGGGCTGTTATCCCCAGGGGACTAAGGGTGGTATCCTTGGCCAGGCCTAGATTGAAATAACCTGCCTACTGACAGGCATGCAGTGAAGTCTGTTCCTGTGCATCTGGTGTATTGTTTGATCTGGGGGGAATAGACAGGAATCCACCCTTCATATTCCACCTTTAGATACAGAAAAAGAATGGGCCTAGAGGGGAGAGGCAGGTCCTTCATATAGGGACTTTAGATACATAAAAAAGTCTGGGTTGAGAGGGGGACAACATGGAGTTATGAGAACAAAGCAGATTCCCATCAAATGGGAGGGAAAAACTGACTTATATAACCGTAACCCCTCTGTACATCACCTTTACAATAACAATGAATAAATTTTCAAAAAGAAAGGAAAGAATAACTGCATTGATGCATTGAGAAGGAAAATAAAATAAAATAAAATCCTACCATAGTATCTCTTGGGAATGGATTCCAGGCCCCCATAGGAAAACCTACAGTTGCTCAATTAGCATGTAACCTCTGTACATCCTTCCTTATATATTAAATAATCTTTAGATTCTTTACAATAACCAATATAATGCAAATGCTGTATAAATAGTTTAGGGCTATGTAATGGTAAGAAAAGGTTTGTAAGTGTCCAGTACAGATGTAATTTTCTTCAAGTATTTTCAGTCCACAGTCTACTGAATTGATGTGGGACTTGTGAAGAGAGAGATTAAGATCAATAAGCATTCATGAGACACCCCAAATGACTAGAAGGCAAACAATAGTTTTTTAATGAATTTTTATTCCATGGCATAGGTGGGACCTGAGTCTGACTAGTTCATCTGCTCTTCCTTGCCTGAGTATTGGTAAGGATAGTGTGCATATTTATGTCAGACAGCTAGGTGAGAGCTTTGTACATCTCCATGAAAGGGAACCATAGAGAGACAGTGAATACCCAGCCATTCTTCATTCTTCCCTACTTCTCAAATGGTTCTTTAGTTCTGAATACCACTTCGAAGCATGTAACAATGAAGTCAAGGGCTGGAGGCATGGCTCAAGTGACAGAATTTGCTTCCCATGTGAGAGACCCTGGGTTCAATGCTGCAAAAAAGGAAGCAAGACAAGAGGAGAGGAAAGAAAGAAGAAGAGAAATGGTGGCACACCTACAATCCCAGCTACTTGGGAGGTGGAGGTTGGGAAGATCATAGTCTGAAGCCAACCTGAACAAAAAAGTTAGCAAACCCTCCCTTTAACCAACCTGTTGGATATGATGGTGGTGCTTTAGTTTCAGCTACATGGAAGGCCCACCTTGATAAAAAACAAAACAAAACAAACTTATCTAAAAAATAACTAAAAGCAAAAACTGAGCAGGGGGATGAGGCTCACAAGTAGTTGAGCACCTGCCAATCAAACATGAGTATCTGAGTTCATTCCCCTATACCACACACACACACACACACACACACACACACACACACACACACACACACACACACACCACACACAGAGTACCTCAAAAGATACAGTCAAGAAACTACTAGATTTTACTCTGCAGGACCTTTGTGAAATCCTCATGGATGCTCGCACACTTAATCACTTAAATGAGCCTTTTTCCTGATCCCTCCAGCACACCTCCCCAGAGCCAATGTCACTCACACTGGCGAGCTAAGTCCTTTCAATTTGCTATGCTTTTTTAAATAAAATATTCAGTTATCCAGTTCATAAACCTACTATTATATGCCAGTTACACATTTCTACCAAAAAGTAAGAGGTGTTTTTTTTCACAAAACTATAATCCATTGTCATTGTTTTTTTTTTTCTGCTTATGTGGTGCTGAGGAATCGAACCCAGGGCCTCATTCATGCAAGGCAAGCGCTCTACCACTGAGCCACCTTCCCAGCCCCCCATTGTCATTGTTCAAGTATTCTGTTCTTGTTGACAAAATGATGCATTTATACATTTTACAATCGAGTACCATTGCATTATACAAACAAGGTTGAAAATAATCTCTAAAACTCCTTATGGGAATAGTGATGAGGTCTATAATTCTACCATTCACAATCTGGGGCAGGAAGATTGTGAATTTGATGTCAAACTGGGCTAAATGGTGAGACCCTGTCTCAAAACAAAACAAACAACCTGTATCTCAACCACAATGATAGCTTGATTAGAAAATAATTCATACAGTCTCTCAAGAATGCCTAGGTAAACCTTGTTAAAAATGAACTATACGGCTGAGATCTAAGGATCACTGTTCAAAGCCAGCCCCAACAGCAAAGTCCATGAGACTCTTATCTCCAATAAACCACCAGAAAACCAGAAGTGGCACTGTGGCTCAAGTCGTAGAGCTCTAACCTTGAGCTGAAAGAGCTGAGAGCCAGTGCCCAGGCCCAGAGTTCAAGCCCCACAACCAAAAAAAAAAAGAAGAAGAAGAAGAACTATACCGGCTGAGAATGTGGCTTAGTGGTAGAGTGCTTGCTTAGCATGCATGCATGAAGCCCTGGGTTCCATTCCTCAGTACCACATAAACAGAAAAGGTTGGAAATGGCACTATGGCTTAAGTGGTAGAGTGCTATCCTTGAGCCAAAAAGGTTCAGGGACATTGCCCAATCCCTGAGTTTATGTCCCAGGACCTGTGGGGAGGAGGGGAATGAACTATAAAGCTTGTGGGTAGGGATAGGAGAGAAAAACTAGGAGAGAGCAAGGGGTGATATTGTCCAAAAAGAAGAGTATTTATTACCTGACTTATGTAACAATAACCCCTCTACTCAGGAGGCTGAGATGTGAGGGTCCACCCTGGGCAGGAAAGTCTGTGAGATTCTTATCTTCAATTAATCACAGAAAAAACTGGAAGTGGTGCTGGGGCTCCAGTGGTAGCTAGCCTTGAGCAAAAGGAGCCCAGGGACAGCCCCGAGGCCCACAGTTCAAGCCCCAGGACCAGCACACACACACACAAATTAATTAATAAGTAATAATAATACAATTTTAAAAGAATACCTAGGTAATCTAACTTTAATGAACAAGAAATGTGTTTTAACTGCCTCTTGCTTATTTAGTTGTGTCTGAATAACATGCACAATGATGTTTATTATCATATCTTAGAGTAAAATATTACAATTAACAACATTTGGCAACAGTTTTTACTAACAGTCCCCATACAGTAGCCATAGATTGAAAATAGATACACTTGTAAAAAAGAGGAATATATCTACAATTGAAAGATAAAATTAGCCGGGCTCTGGTGGCTCACGCCTGTAATCCTAGCTACTCAGGAGGCTGAGATCTGAGGATCGCAGTTCAAAGCCAGCCCGGGCAGGAAAGACCATGAGACTCCTATCTCCAATAAACCACCAGAAAACCGGAAGTGGCGCTGTAGCTCAAGTGGTAGAGCGCTCGCCTTGAGCTGAAGAGCTGAGGGACAGCGCCCAGGCCCAGAGTTCAAGCCCCATGACCGACCAAAAAAAAAAAAAAATTAAAGGACAATTGTAATTCATTTACATAAAACCATCAGAAAATTGAAGTCTGTAATTTAGATCAATTTAATCTCACCATTAAAACTACTGAATGAAAATCCCTTTGTAGTAAAATGACTTGGTTTTTGAAGGCTTTGTAGCCATTCTTTTACTCATTCAGGGTCAAATGCAAAAACAGGCACAAATAAAAGTTCTCTTTGAGTGCAATAAAGTATTAAGTTTTTCCTGAAACTAAGATTTTTTTTTCCACCTTAGTTCTAGATAAGTATGTCCACCCACTCTGCCTAGAGTGGACATTAGATTTATTGCAGGCTCAAGTTTTTGATTGTTTGCTTGTTTGTTGCTAGGGATCCAACCCCAGGTCCCCGGAACTCTACTACTGACCTCCACTCCCCTCCCTTACCCCCCATTCCCACTCAGCAGTTTCAAAGTTGCCCAAATTAACATTCATTTTATATGTCTTTTCAGTCCTTTTTCCTACTTCCTTTTTTTTCTCCTTTCCTAATCTTTTCATTTCTCTTTTCTTCTCTTTCGTCTTCCATCCCAACTTCTCCCAGATTCTAAATATGACTTTTTCACTCCCTAAAACACAGTGGTTTCTAGAGAAAATCATTGAAGTACTCAGATAGTTTCTTTGTAGTTATTTATGTCCCTAGGAATTAAAGAGTCACTTTCCTTAATTCTATTACCTTTTTTCAGTCTCTTTTTTCAGCCTCATTTTGTAAAAAATGAATACCTAAAATAAAAAAATGGAATACCTAAATGAGGTTTCAAAAAATAAACAGAACCATGCACTGCAGTTCAAGCCTGTATTCCTAGCTATTTGGGAGGCAGAGTTCAGGTGATTGAAGTTGCAGGCCAACTCCAGGGGAAAAAAGTTGAGACTTCATCTCAACCAATGACTGACTAGTAACTCACCTATACCATCCCAAGAACTGAGAAAGCACAATCTCAAGACTCCATTGCACACATCTTTCATCCCCAGCCACATGAAGAAGCACAAGTAGTAGAATCACAGTCTAAGTTAGTCCAGGTATAAAATAAGAACTCATCTTGAAAAAAACCAGTGCAAAAAGGGGCTGAGGACCTGGCTCAAGTGTTAGAGTGTTTGCCTAGTAAATGCAAGCCCTCAGTCAAATAAATCTCTGGGGAGTGGGAGTGGTGTAAGGAGGAAGCACAAATATTTGTGAATGTTTGTGTTTGGTAAAATAATGCTTCTAACACTTTCCTATACCCCCTTACTCTTTCACAATACTATGTTATAGATCATTGCAGGATTTATCCTAAAATATTATTCATAATTAGGAAGTAATAAGGTATACATTTCAACTTGCAGAATGTCTCCTATCACTGGCATTCAACATATACCACATTTGAGGATGGGTCACACAGTCTGAACTCCAAAATTTTATGTCATTTTTGAATATGACTGCTCCCACCCACGATATGATCTTTTTCACTAAACAACAACAACAACAAAGTCTGTGTGTTTTCTTCTAGAAAAGGGTAGATTTAGACTTTGGGTTTCTCTCTTGGCTATTCAACTCTTATTTTTTTTAAATGGGGAACCTAACTGTGAAATCTAGCAAAAGCATCATCCTCTGAGAAAGGACTTATTATGTATGCAATTATTTCTTCCATCCTATCCAATCCAACCATTTAAACCCTGAAAACAAAGGAGGAAACTGTTATCAATGGCAGAACACAGAAAGCTATTCATGTCCATTCATCCACGGTTACAATAGTAGCAGCACAAAAACTGAATTTAATGCTATCACCAATCATTTCTCTAAAATTGTTAAAATATTATGCAAGAATGGTTTTAAGAAAACTCTGTTAGGTAATTTTCTAAGACTGAAAAATTCTGCAAAGATTTTGTGGCTCCAGGCAAGTTTTCATCCTAGCTCTGATATTAGTGAAGTTAGCTTATCATCATACTGCTTAGTGTGTGTACTAAGTACATGGCTCATTTTTTTTTTGCAACCTTCAGCTTTGCTAAAAATGCTGGGCAACAGGAAAGAATGTGTTTATGTTGCCCAGGCTTATAAGGCTCCTCTTAGCAATGATCATAAATGCTGCTGTTGGTCATGTTTTTATGGTGCTGATAAAGGAGGGTAACCTGTGTAATGGAGTTAGTTAAATGATCCACAATGTCATTGCTCAACATTGGAGATACATTCATTTGTAGGCCTATAATTGGAAAACAGGATATGAAGGTTTTAGAGGCTGGCTGGCCAGCTGGTCAAACAAATAGTACAATATTATCAAAGCAAAAGGAAATGTCATACAGCCCTTCCCTAAGTGCATTGCAGGATCTATTTTGCAAATGCTTTTCTTTTTTTTTTGTTTTTTTTTATTTGCAGTTATTTGCTTTCACTTCTAGCTTAAACATGATTTGCAATGACTGTTTCTTTTCTAAAAATTGTCTGTACTCTGTTTCAAAGAACAGTTTGTCTGCTCAGCAATTGAAGTAATGTTTATGGACACTTTGGAAAGCAACAGTTAATGAGATGACAGTTTAGTCAATAATACAAGAAAGGCAAGGAGGCTGTAGTTTTATGCATTTTCCTCTTGTAACACTGTTTCACATTCTATAATTATATAATTTCAAATAATTAAATAAACTATAAATATATATATGTATATATATATCAAAACTGAGATATATCTCAAAGCTGAGGTACATAGGTACAGAACATAAAATGTGTTTGGGGGAATCATCACCTGTATTTAGGGATCAAGGTAAATGAAATTTTTGTAAAATTACAAAAATGATATTAAGACATGACTTAATGAAGCTGGGCACTGATGGCTCACACCTGTAATCCTAGCTACTTGGGAGGCTGAGATCTGACAATCGGTTCAAAGCCAGCCTGAGCAAGAAAGTCTGAGACTCTTATCTCCAATAAATTACTCAGGAAAGTCCAGAAGTGACATTGTGACTCAAGTGGTAGAGTGTTAGCCTTGAGCCAAAAGAAATTCATGGAGAGAGAGGATGAGGAAGAATGATTGTGAGGATGAATTTGTTGGATATACCTTATATGCATGAATGGGAATGTCACAATAAACTCATCCTGTACAATTAATATACACAAATAAAAATCAAAAAAGAAAGGAAGGAAGGAGGAGCAGAGAGAGGAAGGAAGGAAGGAAGGAAAGAAGGAAGGAAGGAAGGAAGGAAGGAAGGAAGGAAGGAAGGAAGGAAGGAAGGAAGGGAGGGAGGGAGGGAGGGAGGGAGGGAGGGAAGGGAAGGAAGGAAGGAAGGAAAGGAAGGAAGGAAGGGAAGGAAGAAAGAAAGAAAGAAAGGAAGAAAGAAAGAAAGAAAGAAAGAAAGAAAGAAAGAAAGAAAGAAAGAAAGAAAGAAAGAAAGGAAGGAAGGAAGGAAAGGAAGGAAAGGAAGGAAGGAAGGGAAGGAAGAAAGAAAGAAAGAAGGAAAGAAAGAAAGAAGGAAAAAGAAAGAAAGAAAGAAAGAAAGAAAGAAAGAAAGAAAGAAAGGAAGGAAGGAAGGAAGGAAGGAAGGAAGGAAGGAAGGAAGGGAGGGAGGGAGGGAGGGAGGGAAGGGAAGGAAGAAAGAAAGAAAGAAAGAAAGAAAGGAAGGAAGGAAGGAAGGAAGGAAGGAAGAAAGAAAGAAAGGAAGAGAGAGAGAGAAAGGAACAAAGAAAAAGGAAGAACCAACTTTTTAAGCTGAAGAAAAGATTATAATATATCAAAGATTTCAAACCAGGGCCTTCCAAATGATAATTCAGAAACACTGCTTGCCAGAAACAAATTCTCCTGTGTTTTATAGGAGACCTTTAATTTCAGGTATAAGACTTCAATGGGTAAATCTACCTTGCTAAAGTAAATTCTAACCATTGAGCTGTTTGGGACCATGTGAATGCTTCACCATCAAGAAATAATTTTTTGTGTGTTTCTATGAATTCACAGGAGAAAACCTGAGATGTAAGATTCTTCTAATGATGCTCTTTCAGCACATATACTCGCTTTGTGATTTTTGTGACACAACATGACATCAGTGAACTCCTGGTGGAATTCCTGATTCAGCTTCATGATAGCTATAGTTCAGCCAGAGCTGAGAAAACCTAGGATAGAAGTAACCCTAGGTAAGTACTGTCCATGAGCCTTCACAGACATGGATGGAAAAGACCCTCTTCAGCTTTATAGCTTTGCCTATCTCTCAGAGTCAGGTTCCTGGAAATTTTTACCCACTTCAATCCTGCTCTATACAGCCAAAAACTACAGCAATAGGCAAACTTGGACTCATCCTCACTGGAAAGAGAAATATTTAAGCAAAGATAACTGATTCTCTTCCTAACTTTACCCCGATCAAGGGTCCTTGGGTATCTGTTGCAGGATGCTATTTCCTCCCTAAAGGCAGGTAGCAAAAACCCAAGTGAATCCAGAAAAGAGATATGCAAATAGTTTTTAATTACAGATGAGTAACCCCATGCTCCCAGGTGTGGTGCTATACACCTGTAATCCCAGCACTCAGAAAGCTGAGACAGGAGGATTTCAAGTTCAAGGCTAATCTGAGCTACATAGGAGTGTAAATCCATGGGGCTGGGAAGGTGGCTCAGTGGTAGAGCGCTTGCCTTGCATGCATGAGGCCCTGGGTTCGATTCCCCAGCACCACATAAGTAAAAAAGAAAAATAAGCTGGAAGTGTCACTGTGGCTCAAGTGGTAGAGCACTAGCCTTGAGCTGAAGAGCTGAGGGACAGAGCCCAGACCCAGAGTTCAGGCCCCACGACTGGATCCCCCCCCCCCAAAAAAAAGGAGTGTAAATCCAGGTTATGCTGGAGATGAAATCAAGGAGTTGTAAGATACATTGGAAGACAAGATTTTAAGGTTGGGATGTATTTGCTGAGTATTTCACCTCAATATTAAAGAACAATATGATAGCTAGACAAAAGAAATGGAAAGGATTTGTATGTAGAGGGAACTACATTAGCAAAATATCTGAGGTGGCAGATTATTCCTTTGAAGCAATCTCAAGTAGAATAGAGGTTACATGGAAAGAGAATCCTGCATCCAAGTGGAGGTTCCCTTTAATCTTGAAGATGCCAACAAAAGAATTTCTTTAGAGGATTTATGCAGTTATTTGGGGGGATAGAAAAGAAAGAAGTACCAGGAGGTATAAGAAGGGATAGATTAGTTGGGGGCATGGCTCAAGTAGTAGACACCTACCTATTAAGTACAAGATCCTGGGTTCAAACCCGTATGAAGCCAAAAAAGGACAGTCAGGAGGGAATAGACCAAAGTAGAGCCAAACCTAAGGCAGAGAAACGTCACGATATTAGAAGCAGGTACTCATTCAGGAGTTCAAGACAGAGAAAGATTATTCAAGGATAGAAAGAAAACAGGAACTAAGGATGTAGCTCATTGGTAGAGCACTTGCTTGACATAAGCTAGGCCCTGTGTTTGGTCCTCAGCATTAAAAAGGAAAAAAAAAAAAAAAAAGAAAAGAATAAGTCAAGAGATAGAAAACAGAGTCACTTATTGTCTGACTTATGTAACCGTAACCCCTTTGCCATTCACCTTTTCAATAAAAATAAATAAAATTAAATTTAAATTTAAAAAAAGGAAACAGAGTCAATCAGACATAAAAATGAATGAATCCAGAGTGAGGGAAAAGAGTCTAGAAAGTACTTTCCAGTTTCTGGCTTGTCCCCTTCAGAGAGGACATAAAGAAGGGGATACACTGGATTTAAAGCGCCTCTAAGACAGTCCTTTAAGGGAAGTAACAAAGCAATGACAGCTCAGCGGATGCTGCTGTGGGAGAGACACTAAGCCAAGGTATGGGTAAGATGGCCTAGAAAGCATGTCTAATGCTGGAAGTAGGCCAAAAAGAAAAAAAGATTCACAACACTAACAAATTCAAGCTTTCTTTCAAGCTTTCTCTGCTCCTGAGAACAAAAGGATTGAGAGATATTCTCTTAAGGAAAATGAGGCTTTATCTTTTCATACCACTGGGGATCCAACCCAGGGCCTACACTTGGGAAAGTTATCTGCTGCTGAGCCACATCTCTAACCCAAAAGTCAGGTTTTAGGAAGAGAGACGTTCTCGCTGTTCCTTTGCCCTTCCATCTTGTTTTCTCTACTACTCCCTTCTCCACTAGTCCAGCTTATCTGTCTTTAGAAATGGCCAGCTAATTTTTCTACCTACTGGCCTTCTTTATCTGCTTCCTCAATGTTCCAGTCAGTATGAGGAAGTTCTTCCTCTGTGCCAGAGGAAGTTCTACATTAATCAGGTTGAGAGTCTGTTAGAAACTGGCCTGACCTGAAACAACAGAAAAACCTGTCTTGTCACTCTAATGAATATATTTTACTAGCCACAATATTTTTTCTTTTTTATCAATATTTTTAAGTAACCAATAACTCTGGTTGTTAGAGATTTTCTGTGACCATGCTCCTTTTTGCAAACAGAAGGATCAGCATAGAGAACTCTCCTCGTCCACGAAATTTCCTTTTGCCATCTGTATGCATGTTGAGCTTTAATTATTGTGCCTTCTTTATAATGTGAAAACACATTTAAAACAAGTTATTCTTGTCCTAATCGATGGAAGTAAATAAAAATTTGTAGAGATGAACAAATAGCAATCCTAAGGAAACATCTATATGCCTATCTTGGCAGGCCAGTGAAACTCTTTCAACATAAGAATAGCATGCTACAGATATATGTATGTGAACATTTGCTCTGTTTCTAGACTTTCCAATCTTTGAGTTAAATAAGTTTCCTCTACTCTGATTATTGCATGTCACCTTGGAATCATTTCATTTCTAAGACATGTTGTCAGTGATCTTGAACTTTAAACGGCACTTTCCATTTTATCGGTGCACTTAAAAATCTCTCTGGCAGGTACCATGGATTGACATGACATCTATTCCAAATGTTTCTAGCAGAGGTTGTAAAGACAAAAGTCGTTATTTCTTGCACTCCTTTGGAGTTCTGGGTTGATGGAGGTTTCACTCACCAGGTGCAATCTTGTGGACTTGGCTATAGAACAGAGTTAAGGGTTGTGCAAAAGGGTGAAAGACATCAGTTTGTTGATATGGCTTAGGCCGAAGCAGAAGCCACGAGTTTGAGCAAGACTCCAGACTCTATAAATGGCTCTTGAGCATAGCAGGAACATCTGTACACATCTGTGGGGGCTTTGGGAATTAACCCACAACAACGCAGACTACAGGCTTGTTCTTGAGCTCCCTGCCCACAAGATTTCTGTCAGCCATGGTACCTCTGCAACACAACTCTTTCTACCATTGTAAACTAGAGTTTATTCTGTCCTCTCAATGGTAGGCAAGACATTGGGCCATCACACTCGATACTATATGTAAAATTTCTTTACTTATCTCATAATCATAGTACATATGACAGGCTTCATTTAAGGGTCTGGTGACCCAACAATTTAATCTCTATCTGAACTTAGAAAATGCAATCCTTGAATTTGATATATCAATATGGATGTGAGTATAGTTTCTTGACTTGGGATTTTAGAGATTGTGGTTTACCTGGGAAGCTACTAAACAAATCCTTCTCTGATTACAGCTCCTATGCATCCTGAGACTCAAAACACCATTGCACTTACGCAAAGCTTTTATGGTTTTAAAATTGCTTTTATATTCATTGCCTCAGAGACAAGTCAAAACAATTGAAAGTCAGAGAGGGAAGGAATTTACCATATTCATATTAAAAATGAAAGACTTAAACTTCAAAGAAGTCAAATAATTTGTTCAAGGTGTGGTAGATAAAAGGCAGAGGCTAGTTGAGGGCCCAGAGTATCCTTCTACCTCACCAGTGCTCTCTCTTATCTCTGAAGCATGTGCATGTTTTGTTGAAAATTCCATCCACCTACTACTATCCAATATCCATTCCCTTTTCCTCTTTAAAAACAGATCTCTCGTTTTATTTGTGGTTTTATTTGTGGCAATAATACATTTAATTATGGGACTACATTTCCCATTCTCTCTGAAGTGCAGAGAGGTAATGTTTTGGTCCAGGAAATATGAGCATAAATGTTGAAAGCATCTACTGAATAAGAGCTAGAAAGAAGATAATTCAGTTGGCAGAACTCTTTTGTCCTTCTATGTTTATTCCTTCCTGCTCCTTGGAATGCAGATGTGATGGTAAGATCTTACCCAGCAATCTTGAATCATGAGGCAATCTAGAGACTAGATGTCACTTACAAAGGATAGAATAACCATAAGAGATAAAGGGACTTTGAACCAGACTGTTTACCTCTAGACATGTTTTTTACATGAGAGAAAATAAGTACCTATTACTATGATGTGGAGTCTCCAATTATGCAGATTGTATTGCTAATGGGTATATGTAAGTTTCTGAAATAATTTCTGTTGTAATATTATGCCTTATAAAATAAATGCTTTCACCCATGCGTAATCTGAGAATGGAGTAATGATCTCCAGACAACAGCAGTCCCAAGTCACAGTCAACCTCTGTATATACTGGCAGACTTACATTAAATTTGGAAGGGTAAAGCTAGATCTTCCTACATGCATCCTTATGAATATGGATTTGAATCTACATGATTCATGTAGTGTGTGTCTTTCTAAAACTGAGTACAGAAGCACTGGCAGCATAGGTAATCTGGTGCAGAAATTGTATAGGATGCAGAGAAACACTGAATCCCACCTGGCTCATGTCTGATACATTTGGCTAAATGTGCATTTGGCTAAATGCACTATTGGCTTCTGGGCCCTAAGAACTGCTTACATCCCTGGTGATGAATAACTGGTTTTCTCCATGTTCTAATAAAACTGTTCCTAAAATTCTTTTAGCCTAAGGATGAGCCATTCTCACTGAAAGATGTTAGGGCAAATGAGGCCCTCTCTTTCCCTCTCCTGAGAGTTAGGTTTGGAGGCTGACCTATCCAGAATTGCCTCAGTCCACACATCTCTGTGCTAATTTTTCAGGGGTTCTTAACTTATTTTGTACCATGTAATCTGATGGACCCTTTCAGAATAAAAATCTGTAAAATCTGTAAAATAAGACTCATGAGATAAAAAACCAATTATATTGAAATACAGCTTTCAAAATATCTTTTGAACTTGATTTGATAGATGCTTCTTTATTAAGACATTCAATTTCAAAATGTCACAGTAGGTCTAATAATTACCAAGCTCTTAAAGTTTAAAAAAAGAGGGTAAATGATATTTTGAGACATCAGTAACAACTGTCATGTAAAAGGAAAATGCCTGCAATTTCTACCAAAGATAGAATCACAAGTGAAGTTAACTCTACTGTGGTTTGTGGCCTACATTCACAACGAAAGAAAATACTGAATTTCAAGCAGAGATTACAAAAATAAATATGTGATTTTTTTCCCCACCAGGTTCCTAGACCTCTCAGTTCTAAACACAGATCTACAGACTCCCAAGAACCCTGCTTTAAATCATAAAAGAATTCTTATGATTCCTGAATTCCATGGAGACCACATAAGAATTCTGTTTCGTGATATAATTAGATGGTTGGCAGGGCTGGTCCTTGATTTTAGCACATTTCACAGTTTAGGAATCTGGTGAAGCCAAGTGTTGGTGGCTCATGCCTATAATTCTAACTACTCAGGAGGATGAAACCTGAAGATTGAGGTTCAAAGCCAGCCCCAGCAGACAAATCCATGGGACTCTCATCTCTAATTTACTAGCAAAAAGCCAGAAGTGCAGGATTGGCTCAAAAGGGCCAGCCTTGAGTGAAGAAGCTAAACAAGAGTGTGAGGCCTAAATTCAAGCTCCATCACTGGCACAGTAAAACAAGCAAATTTTAAAAAATGGTAAAAATCTGAAAAGTGTAGTGTATAGAGATATCTGTTCTTAGTCATTGTCATCCAGAAGCCCTGTCTTGTAAAATGTTCACTAAAATTGACAAATGGCATTGGATTGCATTTATAAGCCAATATGTGGATTAAAGGAAAAATAAATTACCAGCCAGCCTCTTGGGTATTTTCTTAATAGAGGAATGAGACCCAGGAAAATGGATCTGCATTTACTCTATATGCAATGGCAATGTTTAGTCCAATCTACAGATAAAAGCCTTCCATCTCAAAGGCCTTATTTTGCACATTCCTCTGAACACTAAAATCAAACACAAAACTAAGAAAAATAATAAAAATCTAATTCCCTTGAAAATTCCCCATGAACATTAAGCTTTAAGCTCTCTCCAAAACCCGATTTAGTGAAAGGCATTTCTCCAATAAAGTAGTACTTGACAAGAACAGTTATAGTTCTGACGTGTTGTCTACTATTAAAGAGACATACACAAAATATAATGAAGCACTTCTCACGAAGAATATGGTTTGAATTGTTTTCAATTCCTAGGAGCTGTTAAAAGACAGCCTGATGGGTATTCATAGCAATTGATGATTCGTCAGTCTTTCAGCCCATTTTTGAAGGCTATCTTCAAATCAGTTCAGTGAAATTAAGAAAAATCAAAAGAAGGCAATAAAGCAGGGCAAAATTTGACAAAAATGCTCTATTTTATTATCAGAAAGTTCATTAGCAGGTATACAAATCACATAGAAAGTTCACAGGTACATCCTGGAAATTCTGAGCACACAAATATACCATATTCCAACAGATTTTGAGTCAAAGAAACATATTTTAAATCTTTATCTTCATGAAACTTGCAAGTTTGCTTCTCTGATCAATGTCTTCATCAATGGAAGTAATAGCTATCTATCTCTTAATTATCTTGCAGTGAAAATTAAGTAAACACATAACTGTCATATATCTAGAAAAACATCTGATATATACTAAGCCCTTTATAATTTGTCACCAAAAGATTCTAATGAGGTTTAAAAGTGATATTACCTCAAAGTTCTTGGCATTGGCCTTGCATGTACTTAATACTATAAGTAGGAGTATCAAAAAAAATAATAGAAGTTCCAGGTGCTGATGGCTCAATCTGTAATCCTAACTACTCAGGAGACTAAGATCTGAAGACTGTAGTTTGAAGCCAACTCAGGAATTAAAGTCTGTGAGGTTCTTATCTCCAATTAACCAGCAAAAAGCCAGAAGTAGAAGTGTTGCACAACTGGTAGAATGCCAGCCTTGAGCAGAAAAATCCAAACAAGCACAAGGCCCTAAGTTTAAGCCCTAGTTTTGGCGCATGCATGCGCACACATGCGCGCACTCACACACACACACACACACACACACACACACACACACACACACACGGAAGTATTGGTATTGGATATATTAGAATTAGATAATTTAGAATATTAGAATAATATGTTAGATTTCATAATATTAGAATTGGTTTAAATATCAGAAGTATCAATATAGTAATGTTTTCCTGGAATGCATGCCAGGATGAGGAGTCTGTCTTTAAAATGTCAAACTTCTTTCTTCATATGTCTGTAAGGTCAGGTTCCTAGGGGATATAGGTCTGTGCAAGAGAGCTTGTTTATCATGTGTGAAGTGTGAAGATCTGGTTTCAAAGCCTAGTATCACTAAAGTAGAAAAAGGAGGAAGATGGGTCTGGGAAGGTGGCTCAGTGGTAGAGTGCTTGCCTTGCATGCATGAGGCCCTGGGTTCGATTCCCCAGCACCACATAAGCAAAAAGAAAAAAGCTGGAAGTGGCGCTGTGGCTCAAGTGGTAGAGCGCTAGCCTTGAGCTGAAGAGCTGAGGGACAGCACCCAGGCCCAGAATTCAGGCCCCACGAACCAACCCCCCCCCCCGAAAAAAAAGGAGGAAGAGGAGAAGGAAGAAGAGAAAGGTGGTTGTGATGGAACCCACCTTATTTCTTTAGGCATAAGACAATCTTAGAAAATGAACCCGTTATCTTTATCATGGCTATGTATAGTCATGGTCACACACCTAGTGCCATTATCATTGAGATTAGGCAATAGAGCCCTGAAATTAATATAGAGCTACCTATCAGTAACACCTTACTTACCAGAAAGAAAGAAATTACAGCTGAGAAAATCACACTGTCTTTAATCCTACCTGCCACAGCCCAACTCTGAAAAGATCAGCTACTTGTGTACCCAAGTGGAGTTCATTTAACAAGAATCAATTATGTAATAATTTGTAATAAGGAAAAATCTTTCCCATAAAATTCTGTTTTATAGACTACTTAGAAATAAGATTTCCAACTTGCAACATCATCTGGAAATACCCAGGAAACCATTCATAAATCACCAATCAACTACAAGGTCATGAAGAGTGTTCTAGTTACATCTGCCTGAGGAACTCTGACTAGCTAGCTCACACTGGCCAAAAGCATTGCATCCATATCACCTCAGGCACCTAAGTGCTCAATGTATCTTTCAGGTATCTTTCACAAAACAGCTCTATTCCTCATAGCAATCTTGTAAAGGAATCATTCCAGTAATTTGCCCAAGGTCAAGGAGTTACTAAGTTGAAAAGCTAGGACTCAAACTCAAGTCTCTCAACTCCAAAACTACTTGGTCCCCCGCTACTTCTGGAGGGTACAGCTCAGTGGTAGAATGGATGTTTATCGTGATAGGGCCCTGATTTTGATCCCTAGTATGCACATGCGCGCACACACACACACACACACACACACACACACACACACACACACACACACACACAGCTAAACCATCCAACAATGATGGAACCATCAAATTGCTCTTCTAACTCTAGGTTCATCTAAGTAGGAATAGTAATGATGAAAGTATTGCTAGAAGAAGCAGGAAAATTAGGAATGAAGTGAGAACAGTTAAAAAAAAAAAAAAAGATTGCCCAAGCAACATTAATAAGTAGGAAGCTGGAAGAGTAAAAACTGTGGGAAAGCTATACTTGCCACTAGGGCCAAATAATGCAAGCCAGGGTACAGAACCAGAATGAAGGCCAGCTCAGTCTTCCTCATCTCCCACTTAAACACACACATTGACAAGTGACCTGATTAAGAAGGCAGGCCTATCAACAAGCATCAGTACGAGTTCAAGCTAAGTTAGCAAAGCACAAGTGGGAAAGTCCTAGCTCAACTGCACCCAGGCAAAAGGCAAAATTATTTCCATACAGCCTTTTAAGAAACCGTACCCACTGCCCAAAGGTAATGCTGTCTTGCTAAGATGTCTGTATAGATTTTCCCTTTGTGAAGGCTGTTACAGTCTCATCCCTGCAAGAATGTCCCATGTCTAAGACTCTGGGACTTCAGTAGATTTAAATATCAGCTTTTTCTTCCTGTTTAGAGAGATAATACGTAGAGAAACAATGAAGGAGCAAGACTTTTATGTACACACAAAGTTAATGTTTAGAACCATACCTCTTCCTGCATTCATGCTTCCCTTTCTCTTGGAACATTTTCTCTCCTATCTTCACTGTCTAGCTGTCCAAAATTCCCCAACAAGGCCCCCAACAAAAGAGGCCCTAAAAGTCTCCCTGTTCATAATGCACCAAAATTGTCAGTGCCAAAATCTACTCAATCCCCCACTGAAAATATTATTGAGGGGGTGCAGCTCAGTGATAAAATGTGTATTTCCCCTTCAACCCCTCTTTGGAACTCCCTTTTCTTCAGTGTAAATATTAGCAAAGAAACCTAATTAAACTAATCTGTAGCAAGTATAAATGAAAGACTTCCTACTTCAAGGAACCCTCCAGATGATTATCTGATAGGAACCATGTGTTGTGCAAAAATGTCTCTGAGCCAAGAGCCTCTCCCTCTGTCACATCTTCAGGATAGTCCTGAAGAATCCTAAAAACAAAGCTCTCACCCTCTTCTGTTAAAAGCAAAATAATTAAAAACAAAACTTTCTTCAAAAACCAAAAGAGCCAATCTCCCTACTTGAGTAGGGCAGAGGTGCTCTATGAATCAAGTGTTCTTTGAGACCTTCAGTGTATCTGTGCAAATGCCACAAAGTATTAGAAATCAGAACACAGAGATAATGGAAAACACGAGTCTGATTTGGGTGAAAGCAAAGTTATTCTATCAGTCTGCTCTGGGAGTAGCTTGTGACATTGTGTTCTGCTAGCTTAAACTTCCTGAGTTAAGCAAGAAGTTGATGGAGAAAGAGAAGAATGCTCACAGATTCTTCCATTCATACATGAATATAGAAATGAGTAGAAACAGCCTCTTGTCTTTCTCCCTCCAAAAACCATGTCTCAGCCCCTGTCTTTTGCCAGAAAAAAATCACAGCTACTCCAATCCATGTAACACATCCCAGAGCCTTAAAAGCAAATCTCAGAGCAGTTTCTTGTTCTTCTTCAATTTATTTTTCCCTTTCTTGGCTTAGTAATATAAAATAATTCCAATGGCACTTGTGCCACTGAACTCCTTCATTCAAGCCTTGTCATCATGCAGTATAATAATCATTGCGGCTGCCATCAAACATAGGTCTAACATTATTATAAATAGTATTTGATTGGAACCTAAACTCTCTGCACAGATATTCATATTTCATAGTTCATTAGTAAAGTGCTCTGATCACATACAGCTGTTTTATAATTTGGGGACTCATTAATTAAGACCTCAAATTCTAGTCCCAACTCTGATTATCATTAACTGTGTGATATGGGCTAATTTTCTTAGGCTCTTTGAATCTTGCTTGCCTCAAACTGATGCAGTAATTGATGTAGAATAGAATGTATCAGACATCTCTAAAATTCTACAATGAATTTTTTGACATTATTAAGAAAACCTTTCATAAACGAATATAACCTCAAAAGGTTATTTTAACGCTAGCTATGCTTTAATGGTAGACTCTAATTTGCTGGGCCTTATATCTATCCTGGGTACTCTCCCAGACTTACACAGATATCACTTATAATGTTCTTAAGAAGGAGTTACGAAGTAGATACTGTGATCCTGATATTACACATCAAAAAAAACGGAGACTCAAGGCCTCCAAACTCAGTGCAGCTGGACTCAGTGCAGAGGGCTGCACCCTATCCAATTCCAAACTCTGTGTTTATTTCTTATCTTTCTTTTACTTTTGACAAGTAATAATTATATATATATATAATATACATATGGGACACAATCTATTTTGATATATTTAAATCATAAAATGATTCAATTAATCTAATTAATAAACCCTCTCCATATACTTAATATTATTTTATGGTAAGACTATTTCAAATCTACTCTTTAGGGCATGGTGACACATGCTTGTAATCCCAGTCTGAGGAAGCAGAGGCAAGAGGATAGATAGGCTACATAGCAAGACTATCTCAAAACAAAACAAAAAAGGACCCTATTCTACTAGTTATTTTGAAATGTGCAGTGCATCACTATTTATTATAGTCATTATTCTGCGTGATATATTATTAAAGTCTATTCTTCCTAGCAGAAGTTGCATATCCTTGGATGGACATCTGCTTGTTACCAATTGTGCTTCTCCCTCCTTCAGTAGTAACCACCATTATCCTCTCTAGTTTTATGAATTTGAATTTTTCAGAGTCCACATGTAAATGAGGTCTGTGGTACAGTACTTGTCTGACTTCTTTCACTTAGCAAAATGCCCCCCAGTTTCAACCAGGCCATCACACACACACACACACACACAAAAACTTCCTTCGTTTAAAATAGTGTTGTACTGTAAATTTATACCACATTTTCCTTAGTCATTTGTCCAAGATGAATACCTTACTACTGTGAATAGGATGCAGTGAACATGTAAGCACAGAAAACACTTTAACACACTGATTTCCCCAAAGTTTGTGTCCTGCAACTTATGTAGTTACACATCCAAAATAATTTTCAGTAGTGTAAATGGAGTTAACCTGGCCCAAATTTGAACCACACCATAGAATTTGCCTGTGTATATGCTTTTCACTTTCCTTTTCCTTTGCCCTTTCTCCTACTTCTTCTTCAGTCAAATTCCCCCATCTTTAGGTTAGTTTTGTTTTGTTTTGTTTTGTTTTGTTGGGTCCGGTCGTGGGGCCTGAACTCTGGGCCTGGGCGCTGTCCCTCAGCTCTTCAGCTCAAGGCTAGAGCTCTACCACTTGAGCCACAATGCCACTTCCGGCTTTTTTCTTTTTGCTTATGTGGTGCTGAGGAATCAAACTCAGGGCCTCAGGCATGCAAGGCAAGCACTCTACCACTGAGCCACCTTGTTTTTGGATAGAGTCTTTCTACTGTAGGCCAAGGTGTCCTCAAAGTGAAAATCCTCTTTCTTTCTTAAGCCTCTCAAATGCTGAGATAACAGACATGCAGTATTACCATCAGATCAATTGATTTTTTTTATTATAGTTGGTGGTGGTGGTCATGGGGTTTGAACTCCAGGTCTGGGCACTGTCCCTGAGTTCTTTGCTCAAGGCTAGTGTTCTATCACTTTGTGCCACAGTGCCACATCTGGTTTTTTGGTGGTTAATTGGAGATGAGTCTTTTTTTCTGCCAGGCTGGCTTTGAACCATGATCCTCAGATCTCAGTCTCCTGAGTAGCTAGGATTACAGCTTGAGCCACCAGTGCCCAGCTTAATTGATTTTTTTAATTATCTGTTTCTTTCTTGTAAAATAAAAAATTTTAAATGGCTACAAATATTCCTGATAAACATTCTGATAAAAACCTGATAAATTCTAATTTTCTGACTTACCCTGAATCAAAAGTTATATAAAAATATCTATAATGATTTATGATCTACATACAGTATAGTCCAGAAGCTGGCTTTGAAGTTAGACAGATGAACTTCATACATCAGCTTTGCTAATGAAAGCTCACTAGTTAGGGATTTTCTCACTGGTTAAGTAGACACAATAATCCCAGCCTCCAAAAAATAAGGCTGGGTACCTGTGGGTCATGGCTATAATCCTAACTACTTAGGAGGCTGAGATCTGAGGCAGTTTGAAGTCAGTCTGGGCAGAAAAGCATGTGAAATTCTTATCCCCAATTAAACACCAAAAGAAGCAGGAAGTGAAGCTGTGGCTCAAGTGGTAGAGCACTAGCCCTGAACCAAAAAAAAAAAAAAAAAATCAGGGACAGTGAAATAAAAATCTATTATTTCACCTTAATGTTTTAAGAGACTTACAATAAGAAACTCATCAGTACAGTAAGTTACTAAATCTTATTTACTAAGATAAATTTAATTTCCAACTTTAAGCATCACAAACTTTGTACAAAACAGTGTACGCAAATGTTGGGAAGTATAGAATGACCCGCTTCACACAAAGAAGCTTTAAAAAAGGTCTGTTTTAAATAGCATGAGCTAGAGTATTCACCACAAAATTTGCCAAGCATTTATCAAGTGAGTGTGAGACAGGAAAGGGGAGGAGAGACAGAGACAGGGACAGACAGACAATGACAGAGACATAGTCACGAGAGAGAGAGATAAAAAGAGAGAAAAATGCAACTACAATTACATTGCATTGTGTGCTTAAAATTCTTAATTCTGAAAAGCAATTTGAATGCAATATTGGACCAGTTAAGGTGAGCTGCAGCTAAGCATGTTTATTTCAAATGTGGTAGTTTGCTCCACGTTTAAGGTGAATGAGAAGACGTTAGAAGATAAGAGACTGTTGCTAGCTGGTCTCTTCTGTTTATGTTCTAGAAAATAGTGTGTGACACTGGAAAATATAAATTTCATTTGATGGGCGGTGTTAATAATAAAATAGTAAGGCTGGGACATGGTGTAAGTGGCAGACTTTCTGCCTAGCAAATATAAGGACCTAGCCCCGTATTGCCAAAAATAAAAAATAAAATTGGTTAGGATGAGTACTTGCCTAGCATGGATGAGAACCTTGATCGAATCACCAGTGCCTCCAAAAACAACAACAATAACAATAGAACAGAAGTTCCAGCAAGTTACACAGCCCACATCTTCAATTTTTTTGGTAGATTTGTTTGGGACAAGGTCTTGCTCAGTAGCTCACCCAATCTACCTGGAACTCACAGTCCTCCTAAAGTCTCTGGAGTACTGGGATTACAAGAATGAACCAACATCCCCAACATCTCAATTTTTGTTTTCTTGGCTAACAATTACAAATGCTAATTATATTGGGATCTGACAGCAGGGAGGAAGAGAAAGCCACCAAAACTGATCACAATTCCACTTACCTCCATTTGTCAGCAGAGTTAGAATCCTGCTGCTGAAAGCTGGAGGACTACAGGAGATTGATTATTTTTAGCTTGTCTCTATAAAAAATCTTCCTGCTCTTGTCAACTTAGAGTGAAAAGGAGAGAGAGTAAATGTTTTGGAAAGTAATAAAAGGTTAAAGTTGCACACTGGCATCTTTGCTCTAAGAAACAGTTTAATGTGACAGCATCAGACCTACATCTTGTTCCGTTTGCTACACTATAACTAGCTCCCACCTCTCTGGCTTGTAGCCAAGAAGTTTCCTTTCTCCCGTTGTTCGCGGGTTGTAGTTGAGATCAGTATAACTTTAAAACACAGACCACAGCATTATATATACATACAGCGTTATATTCCAAACTATTTTCCAGCCCGCTGTTATTACTTTTATTTTGTATGTGTGTAGGTTAAAGCCCACAACTATGCTAGGCAAGTAAGGGTCAAACATGATTGGTGAATGCTCTACTACAAAGGACATTTAGTTCTCTCACTGTTTTTTCTTTCATGAATAATGCACAAGGAAGTAAAACAAATGAGGCAGGCTTTTATTTCTGCATTAACAAACGTGAAAACACCTGTAGCAGCCTTCAGCAAATCTTTCCTATCACAGTAAGTGAGATGTCTATGTTCTGTCCCCAACACTTCATTCTTCCATTTCTCTTGAAGTCTAGGTCTCCTGTTTACCTTATAGTGTTGTTACTCTTCTACCAATTTCTAATCTCTTTTGTTAGTTTTCAGTTGTCTACCGATTTCTAATCTCTTTTGTTAGTTTTCAGTTGTCGGAAGGCATTGTCTATGTTCATTCCATCTTTGACCACACTACAGGATCAACTTTCAATGTCTTACACACAGTATGCATTCAAGGAATTGGGTTATCTTTTTTCTTTTTGTTCATTTATTGTTGGTTGGTTGTTGTTTTACAGGGCTGCGGATTCAACCAGGGTCTTGTGCATACTAGGCAAGTGCTCTCCCACTAAGCTACATTCCAGCATCCATTTTTGTTTTTTTAGAATTATTTTCACAATAGCCAAGTCATTGAATCAGCCTAGGTGTCCATCAAAGGAGGAAAGGATAAAGAAAATGTATTAATAAAATAAAATTAAGAAAAGATATGCATACACAATGGAATCTTAGAGGAACAAAATCATGTCATGTGAAGGAATGGATAGAACTGGATAAGCCATTCACAAAGACAATTATGGCATATTTTCTTTCAAATATGGAATCTTGGTGAGGGGATCACAAAACTGGAAGAGGGACTCTTAAAGAAAAGGAAAAGAATCAATGGGGGATAAGTGAGGGTAATGGAGGCCAATAATCAAAATATATTAGATGAGGGTATGAAAATGTCATAATGCAACTCATTATTTTGTATAATTAACATGCACTAGTAGAAATGTCTTTAAGAAGAATTATCCAGCTGGGAATGTGCTTAGTGACAGAAAAGCCCTGGGTTAGATTCCTCAGTACCACATACACAGAAAATGCCAGAAGCTGTGCTGTGGCTCAAGTGGTAGAGTGGTTGCCTTGAACAAAAGAAGCTTAGGGACAGTACCTAGGCCCTGAGTTCAAGACCCAGGACTGGAGAAGAAGAAGGAGGAGGGGGAGGAAGAGGAGGAGGAGGAGAAGGAATTATCCTACCTTATAAATAAGAAAATTGAAACACAACAAGACAAATATCACACAGTCAATAAGAAAGGGAACATTTGCAAGGCTGTCTGTAGTCTATGTCTTTTTATTAAATGAGCCAATAATAAGTATCCCATCATTAAGTTACTTTATTTGAAAAATTTAGTTGGAAGTTCTCCGATTCGGTTCACTATATACATGACTTCAGGCCATTCATTGTAAAGCCACAAACTGAGAGTCTCAGAGGCCACTAAAAGTTTTTTTTTTCTGTTTTCATTAGAAATGATCAGGCTGGGGATGTTTGATGCTGCTCAGATTTGCCTCAGATGTTATCAGCTGCCTCAAGGAAGTTGAAGCTAGGCTACCCTAATAAAAATTTGACGAAAATTTTCCAAAAAAAATTTTTAGAAAATTTCCCAAAAATTCAAGAACTACCAGGTGACTCACTGTTAGTACCCTCCATTCTGACTCCTTGTTCTTCTAACTCGTCAGGACAGCACTACGGCCAAATGGGAGCATTAAGATGCCCAGGGAACTATGAAACTAGCCAAAGTTATTTCTCCTTGTCTCCCACTCTTCTCTGAGGTGCTCCCCTAGCCACACCTCCTAGCCATGAGGACACTCTTGTTCTTGCCTTCCTCTAACTCAAACTCTTCTGATTCTTTAGGACCAAGAATTGATCTGATTTTTAAATAAATAAACAAACAAACAAACTTCCTCTTGGACAAAGCATTCTTCTCCTTGCCAGATATTTGTATTTCACTATAGATGGCCTCTAAAGTTCATGTGTCTGGGTTAATCCCCTGATCCACTGAAGTCCAATTGGCTTCATCTTAGCTAATTCCAGGTGATTGGTAGTGGACTCTGGTTAAACATACAGAGATTATAGCTGGACTCACTGATGACGTATGATGGGCATGAGTATATATGCCATATATTTGCCATCTGCCAGAGAAGCAATTTCAATGATGAGATTCTACAGCTAGATAGCGGGAAGGAAACTATCATAATTCTCTCCTCTCTCTTTGTCTCTGTATATCTCTGTCTGTCTCTCCTCTCCCCCCACCCTTTTCTTTTTGAGCTAAGGGCTTCAAGCTCTCACTTGTGTATTTTTTCTCAAGGCTTTATCATTAAGCCACAGTCCCAACTTCCAGTTTTTACTAATTCTTCATGGACTTTCCTGTCCTGCTGTATTTGAACCATGATCCTCAGATCTCAGCTTCCTGAGTAGCTCGGATTACAAGTGTGAGCCACCAGTGCCTTGGGTCTCATAGCATTCATTCTCTTGTTACAAATGCAGTTAACTAGATCACATTTTGTAACACTCTGTAGATTATATAATTTGATTCCATTACATGCAAGGCAGCTTAGGCTAGATAAGCTAGATAGTAAGTACAGTGTACCTAAGACATTTTAAATGATCTAATGTGCTTTTCCATTTTTAGATGTTTTTGTTTTGTTCAGAAATAATGGTAGAGTTGTACCTTTCGGTCCTAGTTGTATATTTTCTAATTATTGTCTTCTTGTTTCTGCAGAATCTCAGCTGGATATGTTCTTTTTAAATTTTCTGTCTAAAAACAATGTTATTTAATGTCAGTGCTTAGCTACCACTTACCACTAAACTGAAAATATTGCAGGAATTGATTTACTATGTGATCACAGAAATATGAAATAGTTAAGAAATGATTCCTATTTTTTCTTGGGGGAAATTATGGCATGAAAATGCTTCATATTATAAAACTGATGTGTTAGCAAGCACAGGTGATCTTTTCATTAAAAAGACTTATAATTTGCCTTTGACTTCTATTTAATAGAAGACTCTCCCAGCAAAAACACAAGGCAAAGACTCTGCTGCCACCACCAAAGTTCTTGTGGCCTTTGCTAAAACTTTTGCATTGGTGATTTTTAAAAAGGAGCTGCTTCAGCCAGGTGCTGGTGGCTCACGCCTGTAATCCTAGCTACTCAGGAGGCTGAGATCCGAGGATCGCGGTTCAAAGCCAGCCCGAGCAGGAGAGACCGTGAGACTCCTATCTCTAATAAACCACAAGAAAACCGGAAGTGGCGCTGTAGCTCAAGTGGTAGAGCGCTTGCCTTGAGCTGAAGAGCTGAGGGACAACACCCAGGCCCAGAGTTCAAGCCCCACGACCGACCAAAAAAAAAAAGAAAGAAAGAAAAAAAGGAGCTGCTTCAAAATTTGTCCTTTCCCCCTCCCCCAACCACCAAGCTGAGCATTAGTGGCTCTTGCCTGTAATCCTAACTACTAGGGAGACTGAGATCCAAGGGTCAGAGTTTGAAATCCATTGGGCAGACAAATGTGAGTGACTCATCTCCAATTAACTAGCAAAAAACTAGAAGTAGAGTACAAGCAGAGTACAAGCCTTAAGAAGAAAAAAAAACTAAACAAGAACTCTTGTCCCTGAGTTCCATAACAAAGTCCCTATTGCTCACAAGTTCAGAACTACAGCAAGCACTTAAGAGCTTGTGTTCTGCACTCTCTGATATATCACATAGTCACCTTGTCTCCTGAGATGTTACCAGTGCTGCCACTAGATGAATCTAGAAATTAGAAAACTGTTTATGTCATTGAGAGAATGGCTTAAATTCTGTGAGAGTGGACACCATGCCCTTCTCACTCTCTACATCTTTAATACCTAGTTTAGTGTATGACACCGAGTGGGAAGACTAAAGGCACCCTTGTGGCTGTGTGACTGGGAGGGGATGAGGAGCTGGAGATGTAAATGTGTGGACAGGGGTAGGAATGAAGGGCTAGATATGTCAATGAATGAGTGTGGTTCTTTCCAGCAGCCTTATGTTGGCATAAAACAAACAGTATTACCCTTCCCCCCATACATGACTGCAGTCAGGAGGAACATTTGATAGTCTAACACAGGAAGTATTTAAGTAATTTTTTTAGAAACAGAGAAACCTTTTTGATGTGGCACTCAGCTTGAAAGTTGTTTTCTTCTTGTCAATGTTAGGACAGTATGACACCTAGATGACAGAGAAGAGAAATTCCTGGATATTAGCAGGCAGCTACAGCTCTGGCAAACTCTTCTTGGAGAGCAATTTCTCACATTCCATGAATGCTTGGATCTGTACAATATCAAACAAATAGGAATAACTAGCTTTAGTAAAACAATTTATAAGTTGTGTCTGAAATATTAGTGTAGAATAATACTCTAAGACTTCATTGTCTTTGTGTTATTTATTATCCCTGATGTAAGCTATTTTCAGCCTGAAGATGTAGCTCAGAGGTAGCTTCCTAGCATGTGTACAGCATAAGAGGAGGAGGAACGGGGGGGGGGGGGGGGGGGGGAGGGGGGGAGGAGAAGGATTGGGATGGGGGGGAGGGGAGAGGCTAGGAAGGGATGTGAAGGGTAAACAAAGGAGGAGGCTGCAATGCTTGGTAAGAAATGTACGCATTATCCTGCCCATGTAATTGTAACTCCTCTGTACAGTATGTTCACAAATAAAATTAAATTAAATTTAAAAAAAAAAGAGGAGGAGGAACAGGAGGAGAAAGAGGAAAAGGAGAAAGAAGAAAGAGGAAGAGGAGAGGAAGAAGGGGAAGAAAGAAGGGAAGGGGGAAGGGGAGAAAGGAGGCAGAGAAAGGAGGGAGGAAGGGAGGGGAGGAAGGGAGGGAAGGAAGAAGTTAGGAAGGAAGGAAGGAAGGAAGGAAGGAAGGAAGGAAGGAAGGAAGGAAGGAAGGAAGGAAGGAAAGAAGGAGGAAAGAAGGAAGAAATAATACTCTCTAGAGCAAATCAAAGATTGCTGGGGAGATATGGTAAGATCTGAGACTCAGGCATAAAACATTATGAAAGCCAGAGTGGTTATTTGTTATTTCCAACTAAGAAAGATGTCTTCCTTAATTTTTGGCTATAGTTTTTCTGAACTCTAAATGATTGAAATATAGTATAGAATAATTTTTTGGCATAATTTACCATAAAATGATACTGGATAAGTTTTAAGTGTGTGATTTCAGTATGTATGTTGCCCCAAAGACCAGATAATAATTATTCATCAAGAATACACTGTGTATTAGGCAGTGTTCTGAACTCTTTGCCAGTATGAATTCATATCATCTTCCTCATCTTGTGTGATGGGTATTATCACCTCATATCACCACACCACTCTAGAGGTGATCAAACAGACAGGCAGAATACTTAATAGCAACCCAGGAAAGGGCAGATTTGAGCTCAGGCAATCTACTTCTAAAGCATATATTCCTAACCACTCTGCTGTGCTGTCTCTAATCAGTGAATGACTCCCCGAGTGAGATCTGACTCTGTAAAGTATGTGGCAGCTGCCTAATTGAGTGTCAACCCAACCCTTCTTCTCTGAAACTGCTTCTGGGGAGTTCTTTTTTTTTTTTTTTTTTTTTTTTTGTCGGTCGTGGGGCTTGAACTCTGGGCCTGGGCGCTGTCCCTCAGCTCTTCAGCTCAAGGCGAGCACTCTACCACTTGAGCTACAGCGCCACTTCCGGTTTTCTGGTGGTATATTGGAGATAGGAGTCTCATGGCCTCTCCTGCCCGGGCTGGCTTTGAACCGCGATCCTCAGATCTCGACCTCCTGAGTAGCTAGGATTACAGGCGTGAGCCACCAGCGCCTGGCTCCAGGGAGTTCTTCTTATATGAACTTCCTGCTGTCCCCTCTGCCTCTCCTGACCCACAGTCATTGCTGAGTAAGCCAATATTGAATGATAATCTAAGCTAGTCTCACTTTCCTTTGAACTTGAGAAACACTGGAACTTGAAGCAGGCCAGGTCACTGCACGGCCACAGCCTGGCACCTTCATCAACTATCACTGACTGCCTAAGACTTGTCTTGGCCCCTTTCTTCCTGAAGCCTCACAGCTCAATGTTTCCATGGTACACAGATACCTCTGTATCCTTCTAACACACTCCTATTCTGCTTGTAGTAGTTAAGATTGGTTGTTGCTTACAAGCTGTTCTACTATATAGGTAGCCATGGCTAGGATGTCCTTTATTTGTCCAGGACTCAAGGCCTGTTCCATCACTACATACAGTTCAGGACCTCTATCTAGACCTTGTGGCTTTACTGAGCCTTCACTGAGCACTGACAGGGCATATTTGTCTGGTCTGTCTTCTAGGACAGTTTTTTCTAGGCCTTTCTGGAGACAATTAGCTTCTCTGACGCTCTAACCTATATTAATGAGACAGCTGGTGGAAACTCTCAGGGCCTCCTTCTTACTCTTGGGTAGCATGTGCACAGTATAACAGGAGATTTCTGAAGACAATGGTGCTCAGTTTTCCAATTCAACAAGGGTAGAAACAGTGCTGCTTCAGGTTTGTTAAGAGACAAGAAGGCCTCCCTGTGCCCTGTGATTTATTTCCTCCATGCAGCAGCTTCTTTTCCTTAGCAGGAAGCAGAAGCCACCATCATCTCCCATCAGTGACAGTAGTTGTCCTAAAGGGTGACACTGGCACCAGGACCAATAACAAGTATGGCAAGAAGTTCTGGTTTGTGGGGTGTGGTCTGAGAGAAAGAGCACTGACTTTAGAGTCAAGTCAACCGCTTTTCAAATTCCAGCTCAGTGCACACACTGGCAAAGTCTGAGCCTGTTTCCTCATCTTTGGGTCTGGACTAATGATAATAGCAACCTTGAAGTGTTGAGGGTTTCATTTGTGGAAAAGGACAGGCCCACTCACTTTCCTGTTATTTGGCTTACCATTTTCAAAAAAGTAGCAACTCTCCAGTTCTTTCTATCATTTGTCTAAGGCAGAAAAATGATTCTTAATAAGATAATACATCTGAGTATCAAGTTGGGACATTTCACAAATATTATTCTATAATTATTTAAATCAATAGATAGGGCCTGCTTTCCCATTCTCCATTCCCCATTCCCCTTGACAGTACTTTGGGATTGAATTCAGAGCTTTATACTTGCTAGGCAAGTGCTTTACCACTTGGCCCATACCTCCAGCCTCTTTTTGCATTAGGGGTTTTTTTTTGGTCTGTCATGGGGTTTAAACTCTGGGCCTGGTGCTGTCCCTCAGCTCTTCAGCTCAAGGTGAGCACTCTACCACTTGAGCCATAGTACCACTTCTAGTTTTCTGATGGTTAATTGGAGATAAGAGTCTCACAGACTTTCCTGTCTGGGCTGGCTTTGAACCGAGATCCTCAGATCTCAGCCTCCTGAGTGGCTAGGATTGCAGGCTAAGCCACCAGCACCCATCTTGTAACAACCCATTAGTGATTTTTGAGGTAGGGTCTTATTTTATGCCTGGGCTGCCAACTTCCTACTTGCTGTAGGAGAATCCTTGTGTTGCTGGTGATAGCAGCTGAACGGGTAATGCCCAGCCACTGTGTTTCCTCCTTACTGGCACATGCCACTGTCCCCAGCCATTGACTGAGATAGAATCTCTCAAATTTTTCATAACTTTTTTTTGTGCCAGTCCTGAAGCTTGAACTCGGGACCTAGGCACTGTCCCTAAGCTTTTTTTGCTCAAAGCTAGTGCTCTGCCACTTGAGCCACAAATGTTTATGCCAAGGCTGACTTCAACCCTTTATTTCCATAATCTCCATCTCCCAAATAGCTATGATTAAAAACATGAGCTACCTACCGTGCCTGGCTGAGTGCCAGGCATAAAAGCACAATCTAAACCAGAGGAATTTCTCCTGTAGTTACAACTTGAATAGTATCTATTGGATTTTAGAACAACTACCACCAAACAATTGAAAACCTAACAGAATATTCAGAAATCAATTATTTTTCTTGCTATTTGTTTTTGAGCACTTTATTGCTCAAAAGAGAAAGGAGTTTCTTTTATAATTTTCTTATAACTTTGTTCTCCCAATCAAACTTCACAAACTCACCAAAATTCCAAGGCATTTGTCAGTAAATCTGAATCTGCTACCTTTGTAGCTGCCATAGATACAAAAATAACCCTTGGGAACCACATAATTAAGAGATCTGAATATGTACTGACTTCCTAAAATCCTATGAGAAGTTCCATCAATGTACCCATGAAAAGTGAGCAGATGTGTAAGTAAATGATAAAATCATAGTGGCAATATTCATTGAGTGCTATAAGCAAGGCAAAGGACTTTAAATGGGTTCTTTTCACCTTCATAATCCACCAAGATAGGTACTGTTATTGTCCTTCCCCCAGCTTTTTTTTTTTTTGAGACAATCTCTAGCCCAAGATGCCCTTGAACTTGAAATCCTCCTGGCTGGCTCCTAAGTGCTTATAGGCATGTGGTACCATGCCCAGCTTCCCAGCTTTGTCCACTGCCTCCCTTTTTTGTGTGTGTGCTGGTACTTGAGTCAGCATACAGAAACTCAGGGCCTCACACTATTGCTTGTCTTTTTCAGCCTAAGGGTGACTTTATACCACTTGAGCCACATCTCCACTCCTGGCTGGTTAATTGGAGATAGGAATCTCACAAACATTTCTGCCCAAGCTGGCTTCCAACCTTGGTCCTCCGATCTCAGCCTCCTGGGATGCTAGGATTATAGGTATGAGCCACAAGCACTGTCCATCTTTTCAGGCTAAAATTTCAAACTTAGAATATAGAAGTAGTGGGGTCTCTCACAGTTAAGTTATAGACTCAGCATTGGAATCCAGGCTTTCTGACTTATGCTCAAATTCTTCTTTTTTCAATTTTTTTTATCTTTAAGTAGTTGTGCAAAAGAGTTGCCAGTTTATAAATACATATATCATGATTAATGCCAACCCTTTCAACAGTCTCACCCAACCCTCCCCTACCCACCCCTTCCTTCACTATTCTTAACTTTGCAGGATATACATTGGATTCTTGACTGGATTCTCTCCCTCTTCTCTTCATTTGTTCACCTCTCTCCCCTTGATCCCACTCCCTTGAATACCCACTCCCTAGCATTTGATTTTGCTGAACTTTGACTTTGCCTTTCTAAAGAATCAAACAATTTGAATTCTTCCTTGAATCTACCGTATTTCGGTTAATACATCTGTCTAAACCTGCCTGCCACCCAGAGTATTTACTTAGAAGTTAGCTCAAATTCTTTTTTTTTTTTTTTTTGGTCGGCCGTGGGGCTTGAACTCCGGACCTGGGCGCTGTCCCTCAGCTCTTCAGCTCAAGGCAAGCGCTCTACCACTTGAGCTACAGCGCCACTTCCAGTTTTCTGGTGGTTTATTGGAGATAGGAGTCTCACGGTCTCTCCTGCCCGGGCTGGCTTTGAACCGCGATCCTCAGATCTCAGCCTCCTGAGTAGCTAGGATTACAGGCGTGAGCCACCAGCGCCCGGCAGAAGTTAGCTCAAATTCTTAACCAAGACTTTCTTTTTAATTGTGGAAAGAGATGCACAATATAAAACCTACCAACTAATAAATTTTAAAAGCACAGTTCTATAGCATTGAGTACATTTATATTGATCTGCAGTCATCACCACTACCCATCTTCGGAAGGTTTTCATCTTTCCAAATCGAAAGTCTGCTCCCATTAAACACTCAATCCCCATTTCATTCCAGTCCTTTGCAATCATTTTGCTTTCTATGAATTTGACCACTCTAGATACCTCTGTAAATGGAACCATACATTATTTGCCCCTTTGTGGAAATTTGTTTCATTCAGTCTAATCTCTGAGGTTTTTCCATATTGTAGTCAGAATTGGCTTCCTTTTTAAGTCTGAATACTATTCCATTATGTGTCACAGTCACATTGGTGTGTGTGTGTGTGTGTGTGTGTGTGTGTGTGTGTGTGTGTGTGTGTGTGTGTGTGTGTTACAAGGGCTTGAACTCAGGACCTCATACTTCGATTTTTCACCCATGGCTGGTGCTCTACCACTTGAACCATGCCTCCAGTCCAGCATTTTTGGCTAGTTAATTGGAGATAGGGTATCGTAGACTTTTCTGCCAAGACTGGCTTTGAACAGATCTCGCTTTCCTCAGATCTCAGCTTCCTGAGTAGCTAGGATTACAGATGTGAGCCACCACCACTTGGCTTATACACCACTTTTTGTTTACCCAGTTGTCCATCATTGAGTGCTTAGACTGCTTCCTCCTTTAGCTATCTACTGTCACTAGTGCTGCTATGAACTCAGGAGGGCTGTTCCAGTCTCTACTTTCCATTTTGCCACGTAGATATACGTTAACTAAAGTATTTTAACTACTTCCTTTGGTTTGTTATTGGCCAGACATTCTTTGCCTTCTGTTTGTTGGAGATAGTTGTATTTATGAAGCAATTATGACTGTGTAAACATCTTGGGAGAGCCTGGTATCTGAGGCTAGTGTTCTGGAGAATGGCAGGAGGACTCAGGAAGGCTAGAATAGCTCACAGTTTGGGGAGATGTAGGTACACACAGGCAACCTTATAAAACAGAATTTTTCAGGGCAACTATATTTGAAGAGCAATTTTCTTCTCTTGGCTAACCTGGTCCTTTTGACATTTTTTAAGCATTAAGGACATGACAACTGCTGAAGAATTTAGATAAAGACAGAGAGGAAAAGGATCATAGTGGGGAAAAAGTTGTGGTTCTGAGGTCTAGTGTGAAGCAGGAAGGAACAGAATAAACACATCAGTAATGTCAAAGTCTTTAAAAACAACAAGCTAAAGGATATCACTTTGAAAAGACAAAATGGACAGAATCAACTAGAGCATGCCACAGCAAGATAGTTGCCCTTCAACAGCTCTTTCTGCCACTGTAAAATTCTGTTAGGCTTATATCAGAATCCCATTGAATAATTGTTTATTGAAAAATATTCACCTTAAGTCCTTCACAGGTAGAATGCTTGTTTAATCTACTGAAGCAGCTACCAGTTGCCTGTAAGTAGTTTTCTGCTTCTTCAACCATCTTACCTTAAGCAGTTACATTCTTTATTTCTACAGAAATGTTGCCAGATACAAAAACCAGGAGACTCCCAGAGGAACCTGGGCTTCTGCTTCATATTTCTAACTTTGCCTCCCTCAGTTTGTTTCCCAATCTAAAAATAGAGTTAAAAAGCTGAGCGCCAGTGGCTCAGGCCTCTAATCCTAGCTTGAGATCTGAGGATCTAGGCTCAAAACCAGCCCTGGCAGGAAACTCCATAAAACTCTTTTCTCCAATACACTACTCAAAAAAGCCAGAAGTGGCACTGTGGCTCAAGTGGTAGAGCATTCACCTTGAGCAAAAGAACCTCAGGGACAGCACCCAGGCCCAGAGTTCAAGCCCCAGACCAGCACAAAAAAAAAAAAAAAAAAAAAAATCCATCTTGAAAGTAGAGGTATGGCTTATGTGGCAGAGCTCTAGTCTTAAAAGAAAAAGCCAAGCAAGAGCTGGAGTCCCTGAATTCAATCCCCAGTATGCGCAAGTGCATGCGCGGGCACACACACACACACACACACACACACACACACACACACACACACACACACACACAATTCTTAATTTAAAAGGTTAGATACGATGATGCTTGCCTATAATCCAAGCTACTCAAGAGGCAGAGGTAGAAAAATCACAGTCCAAGGCTGGCCTCTATAAAAGTGGAAAAGCCTATCTGAAAAGCCAACTAAAAGTAAAAGAACTGAGGGTATGGCTCAAGTGCTAGAGCATTTGCCTATTTAATCCCTCAAGTTCAGTCCCCATTCCCATCACTAAAAAAAGAAAGAAGAAGAAAAAGATTCTCAAAGGATTTTTGATAGGACAAAATAATTTTCTAGCATGTATTTCTTGTCTAGACTTGAAGGTTAATTAAGAATAGTCTTCAGGAAGGGTAGCAATGCTCAACACGAATTGTACTCATTGCCTTATGCATGTAACTGTAACCCCTCTGTATAGCATCTTTACAATAAAATAAAATTTAAAAAAAGAATAGTCTTCAATCTATTTTGCATACTTATGAAGGTATAGTACTAAAGTGTTACCATTTATGCAAGGCTGGAAAATAAGTAAAATTACATCCACTAAAGAAAATATACAAATTCACTCAACAAAGGGAATAGAGATTACAAACAGATTGAAGAGGCATATTGATTAAAATTGGTCTTGGTTCACAATTTGGTTCACAAATTGAACAAATCAAAAGCAAAAAAGTCATCTTTGCTTCAATCATGAAATTTTGAATGTGGACTGGGGGTTAGCTTGTGTTAAGAAAGCATTTTTTTTATTTTAATTTTGATCCAGGTGCTAATGGCACTGTGGTGTTGTTTTTACTGGTTTGAGTTTAGGCTAGTCTTAAACTCATTCAAGAGAACCTCATTCCATTGTCCAAGTAGCTGAGACTACAGGCACATTCTACTGTGCGCATGACCCACATATGCTACATGTGGGTTATGGTTATATTTTAGATGTTTTTATCTGTAGGTGATGCATGCTGAAATATTTATAGGTGAAATGAAATAATATATTACATATTTTTTTCCTAATCAGGAAAGAAAAGAAGGGAGTGATGAAATAAGATTAGCAACATGAGGTTAAATGTTGAAATGGAATGATGAGAACATAGCTGTTCGCTTGACTTTTTAGTTATGTATGACTACAATTTCATATAATAAAAAAATAGTTTTTAGAGCTGGGAAGGTGGCTCAGTGGTAGAGCACTTGCCTTGCATGCATGAGGCCCTGGGTTCGATTCCTCAGCACTACCTAAGCAAAAAGAAATAAGCTGGAAATGGCGCTGTGGCTCAAGTGGTAGAGTGCTAGCCTTGAGCTGAAAAGCTGAGGGATAGCACCCAGGCCCAGAGTTCAGGCCCCACGACCAGACCCCCCCCCAAAAAAAAAACCAGTTTTTAAATAAAGACTAGATCTGGGTAGTGGCATATGCTTGTAATACCAGCTACTTGGGAGTATGAGATTGGTAGCTTGTGGTTCAATGCAAGCCCAGGCTAACAGTTATCAAGACTCCTCCTGCTCAACCAACAAGCAGAACATGGTGGTTCATGCTTGTGAGCACAGATACATGGAAAGCACAATAGAAGGATCATAGTCCAGGGACAAATAACTAAAGCAAAAAAAAAAAAAAAAGATGGGGCATGGTTTGAATACCATCACTGTCAATTAATTTAATTTAATTAAAAAAAATTAAGACTAGAGAATGGAATGGAAAGGATGTCAAAAGTCAGAGTTAACCAAATCATGGAAATGCAGTGAGGTTGAGGTAGGATCAATTGAGATTTGAAGCATTTGATGTGCAGAGGTAAGGTAGAGGGAAGCATCAGGTTTTAGGGACTTGGGGCCAGTTGTTGGTAGGAGGATTTCTGGAAGAAGAGTAGGTTTGAGGAAATGAGCCAGGGAAAAATTTCCAGGAGGCAGGTGGCTCTGCATCCAATCTGAGTCACTGGCATCTCAATAGCATATGAATTCAGGGCAGACACTACACAATTGCCTAGAAGAAAGAGACAAAGGCCTAGGAACAAGTTCTGAGGGACATCAACTATTTGAGGTCAGAAGGAGGGAGGGATAACACAAACAGAAATAGAAGTAGCCAAAGAGAAGGGAGGAAAAGCATGAAGATGAGGTGCTATGAAAACTAAGGGACTGGTACTCTGTTATTCATTACTGAAGTGCTAGTTTGTATGTGTGAGGGGGAGGGGTGCACACCTGGCCAGGCACTGTCCCTGAGCTTCTTTGCTCAAGGCTAGCACTCTATCACTTGAGCCACAGAGTGCTACTTCTGGCTTTTTAGAGTTAAGAGTTTCATGGGTTTTCCCACCAGGGTTGGCTTTGAACCGCAATGCTTAGATCTCAGCCTCCTGAGTAGATAGGATTATAGGAGTAAGCCACCAAACTTGCCTTTTGTAATTTGTTAATCATTATTAAGGCTTAATGATTCATACATAGGATTTGGGGAAAGCTAGGACTGGATAGTTACTACTCTAATGATAAAGTCCTGGACAATGGCCTCTTTCTACCACCCTTGAGTATCTTTTGCATATTAGTTGTTTTGAGTTATGTATAGCTAAAAAGGACTTATATGAGGTTTATTGAAAGGTTTTCTTTTTTTTTTTTTTTTTTTTGGGTCCAGTCGTGGGCCTGAACTCTGGGCCTGGGCGCTGTCCCTCAGCTCTTCAGCTCAAGGCTAGCACTCTACCATTTGAGCCACAGTGCCACTTCCGGCTTTTTTCTTTTTGCTTATGTGGTGCTGAGGAATCGAACCCAGGGCCTCATGCATGCAAGGCAAGCGCTCTACCACTGAGCCACCTTCCCAGCCCGAAAGGTTTTCTTAATTTAATTTTTTTTCTTTTTCTTGTGGTGTTGTGGCTGAAACCCAGGGTTTCGCTAGGCAAATACTATTCTGCTGAGCTACACCAGTGCTTAAGTTGCTTTTGAAATTTTTATGCCAAGAGTATTTCATGAAATTCATTTTTTCAATTGTTTTCTGCTTTTCACACTCATTTACATGATAGCTCTGGGAATGTCATTTTCTTTTTATGTTTTTTTTCCAGCTAAGGCTTGAGAAGGGAAAATTTTAAGTACAATCTGTTCCTTACATCATAGACAATGACAAAGTGGTAGAACTCTTACATTTATTTAATGGGATACAGGCAGGTTTGGATGTCAAGCCCAGAACTACTAAAAATAAAGTACAAACAGAATTTGAAACATATATTATACAGAGTAGAAAACATGCCAGGAAGCTTCATTTTTCTTATATATAAGTACATTATTTCCTCAAAACAGAAATCTTAAAAGTACACAAATGCTATAGAAGAGTGTTAGCTCTGAATTGTTTTTCCATAATAGCAGTAGTCTAATATGCTCTTAGTCTCCTGTGTGAATAAGTGGTAGAATTTATAAAACTAAGCACATAGAGTTTGAAATGCGACCTTTGACCAATGGAATGGAAGACAGAATAGAACTAACTATGAAGGCAAGCCATGAGTTTTCCTCTTTTGCATCCAATAAGTAGCCTTATTATCTTTCTCAACCTCCAACACTAGCCATGAAGGTTATGACAAAGATGCAGAACCATATTTATACACCATGTACCATATATAGAGATATATAGGTCTATCTATCTACAGAGATCTCTATATAAAGATCTACAGATACATAGATACATAGATAGATATGTATATAGATATAGGTATATCTATATAGAGAATATATGGGTGTATATATGTATATCTCCCTATATAGATAGATCTATATACAGAGATCTATCTATATATAAAGAACTATATAGAGAGATATAGAGATATATATTTCCTACTTATATACCATGAGCTACCTAATATTATATATATCCTCACTATATACTATGTACTATATGCATGTTCACATGTCCTATTTATATATAATTTTCTATATATACACATATCCTAATTATAACATGAACTGTATACACATATACTTGTTCTAGTTATATACTTGTAGGGGCAGATCTTACATATATCATGCACTATATACTGATATATATATATATATAATATTTACATATCATATGTTATATGCACACTCACATTCATATATATACCTGCATGGGTATACACACACACACACACACACACACACACACACACACACACACACACACACACATCCTAAAGGAAAAAGCAAGAAAGTGCCTTACAAGACTCAAATTTCAATATCATTCACCATTTTTTTTTTTTTTTTTGGTCCAGTCGTGGGGCCTGAACTCTGGGCCTGGGCGCTGTCCCTCAGCTCTTCAGCTCAAGGCTAGCACTCTACCACTTGAGCCACAGCGCCACTTCCGGCTTTTTTCTTTTTGCTTATGTGGTGCTGAGGAATCGAACCCAGGGCCTCATGCATGCAAGGCTAGCACTCTACCACTGAGCCACCTTCCCAGCCAATCAGTAACATTTGTTCACCAAAAATGTTAATGTATTATTTCATTTAAAAGTGAATGATAGGGCTGGGAAGGTGGCTCAGTGGTAGAGCACTTGCCTTGCATGCCTGAAAAGCTGAGGGATAGCACCCAGGCCCAAAGTTCAGGACCCACAACCAAAAAATAAATAAATAAATAAAGGGGCTGGTAAGTTGGCTCAGTGGTAGAGCGCTTGCCTTGCATGCATGAGGCCTTGGGTTCAATTCCTCAGCACCACATAAGCAAAAAAGGCCAGAAGTGGCACTGTAGTTCAAGTGGTAGAGTGCTAGCCTTGAACTGAAGAGCTGAGGGACAGTTCCCAGGCCCAGAGTTCAGGCACTATGACCGACAAAAATAAATAAAATAAAATAAAAACAATAAAATGAATATTACTTCCCCCACAGTATAACCCCTGCTTTCACTATATTTGATGTAGGTATAATTTGTGGAGGGGAAGGGGAAAAGCAAATCGTTTAAATAGGGATACAAGTGGACCCATTGCAACAATGAGATGTACAATCGTTATGTCGAAAACGAACTTTACAAGTTTGGTGGGGGGGGAGAGCGGGGAGGATTGGAGGGTGTGGGGGGAGGATGGGAAAGGATGGGAAGGGGAAACAAAGGAGGAGACTACAATGCTTGATAAGAAATGTACTCATTATCTTGCCCATGTAATTGTAACCCCTCTGTACAGTATTTTCACAATAAAAAAAACTACTATTTTTCTAAAAAAAAATAAAAATAAAAAAAAAATAAAATAAAATAAAATGAACATTACTGATAACCAAGCTTAACTGGAAGTTAGTACTGAATCTTGTGTGTGCTAATAATCATTAAGGGTCAATTAAGAAAGTAATAAATCAGGAATTTTATAAGTAAGTAAAATATTACTTAATTGTACTTTCATGTACTTTTGAAATGACCCTAAGAATTATACATGTTACTTGAAATAAAACTTTTAATGAAGCAAGTAGGTTGAAAAATTAGGACTACTATTATCAATAATTATAGTTATTGATATTAATTCATTTTCTCCAAAAGAGGAAAAACTAGCTTTAGGCTTTGTCTTGTATTGGGGGCTGAGATCTTGAAATTTTCTTTTTTTTTTTGAGTGGGGGGAGGGGATCCAGTCGTGGGTTCTGAACTCTGGGCCTGGGCACTGTCCCTTAGCTCTTCAGCTCAAGGCTAGCGCTCTACCACTTGAGTCACAGCACCACTTCCAGCTTTTTTCTTTTTGTTTATATGGTGTTGAGGAATCGAACCCAGGGCCTCAGGCATGCAAGGCAAGCGCTCTACCACTGAGCCACCTTCCCAGCCCATGATCTTGCAATTTTCTACACCTTATCTTACAACAGTTCTATAAGGAAGATGCTATTACTGCTATGTCATAAATGAAGAAAACAAAACAACATAGTTTCTTTCTTTTTTTCTTTCTTTCTTTCCCCCTTTCCTTCCTTGTTTGTTTGTTTATTATGTACTATCCTGGAGCTTGAACTCAGGGCTTAGGTTGTGTACCTAAGCTTTTTTTGCTCAATGATAGTAGTGCTCTTGTACGTGAGTCACAGCTCCACTTCTTCCTGTTTGGCAGTTTATTGGTGATAAGAGTCCTTTAGACTTTCCTGCCCAGGCTGCCCTCATATCTCAGCCTCTTGAGTAGCTAGGATTACAGGTGTAAACCACTGGAGCCTAGCTACAGATACCTAACCTTTGAGACCCAATACAAACCAAATTTGCAACCAGACACCAGTGGCTCACACTTGTAATCCTAAACTACTCAGGAGGGTAAGAGCCAGAGGATCATGATTCAAAGCCAGACTAGGAAGAAAAGTACATGGGACTCCATCTCCAAAATAACCAGCAAAAAGCAGGACTGGGTGCAGGCCTGAAGTGGCAGAGTGCCAGCCAAGCAAGCATGAGATCCAAGTTCAAACATCAGTACCACAAAAACAATAACAAAAGAAAACTTATTTAAAAACTCTTAAAGATGCCAAGATAATAACAGAATAGTATTAAGACAGTAATGGGGTAATTCTAAGTACAAGGTCTGAGTCACATCTCATGAAACTTGCCAGAATGTAGAGCTCAGCAAACCAAGGCCCACAGGCTGAATCCAGTATAACACCTGTTTTGTTTTTGTTTTTTTGCAGTTGTAAGCTAAGAATCAGTTTTACATTTTAAATGATTTAAAGACAGAATATTATTTTGTAACACTAATTTTAAGGTTTGTAAGTAACGCTTTATTAGAAGAGAGCCACATCCAGTCTTTATGTATGGTCCATGACTGTTTTTGTGCTCCTATTACAGAGTTGAATAGTTGCATAGTTAAGTAGCTGCAACCTAGGCCATCTGGCTCGCAAAGCTTAAAATACTGGTGATCTGGCCTTTGGTAGAAAGTTTGCAGAGCCCTGTTCAGTGGGAAAGTTGAACACAAGTGATAGAAGAAACAAAAGGTGTAATGAGGATTCAAATGGTTTTTGGTGTGAAGTATCAGAAAAGGTGCTCTTTCTTAGAGAAAGAAGATGGGTCTTAGTTAATGGGCAAGGTACTTGCAGAATGAGACATAATGGGAAGGCCAATTCCAGGCACAGAAAATCACCTATGCAAAACAGAGAAGCAAGGAAGCTATTTATTTGGGCCAGATGAAAAGACTATTCTGAAAACAAGACAGTTTTAAGTGAAAAGGAAAAGTGAGGCATAATTTTATTTTGGTTAGGGAGGGAAGTAATTGAAGACTTTTTTCAGGAAGGGAGCGACAATATGTCTTAAGATAATTCATTGGACACCAATGTGTAAAATGGATCATAGCAGAAACCAACTGGAAGCTAAAGGCTGCAAAGTTTGGGAAGTTGAGACATAGTGCCAACTTAAACAAGAAGGGACCTACTTCAAATGGAAAGGAGAAACACATGGAAAGACCTTGTAGAATTACTACCTAAGAGTTGTGCCAAATATGGCTTATTCAAGAGGAAGCAAAGAGAATCATCAGGCTTGAAGACTGAGCAATTTAAAAGATGTGATGCAGTCAGGTGCTGGTGGTTCATTCCAGTAATCCTAGATACAGAAGGCTGAGTTCAAAGCTAGGCTGGGCAGAAGAGTCTGTGAGATTCCCATCTCCAATTAACCAGCAAAAAAAGCTGGAAGTAATGGTGTCACTCAAGTGAGCTTGGCAGCCTCAAGTAGAAAAGCCAAGTGACAGACCCTGAGTTCAAGCCCTACTGGTGTGAGCACACACACTCAAAGAAAAAGGAGACCAAACTGGTTTGGTGACAAAGGTGATGGGTTCAGTATGCCCAGATGATAAATTCAAGTTGCCATTAAAATAAATCCTGTTGAAAACATGAAGGGGGGCTGGGAAAGTGGCTCAGTGGTAGAGTGCTTACCTTGCATGCATGAGACCCTGGGATTCCTCAATACCACATAAGCCGAAGTTGCACTGTGGCTCAAGTGGTAGAGTGCTAGCCTTGAGCTGAAGAGCTGAGGGACAGCGCCCAGGCCCAGAGTTCAAGCCCCACGACCGACAAAAAAAAAAAAAAAGAAAAGAAAAGAAAAGAAAATATCAAGGAAATGGAAGCAAAGTTGTCAAACTCAAAAGTGAGCTCATTGCCACAAGATGCAGATTCTGGCACTCTCTGCATTATGGTAGTAGTGCAAAAACTCCTAACTTCCTATGGTGAAGAAATGTATTTTTAATTAAAATGAACCATTTAAAATATTCTCTCAAACGCTAAATATTGTACCTTCAATCTTTTTCTGGGAGGAAAAAAAACAATCATTTGTCTAAGGTCAAAGAGTTTAAAGGTAAGAAACTCTTTTTCTATGAGTTCAATTTTCAGGCCTTGAGACTTCTCATATTTTAATGTGATGTATTATTACATAGAAAAATTTGACTTATTTGTAATTCAATCAGAATCGATCATTCTAGTAACAGACTGCTCTGAAATTCGCTTTTAAAGTTTCCATCAAAATGGTTTTGTGTAGAGTGCATGAAACCCTGGGTTCAATCCCCAGAATCATAAGTGAGCAAATAAATATTTTTAATTAAAAATCAAAGTCTAAAATAATAGAGCTCTTGCCTAAAAGGGGTTTTCTAAAAATAATGATAATACAAATAATCAAAATAAGTAACCTATTCAATTATTCCAAATTGTAAAGATAAAACTTTTTGGATAATTACAATTCATTTGTATCTGCTCAGTTATTTAACTTAGGCTAACTTAATTTTCAATTACATATTGTTTCAGGGTGAAATTACCCCCTTTTTATGTATCTTCCAAAGTTACCAAGGTTTGTAAAATTTTATCCCGACAGTAATTTGTTTTCAAGGCCCAGTTAAACCCTGAAACCAGCAAAAGTCTTTCATGACGCTCATTTCTTACTTTTCCTTGCACTTTGCTCTTTTTACATCAATCCTTAAAAAAAGAAAAAAGAAAAAAGCTCTGATGCTTCCAACACTAAAAGCAATTACACTCCATCTTTCTCTCTAATTACGGCAAGTTTCTGTGCTTATAATTTTCTGGAATTCACATCACAACCCTACCTATGGGCCATTTGTAAAGTTGTTAAAGGGCCCCCGCCATGCACTTCAATAAGCAAGTCATTTATTATGGCTTAGGGTCTAAGCTTGTTGGGAATCATCGATTCACGAACTGGCATCTGCACGGAATTTGGGCAGAGTTCTCCCGGGTTATGTATTTCATCCGCTGGGAAGTCGGTTCAAGAGAAAGGCTATCTCAGCGTGAAGACTGCCCTGGCTTAGGCTCCCTCAACCCCAGCTCTAATCGCGCGCTCTCGGTGACTTCCCCAGCTACTTTCGCCAGCACAAAGGACCGGGCCGAGGGTTTGGGGGCGTTGGTGACTGTGTATAGTTTGCATTAAAAGGCATCTTCGGGGTTGCAGAGGACTCCTAAACTCCGTGCACCCGTTACCCGCAAGGATCTGGACGAGTGCGCTCCGGAGGGAAAGCTGACACGCGGAGGCGAGGCCCAGGGACCCCGGGGAGACGAAAGAGATGCACCGCGGGCGCAGGCCGTGAAGGAGGAGCTTGGTGCGCCAGGCCTGCTGGCCCAGAGATCCGGGAGGCCCGCGGAAGGCCCCCGGGCGAGGACGGACGAACGTGGCCACGCCCCCTCATCCCTGGCTCCGCCCCCGGCCCCGCCCTTTCCCGGGCTGCGCACCCGCGCGCCCCGCCCGCGGGCGGAAGCGAGAGCGAGGCTGAACGCCTGACGTCAAGGCGACACCGCCAAACCTCGCCCTGAGCCAGGCGTGTAAACCAGCCGGAGCGGCGGCGGCGGCGGCAGTGGCAGGACCGCCGTGGCGCCGGGAGCCGAGACCCGGGGGGGAGCGCGGAGCGACGCTGGCCGCGAGGATCCGGGTGACAGCGTGAGAGGTTCGCAGAGTGCGTGCGTGGCGGCCGCAGAGAGCGGCGGCGGCGGCGGCGCGGGGCGGGGGCCGGGCGCCGGCTGAGGGGGAGCAGCAGGGTGGGGCGCGGTGCGGCGCGGGCCGGGCGGGGCGTCGGGGGCCCGGGCGGCGGCGGTGGCGGCGGCCGCGGCGACCGCGGCGACGGCCCCTGGGCGCGCGGCAGGTGGCGCGAGGGCCTGGCGCCCCGCCGACCCGGCGCGCCGCCTCTCCCGGGCCGAACGCGGAGGAACCTCGGCCGCCGCCGCCACCGCCACCGGGAGAAACAGCGCGCTTGGCGGAAGGGGTCAAATGTCTGAAATATGGCGGAGGAAGTGAGAGCCCGAGGACCCCCCCCCCCACCCCGGCCGCTCCCTCCTGCCCGCCGCCGCCGCGCCCGCCGCCCGCCGCCCGTCGGCCCGCCCGGAGTCTCGCTCCCCACCCCGCGTCCCTCCCCTCTCCGGCCGTCTCCGTTCCCCTCCCGGGTGTGGGTGGAAGTTAGAACGGAAACCAGAAAGTTGTCCTTCGCCCAGACCCGGCTTCCCCGAAGCCCCGAGCCGGGGAGGGGGGCGGCCGTGGCGGAGGCCGCCCGGGGTGGGGGGGCCCCTCCCCGACGCCCCGCGGGCTCCAGCCTGACAGGGAAAAAGTTTGCCCGCACCGGCTGGCGCGGTCCATTTGTTGCGGGAAGTGGCAGGAGGAAGGCGGCGGAGGGAGCCCCACCTAGTCTGGCAGCCGCCGCGGTGGAGAGAAAAAAACTGTTAAAGGGGCCTTTCCCTTCGTCAGCAAGAGGAAACCTCTAGCAGAGAGGAAATCCAGGAAGTTTCTCTCTCTCTCTCTCTCTCTCTCTCTCTCTCTCTCTCTCTCTCTCTCTCTCTCTCTCTCTCTCTCTCTCTCTCTCTCTCTCTGCCTCTCTTCCCCCCCCCCCATCTCGCTGTGTCCAATTCTAAAACTGATTTATCAGCGCATGGATTTTATTTGAAACTATTCCCAGGGAATTGGGCCTTCTGGATTTTTCTACTAGGGTAAAAAAAAAAAACTACGATGCCTTTTGGAGAAAAGATCATCCTTGCTACTTTGAGCAGATGGTTTGCTTCCCTTTCGCCTGTCCCCCTCCCACCCTCTGTAATAGTTTACGAAGACATTTTGGCTCTGTAACTCCTGATGGGTATGACTATAAGCACGTCTCTATTACAGTATCAGGACATTTTTTTTAACGGAGTAGTAAGTTGACATTAAAATGAAGATGTAATTAATATTTCAAAAATAATTGTTTTTTTTTGCTTTGCGGTACCATCCAGTATTTCATACATTGATCTGTGTGTGTGTGTGTGTGTGTGTTGATGTATTACGAGTGCTTCTTAGTTGTAAATTCATTTTTACCCCTTGTTTAAGTAACTAGAATGCTGTTTGGACTTGCTCAGAAAGAGATATCTTAGCAAGAAGTAACATAGCTTACTTATAACCTCAAACTCTTATCACTCTTAAAAGCTGTCTCTGGAAATAGTATTTATTGAGTCATAGAAGAGTCATGGGACTTTTTTTTAAGGGCCGGAAGGGACTATTTAGATCACCCAGTCCCACCCTGTCATTTTATGGAGGAGGAAACTGAGGCCTAGAATAGATAAGATAACCAGTTAGTGGGTTTGCTGATTTTTATAATAGTATTAGACAGCAATAGGCAACCTAGGGGAAGAAATAATGACATTTCATAGTGAATTACATCTTGCAGAAATTATTAATCCCATCATACCCAAAAAAAGATTGGTACCTTAGTCAATGTGGAATAAGCACTTCAGTAGTTCCATACTCAGGTTTTAAGAGAGGAAGTAAGTACTCAACATTTTGTTTAAAGGCATGAACACTGAATGAGTCTGTCCATGCTTTTAATCTCTATACTACATTGTATTTACTTGCACTTCTTGTTTGACACAATATACTGTGAAAGCAGTATTATTTGAGGAAGTCCCTAAGTAAATACTTCAAACATGGATAGCTAGTTTGGTTTTATTGTGCCAGCTATTAAAATACAGCTGAAAAGCCCAATACTAAATTGGCTTAAGTTTAATATGTGATATCAGGCCTGAAAATGATTGCTGACTTTTTTACCTTCTCAAGCCTAACTCCACCAAAATTATCTCTGTTCCTTAACTTGTATCATTTCCCATGTTCTGTTACTATCTGGTATTGGGCCACATTGTAAACTCCCAAGGACAAGTTAAGTTTGTTCTTTTGTATCCCTAAAATCTCTTTATCATGGTGCCTTGTACAGATAATACTAGTTAAATGAAAAGTTCATGAGAGTAAGTTATGTTTTCTACTGTATTCTTGGTTCCTAGTACCTTGCCTGGGAACATAGTAATATGTAGGATTAGAATTTAAGTATTAATTGCTAATAAGTATTGAAAGAGCATTTGAATTGCTCTACAAATCATTTACAAATTGATTTTCATTTTATCCTCAATTATTTACAATAGGATTCCAATATTCTCTCAACTCTGAAGGTTTTGAAAGTGAGTTACTCTAGCCAAAGAGCCACTATGTAATCTACCAAGGTGATAAAGAATTTTTTTTTTTTTTTTTTGGTCGGTCGTGGGGCTTGAACTCGGCCTGGGCGCTGTCCCTCAGCTCTTCAGCTCAAGGCGAGCGCTCTACCACTTGAGCTACAGCACCACTTCCGGTTTTCTGGTGGTTTTATTGGAGATAGGAGTCTCACGGTCTCTCCTGCCCGGGCTGGCTTTGAACCGCAATCCTCAGATCTCAGCCTCCTGAGTAGCTAGGATTACAGGCGTGAGCCACCAGCGCCCGGCTTGATAAAGAATTTTTTTTAAGTTGACCCATGTATATGAGGATCTTTTAAGTATATCTTCCCATGTAATTCAAAATTGAATGAAGAGCTATGTAGAGATTGATAACATGGTAACTAATTACATGTTGAAATGAAAAGCCCCTTTTCAGGTTTATTTGCTTTTTGTTCAAGTTCTTGATACTTAAGAGCAAATTGGATCTAATACAGAGAAAATTAAACTGATTTTATAATTCCCCCCCCCCCAAAATGTAGTTTAGACAATTTCATTATTGCATGTTTTATTATCCTAAAATAAAGGATTTTGCTCTGTATTTTCTTGCTTTAACTGGGGCTAGGATAGTTGAAATATTCAGAAGCTATTTCATTAGCAATAATGTCACATTTTTTTTTACTTGATAGAAAGGTATGATAAAAATTGATCTTACTGCCTGATAGTTAGAGAAGTTGCCTATCATGCACAAGTTCCTGGATTCTACCTCAGCATGACAAATAAGCAAACTATTCGTGACTAAATATATGCTTTGAGTTTTTTCATCCACCCTACCCCTCCCCATTCCTACCACCTTTCATAACAGTCATAGAGATTACACTGAAGTTTTTACTATTAGTCTTTTCAAGTTGAACTTCTTTTTAAAACAACACATCTTAACTGGTATAGCGATTCATTTTAATAGTGTACAAATTTTTTTTTTGGTGGGGGGGTCTGGTCATGGGGCCTGAACTCTGGGCCTGGCACTGTCCCTCAGCTCTTCAGCTCAAGGCTAGCACTCTACCACTTGAGCCACCGCGCCACTTCCAGCTTTTTTTCTTTTTGCTTATGTGGTGCTAAGGAATTGAACCCAGGGCCTCATGCAAGGGAAGCGCTCTACCACTGAGCCACCTTCCCAGCCCAGTGTACAAAAATTTTAGTTCAACTGTCTGTAGGAAGAATTTCTGCACCATGTCTTGTGCTGAAAGCTAATGTTTTTCAGCATTCATACATATTTTACAATGGTATTGAAAGACATTAATTACCACTTAAAATTTCTTTGGATATCTTACTAATATTGTGGAAGCAGCTACATGGAATGAATTTATCCATTTATAGAAAAAATAAAATTGACTGGCTATATAATTTGTTGTAGTTTGAACCCAATTGAGCATTAGGTAATTATGAGATTAGTCCCTTTAGCCATAGAGGACTTTTTTATGTTTTCTTATTTTTTGTTTTTTTGTTGTTTGCCAGTCCTGGGGCTTGAACTCGGGGCCTGGGCACTGTCCTGAGCTTCTTTTGCTCAAGACTAGCACGCAGCACGCTACCATACCACTTGAACCACAGCACTACTTCAGGCCTTTTCTGTTTGTCTAGTACAGAGAAATTGAACCCAAGACTAGGTAAACACTCTACTACTAACTTACATTCCCAGCTGAGTTTTTATTTTTTAAAAAGTTACCAGAACTTTTTTTTTTTTTTTTTTTTTTTTTTAGTGCTAGTCCTGCCACTTGAACTCAGAGCTTGCCTGGGTGCAGTCCTTGAGCTTTTTGTGTTCTACACTAGCTACCACTTGAGCCACAGCTCCACTTCTGTCTCAGTCTTTTTTGTTCTTTATTGGAAATAAGAGTCTCATTGACTTTCCTGCTTGGGCTCAGTTCCAACTCTCAACTTCCTGAGTAGGTAAGGTTGTAGGCATGAGCCACTAGTGCCAAACCAGAAACCTTTTACTACCTTAACAATTAACAAAATCATTTCACTTATATTTTATATTTTATACCATTATTGTGTTCCTGATTTTCTTCAGCAACTGATTTTTTCATTATCACTTAGAAACGTTTCTTCATTTGTATAGATAGAGGGCCACTTGTAAAAAATTTTTTAAAGGAGCCTTAAAGTTTGAAAGAAATGAAAATGTAGGGAAAAGATACTGGGTTTAAGTTTAAAAATATCATTTAAATTCTCTAAAAATATTTGCAACATGAGCTGAAAATTTTCCATCTGGTTTTTATGGACAATATTCTGTCTGATTTGTGTATATATAAGGCTCTTCAGTACTAGAAATACATTCCCTTTTAAATGAAGAATCTTCATCTCTAACAATAGAAAATAATTAACATTCTGGGTTTGAATTTGGATTTTCTTAAGGCTTGCTTTTGTGGCAATACTTATGTTTTATACTTTTGTTTTTATGCTACTTTATATAAATCAATGAGACTTTAAATGTAGAGACCTTTTAAGTTTAAACTGAGATAACTTGCTAGAGAATCATTGCTAGTAGTAGGGATTGAATGGTATTTTTTATTGACTTATATCGGTAATAGAGTATTTCTTCATTGTTATGTCTCTATACGTGTCAATTTTATCTCCTCTATCCCACTCCCTGTACCCCTGGATTGAATATTTTTAACATTTGTACATATATCTGAAGAGAGCATTCATTAAAAGCATCACAGAGCTAAAATAGTTTTTTCACTACTCTAAATATTTAATAAATAAATATTTTTCTCTGTTACTTAAAAGTTAAGTAACTAATAGGTTGGTCATTGGTGGATTACATCCTCTATCTCTTGTGATTTTCTTCTTTGCCTTGTTAGGTAGGAAGGTGAAAAAAATGAAAGAGAATGTTTTATACATTTAATAGTAATTTGGGGGAAAACATGGAGAGGAAATGGAAAATATTAGCCAAAGTATAGTTCTAATTGTTTGTTTTCTAAAATTTATTCTTACACTAGAATATGTTCTTAAAGGTTACAAGATTAAAAACAACCAAAAAACAGTTTAAGAAAAATGTGGGGGCGAGGGTCACTCTGATGTTGCTCAGTTGCAAACCACTTGCCTAATAAATGCAATATCCTGGTTCAATCCCCAGTACCAAAAAAGAAAAGACAAAAAATACAAACATTTATACTACTTTTCTTAACCTAAATTAGAAGTCTCCTAACTCTTTAGTTAATAGAACTGAAGGTATCAATAAAGTAGAGACTTCATAAATACAAACTATGTTCATTCACTTTGTGTTTTAAGTAATAGAAAAAGAGGGATGGGGATAAGGTATATACTTGTCTTATTTTCTTTTTCATTTCTTTTTGTGCAGGTCCTGAACTCAGGGCCCTGGTGCTGTTCCTATAGTGATTTGCTCAAGGCTAGCCCATTACCACTTGAGCCACAGCTCTGCTTCTAGCTTTTTGGTGGTTAGACATAACAGTCTCCCAGACTTTGCTCCCTGGGGTTGCTTCAGATCAGAACCCTCAGATCTTGGCTTCCTGAGTATAGCTAGGTTTGCAGGTGTGAGCCACTAACACCCAGCCTTATTATTGAAAAGTCAGTCTGAATTTCACATGCTTATCTTTTATGGTTTATGTTAAAATATTTACAGTGTAAAAAACTCTAAAGAAGAAAATTACTATTAACCTATATTATAGTGGTACTTTTAGGCAATGTGTTACTTCTCTTTTCTGAAGGTTCTCTACCTTCTTGATTCTTCATAGTGAAGGTGACACATATTTCTTAGAATGATTGAGGATTAGAGTATTACTTGTAAATGTAAACCACAGAAAAATGGGCTAATTTAGTGTTCATTCTTGGGTTTTTGTTTTTTTAGGTTTTATTTTTGTTTTTTGTTGATTGTGGGGCTTGAACTCAGGGCCTGGGCCCTGTCCCTGAGCTCTTTTGCTCAATGCCAGCACCCTACCACTTTGAGCCATAGCCCCACTTCCAGTTTTCTGGTGGTTAATTGGAGATAATAAGACACACTTTCCTGCCCAGGCTTCAAACAATGATCCTCAGATCTCAGTTAGGATTACAGGAATGAGTCGTCAGCACCCAGCGAGTTATTATTTTTTAAAGCTTTTATTCCCCTATAATATTGCTTAAGATTCTCATTAAGGTATGAATAAAGACTAATTTTTATTTTGGGGCAGCTTTAAATATTAATATAACTCAGTAATATTCACAGCCTGATCCAAGGATTCCTAGAGATCCCATGGACATTTACAGGAAGTTTTCAGGAACAAAACTATTTTTATTATAATACTAAGATGTTCTTTTTGATGTTTTGGCTTTTGTACCTAACAGGCAAAAACAATGGTGAGTAAAAATTTCTGATACCTTAGAAAACTAAAAAAAATTAGAATATCACAGTGTACTAATTATTACTGTATTTCTCATTGCCCTGCACTCAAAGTCCTATTTAAAATACAAAAAACAAACAGATTTAACTGAATGCCCTCAATAAAGATTAAAAAAAATAAATTTCTACCTTTCCACACTGTAAAAAAAAAATTATGTTTACCGTATTTTGGCTTACACTAAAGTATAGCGATTGCCTCTAGGGAAAGTGTTCACATGATTGTCACAAGCTGAACAATCACTTTTGGGGGGGGGAGGGTCTGGTCATGGGGCCTGAACTCTGGGCCTGGGCGCTGTCCCTCAGCTCTTCAGCTCAAGGCTAGCGCTCTACCACTTGAGCCACCGCGCCACTTCCAGCTTTTTTTCTTTTTGCTTATGTGGTGCTGAGGAATCAAACCCAGGGCCTTATGCATGCAAGGCAAGCGCTCTACCCCTGAGCCACCTTCCCAGCCCGAACAAGCCACTTTTTAAGTATATACCTTATTATTTGAAAGAATACCTTACAAATTGTAGTTATTTTTGAGTATTTGCTTGACATAAGCCCAAAAAAATGAACCTGTTGGTTTAAGGAGAAAATAGTGACCATATTTATGGTTTGACAAAGTTTTAAGCTTTAAGCAAAAGTTAGAATTTTGGAAAGCTCTTAACAGTCACTGGACTCTTTTAACAACTTCCTAGTATTTTTGAGTCAATTTTTCTGATATTAATGAACATTTTAAAATATATGATGAAATTAGTCATTACTCATGTATCTGCATTACTGCGAGCCAGTATTTTCTAAGTGACTGGTACATAATGTGATAAAATTGTACATGGGGTAAGAAATTCTTCCCAAATATTAAGTAAACTAATAAATATTGATGCTATGGAGAACATAGTTTACTGGTGAGGTTTCACATTCCAAGTTGGAACTAGTTGCAGGGTTTTAGTGTCTTACCAAAGAAGGGTATCCACATTTGTCTGAAAAGGCTATTAAAATACTCCTGTTTGCCTTACAGCTTTTTCTTTTTATATTATCTGTTTCCCTATGCCTCACCTTTTGTTTAATGTCTTTGGGTGAATTGGGAACAACATGAAGCTTTGGCTTTTTGTTTATGTGTTTTGTTTTGGAATCCTTTTTTAGTATTACTATGTAATTATTTTAGATTTAAGTTCTTTTCAGTCTTGCTGAGCAGTTCATTTAACTTTTGGTTACAGAGATAGATTTAGGTAATTATTTTTAAGCTTTTTTGTTTTGTTTTAATGTGGTTTTGACCTGAGAATTGAGTATGCCAGCTTATCTTAAGTAATATTTCAAAAACATTTCCATAGTGATAGTATTTTTTAACTTTTTCAGAGTTTGCTGTTTAATGGGTATTTTAAAACAGCAGTCCTGTTACCCAACTATTTTTATAAATTTCATATCATGAGATCCCTATTTTAAAGGATTTTTTTAGATTAACCTGTGTTTGGGTCAACAAAGCAGTTTCAATTATGAAAGAATGATGGTAAATTATAGTTCATCTGTGTTCAGTTCTTGGAAACTTAGTGTCAGTTACATTCCCTAGAGATAAAAGGGTTTCAACATATTGCATTGAATCCCACTATTTCAGTAACAACTGAGTCAGCTCTAGTGAGTGGAGTGTTTAGAGAAGGAATAGTATGAAAAGCCAACTTGAGGGAAGTATCAGGGGATAAGCTTTATAGAACTTCCTTAGCTAATCTCACAAATGAGGAAGAAAGTTAACAGGATCTTAAACACTCCCTATATTAACTAACTGCAAAGCTTCTCTAACAGTTCTGAATAAGGGAACATACTGAGGTCATGTTTCATTTTCTTGTACATCCAAATTAAATTATTAGCTGAAGAAGTTGAGTGAAATGTCTTCATTTTAGGTTTTTTTTACCCTGTCCTTTTTTTTTTTTTTAAATGAGCACTGGTATCCAAATTGATCATCATTCCACCAAGAGAAGTGAAATAGTCTTTGAAAGCATTGTTTGATTAATTTTGTTTTGAGACCAGGTCTCCCTATATAGCCCTAGCCTCAAAGATCCTTCTGCTTTAGTCTCCTGAGTGCTGGGATAATGTGTATATGCTACTATGCACTGCCTTTTGCAAGATTTCCATTACAAAAAATAAAAGACATTTGCAAGATTTCCCATTTGGAAGAAAGTAATGATGGTGATAAGAGGCTGTGGAGAGGCAGAAGGGCAGGTGGTTGAGCAGAAAGGAGAGTGAAGATGGTGATAAGAGGTTCTTGTTGGTACGAGCAGGGCTTCTGTTAGCACTCTTCACGGTTCTGATTCAACAGGAATGATAAACCTCCCTTTGGAAAGCACTTGTGATGCTTTAGTGATTTGATAGGCCTTATCCACTAGAGGTTCTTATGTAGAAGATAAATTGGCATTATCTTCCAGTTAGAGATTAAGGTCTTAAAGTTTTATCACTAGGCAGTTTGAGTACTTTTGCTATTCTTGTATCTCAGTAGCTAGCTGCAATTTCCTCTAAACCTTTACATGCTCATATTAGACATTTATTTCATTGTCCTCATAAATTTTAGCTGATTTATATGGGTAAGGATAAGTCAAGAGACATTGTTTACTTTTTTCATTCTTTTTTTTTAATTTATTTTGTCTTTTTGACACAAACTATATAGCCCAACTTGACCTCTAACTTGCCCTCCTCCTGCTGCCAGTCATCTCTTTCCTCATGTCAGACATTGAAAGCAAAATTACCTTTTTAAAAATGTAAATCAGATCATGTGATACCCACTAGTCCCAGTTTTTTCCCCAAATTGCTCTTAAAATTTTTTTAAACGTTCCTTATGGCCTTCAGTTTCTTTCCTAGTCCAGCTCTTGCTTTTTACACATTTAGCTCAGTTGTTCACTGAGCTCTGGCCACATGGTTCTTACCTCCCACTCCCTCCACAGAACTGAGAGTTGAACCCGTGCATGCAAGTGTTCTACCACTGAACTTTACCCACAGCCCCTACAACTATACCTTACAATGTTGCCCATTAAACCCATTACCACCTTTGAGTTTTGATACTTGCTCCTTCTCTCTGTATTCCCTTTCCCACGCTGTCTACTGTTCTCCCTCAGTCTCAGCACTGGGTCTCAGCTTATATACAAAAAGAGGTTTTCCTGGTTGCCTTATATAAAGGAGCATACCTCTTTGTTGCATTTATAATTTTATTTATCCAGTTGTTTACCTCCCTTCCCCTGTTTGAGGAAGACGCTATCTCAAGTGGTTAGTCTAGTAACTGGCAAGTGCTTGAAAACTCAATTTAAAAATGTGTATAAAGTATACAATAGTTTGTTCTTATCAGTTTGCGCCCAAACCTACTTCTTTAAGTGTTTTTGTGTATGTGTGTGCCATTCCTGGGCTTGAACCCAGGGCCTGAGCACAGTCCATGAGCTTTTGTGCTCAAGGCCAGTGGTCTATCACTTGAGCCACAGTTTCACTTCTGGCTTTTTGGTAGATTTTTGTTTGTTTTGTTTTTTTACTGGAAATAAGAGTCTCACAGGGTTTCCTTCATGGAATGGTTTTGAATTCTCAGACCTCTGCCACCTGAGTAGCTGAGGTTATAGGCATGGCCACTGGTGCTTGGACAAACTAATTGTTTTAAGATACTACCTTTATGTCCTACTGTTAATTCCTAATTTATATTTGGGACATCTGTCATTTGAGAACTGGTTCATCTGGCTGCATGTTATTAAGAGCTAATTATTATTAGTTTCTATGTATTATAATTAAATTGCACAAAATGTATTTAGTTTAGAAAAGACAAAAGTTAATCAGTATGAAATATAAATAGTTCCAAATACTATAATGAATAATGAAGTGTTAATACAAACCAAGGAAGAAGTGACAGCTCTAATCTTTATTAATTAGAAAAGACAGTAAAATGAGGTGAAATCTGTATGTGACACTTATTTTAAAGGTATGCGTGTTTTAGGTTAACAGTGAGCCATTGAAGGGCAACAATTCAGAAACAAACCACTTTGCTGTAGTAGATGTTTCTGTAATGAATTTAGGAGGTAGAAATGGGATGCTTGTGGTTTGAGGCACAGTCATGGTTCCATATGACCCAGGCAAAAAGGCAGTGTTAGAAAAGTTGGGGAGTGAGAGAAAGATTCCCAAGAGCATAATGGAGAGAAGGAATTGTGTGTGTCTCTGGAAACAGAATGATAAAAAGATCAATGAAGACCAAAAAAAAAGGTATAAAACTCACATAACATTCAGATGAAGTTTTACTGTTACAATTTTTGTATTGCCAGGTGCCAATGGCTCATACCTATAAGGCTAGCTACTCAGGAGGCTGAGATCTCAGGATTGCAGTTCAAAGCCAGCCCAGGCAGGAAAGTCCATGAGACTCTTATCTCCATTTAAGCCCCAGAAAACGGGAAGTGGTGCTGTGGCTCAATTAGTAGAGTGCTTAGCCTTGAGCTGAAGAGCTGAGGGACAGCTCCCAGGCCCAGAGTTCAAGCCCCATAACCGGTTCCTTGCTGGAACCACTTAGCAGATGAGGCCACTTTGAAACTCAGAATTGTTCCTAAGAAATGTCTGCCCACTTTCTGTGTTTCCCTCATGTTCTGCTTATTCTTGAAGCCTAATTAACACCTAAACTTTAGTTTTTCATTGCCTCTACCATTCATTTAATGTTCAAAATTGGAAACATGCATATGATTTTTTATTAGTAATTTTATTACTAGGACATGTGTGTTTCAGATCTGCCATTTTTGACCCATTATATATACAAATAAGTATGTGTGCATTATTTGTACAAGACAAGCCTATTTTGCTAAGTGACCTTTATTTTATTGGATATTAAATATACTTTTTTTTGGTAGTCATGGGGCTTGATCTTAGGGCCTGGGAGCTCTCCCTGAGCTTTTCTGCTCAAGGTTAGCGCTCTATCACTTTGAGCCATAGCTCTACTTTCAATGTTCTGGTGGTTAATAGCAGATGAGAGTCTCACTGACTCTCCTTCCTGGGCTGGCTTTGAACCACAATCCTCAGATCTCAGCCCCCTGAGTAAGATTTCAGGCACAGAGGCTAAATTCACTTTTGAATAAACTGGAGTATAAAAAGATTATTAGTAAAAAAAAAATAAATAAATAAAAAAAACTTTATGACACAGATACACAAGTCAGTATGTACAAAAAACTGCTGATTGGACTGAAATATTAAAATTTGAAAAAAAACTACAGGAAGTACTTGTGCTTCACTGTCTTTTGTTGCTTGGTTAATTTGTCTCTGAACTTCTGGCAGGTTTACTAGAGAATTTGCTATTCAGACTTTCCTGGTCCTGAAGTTTCTTACTGAATCTAATTGTGCAAATTACAGATCTGCAATCTAAAATTAAAGCATTCTTATGGCTTCTTAATGCATTTGGGGAACTCATACTGAGCATGTCATTTAATCTTAGTTATGAGGTTAACAATATATGAAGGAAAAAAATACTTTATAGCTATTTGTTCCTCTTCTCATCAAAGACACTAACTCTATTTACTTCTGAATTCAGCCTTATGTCTAAACAGATTTGTAAAACTTTTAAAAAGTATACTCATCCTTTATATGGTATCCTATAAAAACCTGAATATTTATATTAAGAGATATTTGTGATGTTTTTCCATTCTGAGATCCTAATTTACTTATTGTCATGGGATTACTTTAATTTTGATTTCATATACCTCTTCCCGAGTACCTGTATTTACTACTTGCTTAAAATTATAAAGGCAGATATTTTCACTTAAATGTTATCTCTGTTGATGTGCAGTTCCCTAATTTTTCAGCTCTGAATGGTGATGGTAAATTCTGGGCATACAAAGCCATTGAATTAACTCTGCCCTCAGCAACTGTCATTCCTTTGGTGATAGTGTCCTTTTTGTTGTTTCTTAATAATTCCTGTGGCATGCAGAAGTTTTAAGATATTAGGAGTACTTATTTAAATTGACAGGTTGATATATAGAGATCTTAGGAATGGTGAAGGACCTTCTCCCAATTTTCTTGAATTGGAGAAAATCCATTTACAAACTAAAAGATAAATAATATCTCTTATGAACAAAACCTAATTTTTCAAGTGTTTGAAAACTTACAACTGTGTTTCCTTCACTCAAACCGTAATAGTCAACAGGCATCCAAAACTACGACCAAAGGTTCAGTGGTAGAACACTTGCCTAGAATGTGTCAGGTGCTAGGTTAGATCCCAGCACACACAAAAATAGTCAGGGAAGGAGACGTAAGTGGGATTTGGCCTGAGTGAGTGCTATAGTTTGCAAGGTCCCACTCAAGGACATCACTAATTTTGAGTTAACTGGTGAGTCTTCTAGATCAGACCTGTTCTAATATTAGCTAGGAAGAAGTTAGTATTATATGTAGATCCTAGACCACAGGTTTGAAACCTTACTTGAGGTTTTTTGTTTTATGCACTTGGGAAGATCCAAAGCAGTTTGTGTGGTTTTGCCAGTACCAAAATTTGAACTCAGTACCTCTCTGGGGTTAGTTGTCTCTCTATTTATAACTTGAGCCATGCCTACAGATTGGCTTTTTGGTAGAGAAATTGTTTCTCAGACTTTTCTGCCCAAGCTAGCTTCAAACTTCTGTCTTCCAAATCTCAGCCTCCTGAATAGCTAGTATTATAAAGAAAAAAAATTTTAATGGCCACCACATATATCTGCCACCAATACCTGAGATACCTTAGGCAAATATCCTAAATACCATGTTTCATGATAGAAGAAGCTAAGAGTAACAACCTCAGTGTGGTATCATGAGTTAGTGTCCTGTTGGGACAGATGGCCTAAGATTTGTGCATGTGGTATCTACATTGACTACACATAGAAGGCATTTAATATCCATAAAATGTTGAATAAAGATGAAATTACTATTTATCTTAACTATGCTTATGTCCATTTCTTGGGGTTTATTCTGTGTAATATATCATTCATGATCTCTTCATTTTAGTCTTTACCATCTTAGTCTTGTCTACTGTTGAACTTCTTTTATCAGTTTAAAAGTACCTTTACTTCTCTTCAGTGCTAAGTTTCTCTTTAATTTGTCCAGTGTTGTTGCTCATGAATACGTCCAAAGCCCTGACAAGTTTTATCAGATCCTTGTAAATAGATCTATTTGCAAATAGGACCTATTTGCTGCAAAGATTTGGTAAAACCAATAAGGTAATGTTGAACCCACATTTTTGGGTCTAGTTTTAAAATATTGTTAGTATTTCTGGTTTGGTTGGATTTTTTGTTTGGGTTTTTTTTTTCTTTTTGTTTTTTGAAGATTGGTTAGTTGTTTTCTTCACTTAACTACCTTACTCATCTGTTGACTTCGCTGAGGAATCCTATAAAGAAACTCGTTTTTCTGCATTTGTCAGATTGCCAATACATTGTTATGCTGTGGTTTATTTTCTCATGTGACCTAGTACTGCACTGAAAGGTAACTACAGTAATAGAGCTGTAAAACATTTAAATTGCATATCAGTTATTTTGGTGAATATTGCAGTGAGAGAGTTGGCACAGTTACCTGATATAAACTTTTATTTACTTGGTATATTGAATAAAAGGGAGAAAGAAATTTTTCCTACTTGAGGTAGGAAAAATATAGTAAGAATAGTCAAAATGCTGTAACATTTAATAGTCTGCTAATTGTGTGACGACTAAATTCAGAAATCTAGTTCCCAGAGAAGCTAAGAAACATTTTCTGTTCTCATTATTGGAGGCAGACAAGTCAGAAGGTAATATGATAAGCAGTGTTCAATTTAACAGTTTCTGTTAAAAATTTCATTTTTTGACAAGTTTCATTTTTTAAGAGGTTTATATTTGACAAGGTATACATGGGCAGCCTCTATTTTCCCTTCTAAAATTTTTAAATCTTAATAGCTGTGAATTTTGTTGTGTCTAACACATTAATATCAGGTCTTCCTTTTTTTGAGGGGGGACACGTCCAGTCGTGGGGCCTGAACTCTGGGCCTGGGCGCTGTCCCTCAGCTCTTCAGCTCAAGGCTAGCGCTCTACCACTTGAGTCACAGCGCCACTTCCGGCTTTTTTCTTTTTTGCTTATGGTGCTAAGGAATCGAATCCAGGGCCTCAGGCATGCAAGGCAAGCGCTCTACCACTGAGCCACCTTCCCAGCCCCTATCAGGTCTTCCTGACATTTGAATTTGTTAATTTTATTTGGAAGTAAGAAGAGAACACTAATCTTCTGTAGCTGTTAAGATACTACTTTGGGAGTTGGAGGCGGAAAGGAAAAATCAGATATCTTCTCTTCCAGAAATTGTTCACTGGAAAAAGTAATGGCATGTGACTTCAGAAACTAGCAAAGTGTTTTTACTTAGCACTTTTTGTAATTTACGAATACAGATTTCAGATAAAGAGGTGTTACAACTAAACAACTTGGGTGTAGGACATCTGATGATAACATTTTGAGGGGATTTTTTACTTTGAATATTACTACTTGGGGTTCTATGGGTTTAATGGATTAAAAAATGAACTTTTAAATATTTTATCACTTTTCAAGGATTTGTTTTGTTTTTTGCAAATCCTGGGGCTTGATCTCTGGGCCTAAGCACTGTCCCTGAGCTTCTTTTTGCTCAAGGCAGCACTCTTACCACTTGAGCCACAACACCACTTCCGGCTTTTTCTGGTGGTTATTTAGAGATAAAGGGTCTCATGGCCTTTCCTGCCTGGCTTCAAGCCACGATTCTCAGATCTCAGCCTCCTGAGTAACTAGGATTACAGGTGTTAGCCACTGGTACCTGCAAGGATTTGTGGGGTTTTTTTAGCCTACTTAGACTTTAAGAAATAAATGTGAGGCTAAGAGCAAATGTCCCTATAACACAAGTGTTGGTACTAACACTGTTGTTCCTAGGGCATTTTATTTTCTACTGAACAGAGCTAAGGACCAAACTCAGATTCTTAAACTTGCCAGGCAAGTGTTCTTCCACTGAGATAAATCCCTCAACCTCAAGAATTTTTCTTTTTAATGCCAAGATCTGTGTAGTTCATCTTCAGTTGGAATCAGTGACATCTGTCAATAGTTGGTATGAACTTAATGTCCTATAAAAGATAAATTGTTGATGGTCTTTTAAATTTTAAATAAAATAGTTTCTTTCTTTGCTGGTATGAATGATCAGTCTTCATTACTTCTTTGGGGGAGGAAGTTGTGTTTGTTTTTGACAGTTTTATGTGGTGTAGCCTGACTGCACACTTATGAGCCTTTTGAGTGCTGGTGTTAACAGTATTATACCATCATGCCTGGCTTTAAGCGAGTCCTTTATTAATTAAACATTTCTAGACAACATAATCGATACCAGAATAAATAAGGTCCATTGTTTATCCGGTTGATACTGGTAATGACTAAGGTTTTATCAACAATGAATGTTCTTATTTAATCTGTTCATCCACTCCTGTGATTGGTTTATCATCATCTGTATTTTACAAGTAAAAATAATGGCATAAAAGTAACCCAACTACCCTCTGTAAATTACATAAGCAGGCAGTTATAGTTACCCTAATTTCTAGATGTCATGTTTTACCAATCTGAGCTGCAAAAGATAATATAGTGCTTTCTTTCCTCTGTGTGTGTGTGTGTGTGTGTGTGTGTGTGTGTACACACGCTAGTTCTAGAGCTTAAAGCTCTCATTTGGCTTTCACATCTGAGCCACTTCCATCTTTTTGCTGATTAATTGGAAGTAAGAGTCTCACAGACTTTTCTGACTGGGCTGGGTTTAAAAATATGATCCTCAGATCTACTCCTCCTGAGTATCTAGGATTACGTATGTGAGCCATCAACACCTGACTCTAGTGTTTACTTTTATGTTTATAAGGAAAAGCTACTAATTTTTTTCCTCCAAACTGGCAACTTATTTATGATCATTTTATCTCACTTGTTTAAGAAGTCTCTGAAAATGTCATTTAGGTTATTTTTGTCTCATTTAAACATAAGTAAGTCTTTTTTATTAAGATGAAACAATGTGTTTGCTTTTCAAAAATATTAGACTCAACTATTTTTTTGATCTGCATTTTATCCTAGATATAATGAAAAGTCTTGAAAAATAATCTTTCTCATTCGCTTCAATGTTCTTATGGTACAGTCTGGTGACCATTGGTTTCCTAGTCCATATTTTTTTATGTATTTAGACTTTTCCTTTGGCCACTTACTACTTTCCAGTCTTAATCCTCATATCTATTATACATAGTCTCTTAAACAATCTTTTTATTCGTCTAATAGTTAGACGAAAAGATTTCACTGCATGATGGTTCATTCATGCATGCCAGAAGGAAAGGGATAACGTAGAAGTCCTTTGCATCTTTCCTTGATTAAATGCCCAGTAAGGTTAATGCATTTCTCAGTTGAAGGCATGCTGTGATCAGCTCTTTTTAAAATCTATTGTATTTAAAAGATGATTATAAAACTATCCATAATCTCAAGCCACCATTATGAAGTTAAGGAAAGAATATTTATTTAGATTATCTTTCTTTTTTTTCTTTTTTTTGGGGGGGGGTTAGTTTTGGGGTCTGAACTCTGAGCCTGGGCGCTGTCCCTCAGTTGTTCAGCTCAAGGCTAGCGGTCCACCACTTGAGCCACAGCACCACTTCCGGCTTTTTCTGCTTATGTGGTGCTGAGGAATTGAACCCAGGGACTCATGCATGCAAGGCAAACACTACCACTGAGCCACCTTTCTAACCCAGATTATCATTAAATTTATTACCAAAGTTCGTATACTTTTTTTTACAGTGATTGAGAAGAAATAGTAGATTAAGATACTTTCAAAGTTCTACCCATATTTATTTTTTAGAACCTAGAATGTGTATATATGCAATTATATTTTTTTTTTTTTTTTTTTTTTTTTTTTTTTTTTTTTTTGTCGGTTGTGGGGCTTGAACTCTGGGCCTGGGCGTTGTCCCTCAGCTCTTCAGCTCAAGGCGAGCGCTCTACCACTTGAGCTACAGCGCCACTTCCGGTTTTCTGGTGGTTTATTGGAGATAGGAGTCTCACGGTCTCTCCTGCCCGGGCTGGCTTTGAACCATGATCCTCAGATCTCAGCCTCCTGAGTAGCTAGGATTACAGGCGTGAGCCACCAGCGCCCGGCTTATGCAATTATATTTTATAGTTTAAGAGGGAGGGTATTAGGGACTACCTATTACAAAAGTTAGGAACTTGACAGAGTCCAAATCTTGTTATAAACTTTTTTTAGAATTCAGATGTCTTTGTCTTAGCATTCACTCTGTGGTTAACCATAGTTGACATCATTCCCTAATATCTGCTTCAGGCATTTACATGCTTACTTGGCTGATATAAAGCATCTGAGTGTTCAGTATTTCCTCTAGCTCTCATTCCCTTTTTTTTGATAGACAAGGAACCAGGAAATTGAGAATTAAGTCATTTACTTCAAGATACGCCATTCTTTTAATAGAGCCAAGCCTCTTATATCACACTATAATGTCATTTTGTATAATTTATTGTCTCCTTTTAGAAACAGAATGACATGATCAAATCTTAAAATATTTGGTGCATCCTTTCAGAAAGGTAATGATCAGTATGGTCTTGATAATACAAGAATACTGCAGAGACATTTCACTGATACTACCCCCGCAAAGAACTATATCCTAATTGTATACTGTCAGGTATACCCTATCCTGATGTAAGTGTTACTCTTGCTTCACTTGGAGATGGGGGTAGATTGCAGAGGGACAGAATAAGATATGAGTATCTGAAGAGTTCAGACTGGCAATTACTTTGCATATATTGAAAAACAGTACCTCATAAGACCAACTACATTTGCATTCCTCCACTAATCCCATTTATGCTCCTATTAGTAGGAATCAAAGCCTGGAGTTCTCTAGTGAATCCTGGATAATTCTCTGATGCCCAGAACCAAACCTTAAGTTCAGCCACAAGTTACTTCACTTATTATTGCACCAATGATTTTTAATTACCAGCAGCCTTTTGTTGAAAACAGGATTTGATAGTAGTTCATAGGACTTTTTGTGTATTTTCACCTTAACAGAAGTCTTTTATAACCACCCAGTATAAAACCATTCCCACATTCTTTATCCCCTTTTATTTTTTTCCATACTGCTAACCACATCTTGACATTATTTTTTATTGATCCTGACTTTTCTTTCTAGATTGTAAATTCTGAGAGCACAATCTTTTGTTCATTACTTGATTTTCATTGCCTAGAACAATACCAAATATGTAGTAAGCATCCAAGATGTGCTTATTGATAGAGAACTTTGAGTAGTCTTGATGGTAGGTGTAGTTTATTGGATTTCTTTTTTGGAAATTTATTCTGTTTTTGAAACAAGAATTGACCTCAGTAAATGGTAACCACCAAGTAAAGTTAACCAAGAGTTTGTGGTTATTTTTTTAAATATATAAATCTATCATTCTGTTAGGCTTTTAAATTTCCTCAATGATTTTCAGAATTTTTCTTGTAACTCATTTGGAATTCACATCAGTAATCTACAGTTGTGTCTTGTTAGTGAAGAATACTATAGGTAATCCTGGATGGCGATAATTGAATCAGTGTTTTGGGTATAGCTTTCATATAGTAAACATATTTAGAATAAAACTGCTTGGTTTTTATTTTCTTGAACTCATAATTCTCCAGGACTTTTTGCTTCCTCAAAATCATTATATCGTCTATTTTAATTTTTTTTATTTGATAATACCAAGGCTTGAACTCAGAGCCTCAAGATTTCTTGACTTTCTTACTTGGCTGGCAGTCTACCATTTGAACCAAACCTTCAGCCTGGCCTTTTGCTGGTTATTTTGGAGATAGAGCTTCACAGACTTTTATGCCTGTGCTGTCTTTAAACCACAATCTGTCCAAACTCGACCATCTTAAGTAGCTAGAGTACAGGGATGAGACAATAGCATTCAGTGGTGACTAAGCAACTTATTAAATTAATGAGAAGAACTAGTACAAACAAAGCTACATCCTGTAAAGTAAGTTAAGAAAGTTGTACGATATCTCAATAACAAAATTAGTGAGTTTTGTTGCCCAGGTGTTTTGCAAGAAATAATAGCAAGGTATTGGCTGTCAGTACTTTCATTGATCACATTGGTAGCAGTGACACAGAAAGTAACTCAGATCTTTAAATGTGAATAAAATAAAAGTCTGATGGTTCTATGCTGTAGGCATGTAATAAATTTTGTCTTTTCCTGTGATAAAAGTAAATGATAAAATGCTAAGAATTACTACCTTCCCCCTCCCCTTTTTTTATGCTGGGGATTGAACCCACCTTAAATTTTTTTCAAAGATAAATAGAAATACTTATCCAAGTATTCTGTTTTAGTAGTAGTGGAAATTTTAATGTTTTCACTAAAAGTGCAATTGATTTACCTCATGATATCTTCAATTTCTGAAGAAAAATGTGAATCATGCTTTATATTTAGATTTGTAAGTGCCTGTTTGATGTAGAAGTTGCTGATGAAATATAAGTCAAAAGTTATTCATTCATTGTTTTACATTCTTGTTTTGCTTAACTAGTACATAAAAGAGTACAATAGTGATTCCAAGTAAGAGTTCTACTACACTCTTGTGAGTGAAATTACTATTATTACTTAAAGTCGCCTTTCGTTGACTTAATAGTGCCAGTGACTTAAGAAATTACATTTCTCTTTATTTTGTACATACTATATTTTGCACATACTATATTGTAGAGCTTGTTTTAGTTCTGGAGATAAAGCAGTGAAAAAGTCGGGCAACAAAATATACCTGCTCTATTAGAGTTTACATACTAATTTGATCTCCTGTAATATAGCCCAGCCTTACTATAGGTATTAGTGTCTTCATTTTACCTGTAAGTGAGATTCTGAATAGTTTTATCCTTATTACATTCTGTACTGTATGAAAAAAAAGCAAAGAGTTTCAGTGTATCAAATAATAGTTACTACATCCATCTGAAAAATCTGATTGAAGCTTAAAATTGTGCACGTTTTAAAAATGTTTATTTTTAACCCAAACCCAACACTTGAACAGGAAGGCATTCTTGAAGCTCACAAACAGGTGCTTTTACTCCAACCTTTGACAAACCTCTAAGCAAATGTCAGGCCTTGCTTATTGACCAGAATTCTTTTTTGCTAAAACTAGATGCAACCAAATAATCCTAGAAATAGAATTACTAGTGACTCTGGCCAGTTAGATTTCTTAGCCCAGTCTTAGGAACTTTAGGCAGTTTTTCAAGATGGTTGTAGCAGAAAGTATAAATTCAAAAAATAAAGGAGTTGAGGGTGTGTGTTAGAGCACTTGTTACATGCAACAACACAGGTTTGGTCCCCAGTACTTACAGAAAAGAAATAATGAAATACCTATTGGATGCGCTGGGACTGGGACTTAGTGGTAGAGTGCTTGCTTAGCAAGCATAAAGACCTGGGTTCCTCAGTACCACATACACAGAAAAAGCCAGAAGTGGTGTTGTGGCTCAAGTGATAGAGTGCTAGCCTTGAGCAAAAGCAACTCAAGGACAGTGCCTGGGCCCTGAGTTCAAGCCTCAGGACTGGCCCCCAAATGTCTATTGGAAAATATGTTTTGGTTCACACCTTGACTATTATACTTCAGAGTTCTTAAAATGTGTTAAAAGGAAACAAAGGCCCTTTGGCATTGTTTTTCATCAGTATTAAACAGAAATATTTTGGGGCAAAAGGCTGATTAAATGACTTGTTTGTACCACTTATAAGTGTCCCTTGTTAAAAACTTACTTATTGGAGCCAGGGATATGACAGAGCACTCACCTAGCATATGCAAGGCAATCCCCTATCACCACAAAAAGAGAGGGGATAGGAAGTCAGATGTCTTATTTTTAGGATTGCAGTAAAGATTGTGTACTTACTGTATTTTTCAATTTAAAAAAAATTGAAATTTTTAGGGCTAGCGATGTGGCTCAGTGGTAGGATCTTTATCTAGCATTGAGGAAGCCCTGGGTTACATACCTAGTACTGAGAATGGTAGTGCATGCATTTGGGAGACTAAGGTAGAAAGATCATGAGTTCTAGGTCAACTTTTGTGGCACATGGTAAAACTCTGAAAAAAAGGTGAAATATGATTTGACTTTTTTAGGGTTTAGTGTGGTATTTAGTACACAGTATGTAATGATCAGATCAGGTTGTAGGCATATCTGTCACCCCAGATGTTTATCTTTTCATGTGTGTGTTGGAAACCGAGTACTGGGAATTTTGAAATACAATTGTTGTCAGCCACAGTTACCTACTGTGCTATAGTTGTAAAGTATCTTATTGGTGTGGTTACTAAAATCAAAACTCATTCATAAACATGATTTTAATATTGTCAAATTGAAAACTTCAAATGACAATCAGCTAGTAAATGGATAAAGAAAATGCTATATAGAGTATCCTGAAGTTGGGGATATTTTTAATCAGTAATAAGAAAAAGTAGCAGATTACTTGTAGATACCATAACATGGATGAACTTGATTCTTAGCAACAAGTAACATGTATTCATAAATAACTGAAACAAATGGAGAAGTGTCTCAATCATGTTACGTAAAAATTCCAGGTTAGACATGGTAGTATACATTTATTTGTAATCCCAACTGCCGAGGATGTGAACCACCATTTGAGGCCAACCCCACCAAAAAGGTAGTGAAACCCCCATCTCAACAAACCTGGCATGGGGACAATATTTGTGATCCTAGCCAAGTAGGAGGCAAAAGTAGAAAGCTCTGTCAAAGGCTAGCTCCAGACAAAGGGGAAACCATATTTGAAAAATAACAACAAAAAAAGGCTAAGAGTATACCTCTGATGATAAATAATACCTTCCTATTAAGCCTGAGGCCTCAATTCAAACCCCAGTACCTCAAGTGTGTGTGTGTGTGTGTGTGTGTGTGTGTGTGTGTGTGTGTGTGTGTGTGTGTGTGTGTGTGTGTGTGTGTGTGTGTGTGTGTGTGTGTGTGTGTGTGTGTGGAATTCTAGCCAGGTGTTTACTTGGATAGCCTCTACCCAGCAGGAAGCGAGTGTGTGTGTGTGTGTGTGTGTGTGTGTGTGTGTGTGTGTGTGTGTGGAATTCTAGCCAGGTGTTTACTTGGATAGCCTCTACCCAGCAGGAAGCGAGTGTGTGTGTGTGTGTGTGTGTGTGTGTGTGTGTGTGTGTGTGTGTGTGTGTGTGTGTGTGTGTGTGTGTGTGTGTGTGTGTGTGTGTGTGTGTGGAATTCTAGCCAGGTGTTTACTTGGATAGCCTCTACCCAGCAGGAAGCGAGAGGATTGTAAATTGAGGGCCAGCTTGAGCTATGTAGGTAGCAAGATACTGTCTCAAAAATAATAAATAAATACATAAATACACAAATAATAAATACATAATTTTTTAGAAATAAACTAGGCATCTATGGCTCCCACCTGCATGACTTGGTTACTCAGAATGCTCAAGATTCAAAGCCAATCCACACAAAGACGAGTCTATAAGATTCTTACTGAAATTAACCAGCAGAAAAACTGGTCTGGAGGTATGACTCAAGTAGTAGAGTGCAAGCCATGAGCAAAAAAACTAAACAAGAACATGAAGACCTGAGTTCAAACTGAGTTCAAACCTGAGTTCAAACACAAATGTTTACTCTTTATATTTAATATTTTCAGCATGATGATGAGTCAATTGTGGGTTTTTTTGGAATTTTAGTGCATTTATGTGGTTATACATTACAGCCAGTTTAGTTTTAGAGCACTTATAGTCACCAAAAAGATTCCCTGTGCATACGTGTAGTCAGTCAGTTCCGCAGATGGATGAGGAATTGGGTGTTTCATGTTTCTGTTGGAGCAGTTTTGGACAGATTTTTTTTTAATCTTTGTACTTTTGTTTCTTATGAAACATTCTTCTTGTTACTTCACTTGACAGTTTGTACAAGTGTCCTCATGCGCAGGCTTCCATTTCTTAGAAAACAATGACCCTTGGATCTATTTTCTCTACAGTATTTATAAGCTTCTCTCAAAAGTCTCAGCCACTGTCAGTTTTCTAAGTTACCCATTTTCATTTTTACATTTTCTACTTCAAGTTTGAGCCCATTAGCAAAAAAAAAAAAGATGCTTCCTTTTGCCAAAACCATTGACTTTATGCCAAAATATTTGTTTTATTTATTTATTTAGTTATTTATTGTCAGTTGTGGGGCTTGAACTCTGGGCCTGGGCATTGTCCCTCAGCTCTTCAGCTCAAGGCGAGCATTTTACAAGTTGAGCCACGGCACTACTGGTTTTCTAGTGGTTTATTGGAGATGAGAGTCTCACGGACTTTCCTGTCCAGGCTGGCTTTGAACCATGATTCTCAGATCTCAGCCTCCTGAGTAGCTAGGATTATAGGTGTGAGCCACCAGCACCCAGCTCAAAATATTTTTTGAAAGTTTCCTAAAGTAAGTTTATTTTGTTTCCTATTGAGTTATTTTTATTTCAGTTACAAATTTCTATTGGGGTTGGACGCAAGGCAGATCATGAAATGGCAACCAGTGGGTGAAAGCTGGTCTCAGACAAAAAAAGAACCAACCAATCTACCTTTAAAGAAAGACTTAAAGTAATTTATTTCTTAAGTAGGTTCTTATTTCCTAAATTTCAATTTTTAAAATAAAATAGATTATTTAGGTCTCTTGGTCTTCTATCTTGCTGCTTCCTGAGATTTAGGGAAATTCTTAAATTAATTATTGTAAGTCAATCATTTAAATTCAGTTTCTGTACATCTGCCTTCACGCTAACAATTCAGGGAGGCCATAGAACTGTTCCTTTCAAAAAAAAATCTCAAGAAAGGTAGTATATTTCACTTGTAAAGGGAAGGAGAAGCAACAGAGGCAGAAGAGTTAATGGAAAAATGCAAATAGAATGATTCAAGAAGTTTTTCCAAAGGTTGGAGCAAGGAAGAATATCCTAATTATTTTTATTTTGAGGTGCTAGAAGAGCAATTGAAGAAATTGGTTACTGAATAGTATTTTTGTCTCATAATCTTTCTGTAGTTACTGTTCCTTTTAAAGTATTGATTATAATATTTGAAAAATTGGCTGTAAGTCTAGTTGTTCACTCAAGAGTTTTGTCCTTAGCTATGTAAGTCCAAGAATTAAGGTTACATTGAGAGATTATTTAAAAAATAAATACAACTCGAGTTCTCAGAGGAGGTTGTGGCTTTCAGTGAAAACTCCTGACAAGAGGTTATAATAGTTAAGAAAAAAAATGCCTTGGAATAATTATTTAGGAAAAGGCACTTTGAAACTTTGTGCGTGATAAAAATGTATTTTTTATGAGGATTTTGGGAGGCTTTGGGGAAAAGTGGGGATTACTTGTTTAAGGGATTGGTGGTACTGAGGTTTGAACTCAGGATCTCAAGTTTGGTAGGTTTGGTCTCTGTCACTAGAGCAACATCTCCAACCAGTAATTTTGTAAATGACATCTCACACTTTTACTCATGCTGGCTTTGAACTACCTTCCTTAGGATTTCAGCTTTCTGAGTAGCTATATGTTATCAACAGTCTCACAGTGGTTAACAGACTTAACAAAATGATTATAAATTAATGAGTAATAGCCACTATTTCATCTTTTTTTTTTTTTTTTTGTCGGTTGTGGGGCCTGAACTCGGCCTGGGTGCTGGCCCTCAGTTCTTCAGCTCAAGGCAAGTGCTCTGCCGCAGTGCCACTTCCTGCTTTTTCTGCTAAGGAATCAAGTCCAGGGCCTCATGCATGCAAAGCAAGCACTCTACCACTGAGCTACCTTCCCAGCCCCTATTTCATCAAATCACTGATAGTTATTTTAGACTTTGTACACCTGATTGTTTCTGTTGAAACTACTTAACTCTGCTGTGATAGCATGAAAGGAACCATAGACAGTACAAAAATGAAAAGATGTGATATCTTGGTTTTTTTATTTATTTTTATTGTTAGTTACCTAAGTCAGGTAGTAAGTACATTTCTTTTTGAACAGTATCACCTCTTCCTGTCTTCAAGTTTTTCTCCCATTCCCCCAACCCCACAAGTTGTATAATTCATTTTCAACATAGTGTCTAGTGAGTATCACAGCTTTATCCCCTTTATCCTCCCCAAAGCATGCAAAACAAAATGTACAGAAATAAAAAATAGCAACAAAGGAGAAAAACAAAACAAATTTAAATACAAAACAAATCTCTTGTTTCCATTTCTTGAGGTTTATTTTGGTAAACATCATTTTATATGATCATATGTACATAGCTGTTGAACCTTTGTGATCCTCTCCTAAGAGCATCCTCCTTTGGTCTTTATTAAAACTTAATGTTTTGGGCAGGGTCTCACTATTATATCCTTGTCTGGCCTTGAACTTGTGATCCTCTTGCATCATGCTCCTGAGTCCTAGAAATCCAGATATATGCCACTATAATTTGCTGATTTGCTTGCAGTCTGATCCTATCCCATTTATCTTTCTAGAGCACTAGGTCAGTAGTGATAGGGATTTTTTTGTTCATAGGGATTTGTTTGTTCATTGGGTTTATCTCTACTGCTGTACTTGTGGTTTGTGGTTTCAGACAGCTTATAGGATATTTGTGTTTTCAGTTCTTCTTTTCAAGAGGAATAGACAGGTCATTTTGTAAGTCAGTAGAATACACTCTGATGTTATTCACCTTTTTTTCTTAACATTTTATTCCAGTTGAAATCAGACTGAAAGCCATATCTATAATTCTATAATAAATCTTCTTATAGTGTTCCATATTAATATAGTCTAGTAAACATTTTAAATCTACTGGCCTTAAATCTGTTAAAATCAATAGAAGCACTTAAATACTGAGGCTTTACTGATGCATTCTTTTTTTTTCTCTAACAAGGTACTCGGTTTTGACAAGTTTGCATCATGCGTGAGTATAAGCTGGTTGTTCTTGGCTCAGGAGGTGTTGGAAAATCTGCTCTGGTAAGTCATTCTCACTAAACTTAAGCTTTACATTCAGAGATACTCTTTTTCTGTTGAATTTTAAGTTCTGATTATTTTACTTTGTTATGGTGAAATCCCATATTAACTTTAGAAACAATGTAATTTTTAAAGAAAAATTATAATATTTTAATGTAATGTTTATGCAATTTTTTATAATTGTAGTAAATGGCTAGTATGAGTGTGTAGTGTTAAAGTATGGCAGATACAGTTTTGACACAGTGAGAGGATATAAATAGGTATCTTTTTCAGAAACAAGTGAATTTTTTTTTCAATTAAATTTATTTGTAAGAGGCATTCTCATGGCCATATTTTCAGGATTTAGGAATGATATAGCAAGAATGAAGAAACAATTTGGTGTTAGAGAGGGTTGGGGAATGAGAAGAGAATTAGGAGAAATTCATTTTGGAAAGTATATAATAATGTGAGTCTTTTTTCATTTGTATATAGAGTAATTGAAAGATATGCTGACTGTTTATATGTGTATATAGTACATAAAATAATAATGCCTGATGCAATATAAATACTTTGTGATTATAAGAAAGTCTACATAACAAGTACAAATACATTCTGGTTTGTTAAACTTCTTCACCTTCCCCCAGTATTTTTTAGCCTTGGTTTTTTTTAATCTGAGGGTGTGGAAACCATAGATACATGAGGGTCAACTGTAAATTAAAGTTTATAGCTTTAGGTTTGTTCTTTTCTTTAGAAGGATAATGATGTGTTAATTTTTTTCAGACTGTACAGTTTGTTCAAGGAATTTTTGTTGAAAAATATGATCCTACAATAGAAGATTCTTATAGAAAGGTATGTATTATGTTAACAAACGTTCTTATTTTAATGTAAATACATGTTTTTATTTTCATAATTATTGAATGTTGCATATAAAGTAGAATGAAGAGATAGTTAATTAGTAGGAAAAGTTCATAATTGATTACATTTTTACCAGTTTTAAGCGAATCATAAAGACTTATATATACATACTCAGAACTTTTAAATTTATCCTGATCTCTTTCCTTCCTGGATTGGAAGGTGATACACAAATTACAGGGCCAGGCCATCCACTGAACCTCCTAGAAAGACAATTTCTCACAAGCTCCCTGGCTTTTTTCCTTGAGATAAGTATAAAGAAGTCTCTTTAATTTTTCTTGTTTTTTGTCTCCTTGAGTCATCGTCAATTTTGTCCACCTTCACAGCGTATGACTGAAATACTATGCAGACATTTTTAATTTAGTAGTGTGAGAGTTGGCTCCTATCTTTATGTAAGTAGCCAGCCTAGTTTCCACTGTTGTGCAGATATTGTTTTCATTCTTCCCTTTGTGCCAGAAAACTAGAAATTCCTTCCTTCACCCACATCGTAACTTTGCTTTCCTAGGAAATACCATGTGAATAGAAGTAATCAGGATACATAATCTGTTTTGTAGTTGTGTCACTTACTTTGCCACCCGTTATTTTATTTTGATATGGTAAGGAAATAGTTATCTAGATAAATGAAGGCATATTCAAAGTAATATAGGAGAATTATGTGATAGAATCACTACTACTTTATTGAATTTACTGATGATTTTATTGAGTTAGGCTCATTTCTTTTTTATAATTTGTGCTGAGTTATTCATAATGAAACTGAATTTTGACTGAACACATTGTTTACATTTACTAAAATTTGGGGGTCTTCAAACCTTATGGCTTAGTTATTTTTTTCTCATACTTTGCTAAAGTATTACCTGATACTACTTTAAAGTTGATATATCTCAATATAAGCTTTTAACTCTATTTAAAGTAGTTTTGCATACATGATTTTTTTTTTACCTTTTTCTTAGCAAGTTGAAGTAGATGCGCAGCAGTGTATGCTTGAAATTTTGGATACTGCAGGAACGGTATGTAAAACAAATTTGCTACAGATTTTTACAATATTTACTTACTAATGCAGTTATTCTTTAGGCAAATACTAGTTAAGCTTAAGTACTATTTTATTTCTTAAAGCTGTTTTTCTTACTCTCTTGAATTCTTTTCATAAAAAAGAATATTATACTTTGTAATTACAGTGGATCACATTGAAGAATCAATTAAATTTATTTTTAATATTTTTATAGTTTTACAAGGGGTTTTAATTTACCATGTCAACTTATGCATACAATTCATCTTGATCGGTATTATCCCTTAGTCATTCTCACCCATCTATCCCAGCCCCACCCATCTCAAGTGACCTAGTTCCATTTTCACATATGAAGAAGAAAATTTTTAATCAAAATTTCTCATGTTCTCACTAAAAATTTTTAAACACTCTTTCTGAATTTCATGTGAAAAGTACTTGGTACATACATTTGTATCTCACTGGCAGTGTAAAATGTTCTGATTGATCTTTCCTTCTCCAAAGTATTAATAGTAAAATGTTTTGAATGGTATCTTTCCTTCTCCAAAGTATTAATAGGTCAGTTTGTTAGCTCTTTTATTACTATAATAAAATTCCCTAGGCAGGATAACTTTATAAAGAGCTTTATTTTGGTTCTCAGTTCAGGAGGTGCAAACTCTTAATAGTTAAATACAGTAGTAGCCTTCTTCCTGCCAGAGTCCTGAGACAACCCACAGCATGGCAAGACACAGGGAATGTGCATGTCAGTGTCTGTCCCTCTGCTGTATAAGGCCACTAGGATTCAGAGAGGTTCTACCCTAATGACTAATACCAGTAACTTTCCAATTACTCGATGTGAGTATAGTTTCTACCTTCTTGCTACTCTTGATACAGGAAAGCCCTAGAGGATACTCAAACTATATCTAAACCATGGCAACTAACTACCTTTATGGATATCCAGAAGTAAAGAGAAGATTCTGGGTATCCAGTATGAATTTTGGTGGTGGTGGTGGTCGTCGTAGGGCTTGAACTCTGGGCCTGGCCGCTGTCCCTCAGCTCTTCAGCTCAAGCTAGTGCTCTACCACTTGAGCCACAGTGCCACTTACAATTTTCTGGTGGTTAATTGGAGATAAGTCTCACAGACATTCCTGCCTGGGCTGACTTTGAACCATGATCCTCAGATCTCAGTCTCCTGAGTTGTTAGGATTACAGGCATGAGACACCAGCACCCGGCTTAGTATAAATTTTTTATTTTTTATTAATGTTTAAGTGCCTCATATGGGCCAGGTATGTGTTCTAGCATTCTAGAGCTCATAATCTAGTGAAGTTACCAGTATGGAATAAAGGTAAGATAACTTGCCTGATAGAACAGAATTGATGGAACAGGAAACAGGAGTTTACAAGCTATTGCAATTTTAGGGGTAAGGTTAGAGTGTTTTATATTAAAGGGTGCTACTAAGTAGCTTTTGGAACTAGGACATTTCTGTTCTGCTTGAGAATGTTTATTGTATATAGTTCTTTGGTGCATTGTTTTTAAATAAAAACTTACTTCTTAAAATAATTTTTCAAATCGTATTCTTGCCACGATCAATAATTTTTTAAAATGTTGCAAAGTACTACAGTATTCTTTATTAAGCTGTAATTATAGACTAAAAAGTTGGCCAATCAGCTGTCAAACATTTTGTTTTTAATCTTTCTTTTGTAGGAACAATTTACAGCAATGAGGGATTTATACATGAAAAATGGACAAGGCTTTGCTTTAGTTTATTCCATCACAGCACAGTCCACATTTAATGACTTACAAGATCTAAGAGAGCAGATTCTTCGAGTTAAAGACACTGATGATGTAAGCTGGCTTTCCAATAAATGTTTATTTCAAACTCCTTATAATGGTATTCAATTTTAAGGTTTAAATTTATACACAATTTAAAGTTCATATGTGAAAGGCTTTTTAAAAGTAAAAAAACACACCTTTTATGCATAGACATGTTTTCAAATATATGTCATATGGAAAATGAGAAATTCCCTCCTTTCCCTGTCCTAGGAAAAGTAAATGTTATACCCTGCCTATTTTTAAACTCTGCATTTTGTGGGAAAGGAAGGAAAGGCAATAGGATGCAGATGTTACTAATAGAGTGAATAATGTTCTGGCTTCATTTTTGGTAGATTTGTAGCATTTTAAAATAAATATATAAAAGTATATATAGCAATTATGGCAGAGAAAAAATATATAAGGTTTTTAAAAGAAGACAACAAATACATTAGATTCTGCTGTTAACTTAGGGAGTCTTTCAGAGTGTACCATACTGAGTTTAACTCTATAGCAAACTTCAGAGCCATTTCTCATTGTCTGTGACAGTGATTCTCAAAGTGGATTCTGCATCAGAATCAACAATGAACTTAATTAAAACATAGATTGTTGGCCCCACCTTCCACAGTTTCTGACTTTTAGCAGAGTTCAAGAATTTTTACTTCTTCTTTTCCAGTTAGTGTTGAAGCTGCTGCTTTGGGTACCACAGAACTACTGGCTTAGCCAGGCTCAATAGCTTATATCTTACTCCTAGCTACTTGGAGGGTAGAGATTGGGAGGATCTTGGTTCAAGGCTAGCCATGTCAAAAATTTCACAAGATTCCATCTTAGCCAATAAAAGCTAGGCATGGTGGCATATGCCTATCATCCCAGCATATAGTATATTTGATTATATCTGATAGTGAGAGCTGAGATGCCCCAGGTAAGTGCTGCCTTTTCTACACATCAGAAACAAGGGGACTGTATGTATTTGGGGGAGACCTATTTCTGTCAGTTGCATTAAAACCGTATTTAGTAAATTCCTGGTGGCTATATCCTAAAAAAAAAGTTTGGTTTTTTTGTTTGTTTGAATTTTTTCCAAATGTACAGAAAATTGATTTAAAAGTTGTCAATAGTGCTTTGGTAAAAACAAGTATTACTTTCTCCTATAATGTTTTTGTAAAACTACATATGCCACAAGTGACCAATCACTTGATATTTTTAGTAAGCATACTTGATGTTTATGCAGGAAGAAATTCTAGCTAATACAAGACTGTGTGAGAAATTAAAATTTCTACTTTAGAGGCCTTTCAGATTTCTCCTTTTTATATTGTGCACTTAATGCAGTAATCAGTTGATAAATATCTATAACTCACCAAAAACCTTGAAGTTGATTCAGACGTGAAACATTTTAAAATGTTGAAGTATATTGGGTTTTTTTTTCACTTAACATATATAATTTTCAACCTTCCTTTTACTTCCCTTTGCAAATACCCTTTAGTAGCTCCTTTAGAATATAAGGTAATGGAGAATTTTATAACACATTACTAATTTAATGCTTTTCTTTAACATTATAAGTGAAAGTAATACTTAAAGTTTTAACTCCAAATTCTTATTATTTGACTTTGTGTAATGTCCTTATATATTTATTTTACCTTCACAAATATATTTTTAGGTTCCAATGATCCTGGTTGGTAATAAGTGTGACTTGGAAGATGAAAGGGTTGTAGGAAAGGAACAAGGTCAAAATCTAGCAAGACAATGGAACAACTGTGCATTCTTAGAATCTTCTGCAAAATCAAAAATAAATGTTAATGAGGTATGATTAGATATCCTTAAGATAGCCTTGTATTTGGAATAAAGCATTTAAAATTAATGGGTGGCTGGGCGGTAGTGGCTCATTCCTGTAATCCTAACTAATCAAGAGGCTGAGAGGATCACAGTTAAAGCCAGCCTAGGCAGAAAGGTCCCCATGAACACTCTTATCTCCAATTAACTACCAGAAAACTGGAAGTGGCACTGTGGCTCAAAATGGTAGGGTGCTAGCCTTGAGCAAAAAAGCTCAGGGACAGTGCCAAGGCCCACTAGTTCAAGCCCCACAACCTATAAAAAAATAAATTGAATAAAATTAATAAGGAAGTATGTATGTAAAAACAGTTCTGTTTTGGTTTCTTTATTATATACTGATACAGTGAAATTTCCAGAAAAGCAAAGCTAATTGAAAGTCAGCATGGGGAAGACATACTCATGGAATATATGAAGGATGTTAAATAAAAGATTTATGATTATTGAGGCTTAAAGTAATGTTGTATAACAGAGGTTTATGGGAAGATTTGAAAAAGTGTAAAGAATGTTTTTCTTTGTATAATGTTCTAATTGAGTCAAATAAGATCATCGCAGGTCCTTCAACTAAGTACTTATTTAAGGAAAACAGCTTTAAGCCTCCCAAAAAAAGAAAACAACAACAACAAAAAAAAAACCTTGACACTTTTAAGAACTGATTTTATTCTCTAACGTCATAATTGCTTCCTGGGTATTTATTTATATCCATGGAAACTTCCATTTTTCATGGCACTTTTCATTTTGTCTTTTTTTTTTCTTTTCCTTCCTTTGAATTAAAAACATAATAATATGTTTTCAGATTTTTTATGACCTAGTGCGGCAAATTAACAGAAAAACTCCAGTACCTGGAAAGGCTCGCAAAAAGTCATCATGTCAGCTGCTTTAATAAATTAAATGCATTGTAGCTCTGAGCCAGGTATGTTATCTTGCTTCTAACTTTAATCACTCAACTTTAGTAAGAGCACTGTGTTTTGTTGTTAATTCTAAAGAAAGTAACTGTTACTTTTAGGATGTGATTTATTGCAATACCCTGTCCAAATAATATTTCACTGGGTGCTGGTGACTAACACCTGTATCCTGGCTACCCCACAGACTGAGATCTGAGGATCAAAGTTCAAAGCTAGCCTGGTTCAAAGCCATCCTAGGTAGAAAAATCCAAGGGACTCTTATCTGCAATTAATCCACAAAAAAGTCAAGTAATAGCTTGAGTTCAAGCCTGTTAACTGACCCAATAAGCTGATTATGTACGAATGCCCTGGTGGGATATGTGCTGTGTACTCTGGCAGAGATGGAAAAATCTTGAGTTACAGGCTAGCCTGGGCCGAATAACAAGACCCTCTCTGTGTTTAAAAAAAAAAAAAAAGTAGAATATGATTAATGAAATAAGAAAATAAATCCAGCATACCATAGTAGAATAATGAAAACCTCTAACTTGTTTACCACATGTCCCAACACTCTTTAATACTGTATATATGTTAATTAATTGAAGTTTAACAACTCTGAGGCAAGAGTTACTCCCACATTAGAAATGAGGGAAGGGAACAGAGGCAAAAGAAGAGTGTTACTTTGTTGAAGCCTTTCAATCAGTAACTAGCAGAGCCAGAATCTGAATAGGCTGGCTGGCTTGAGTCCAGGTAGGAACAAGTAAAAGTTAGCCACGTTGGGGATAAAGGGTTCCCCAAACAGGGAGAACCACCAGTAACCTAAGATGTGAGCAAAAAAAAAAAAAAAAACAGAGCATATAAAGTTTTATGTAGATTAATAGTTGTAATGAAGTCAATGCCTAGCATATAATAGATACTCAAGGTGGTAAATGAGTTCCAAGCTTGCCTGGGCTGGATAACATTTGTCAATGAACTATTGACTGTAAAGCAGTAAAATGTCATGAAATAAATTCCTATTTGTCTACCCCACCCAATTGACTCTTCAGCCATTCTTATTGGAAGCAAGGTCTTAATTTTTCGATCTAAGTATCTATTATTGTAAACAACAAGACCATTCATTTTTTTAATATTTCTATTTTTTAATCCTAACTCTTAATAAGGTTGACTTGATTTAGCATTTTAATGTAATTTCTTTTTCCTGGCAGGTAATGCACAGACATTTTTTTGTATCTAAAATTTTCATTTGACTGGCTTTCAAAAGAGTAGCCAAGGGCTGGGAAGGTGGCTCAGTGGTAGAGCACTTGCCTTGCATGCCTGAGGCCCTGGGTTCGATTCCCCAGCACCACATAAGAAAAAAGAAAAAAAGCTGGAGGTGGCACTATGGCTCAAGTGGTAGAGCGCTAGCCTTGAGCTGAAGAGCTGAGGGACAGCACCCAGGCCCAGAGTTCAGGCCCCACAATTAGACCCAAAAAAAAAAAGAGTAGCTAAGTAGATTTCATCTTTTTGGAATAAAGAAATAAAAATGTCTTTGCTATGAATTGTGGTACATTGTCATTAATGTAATAACTAGAATAAGAGTGTGTAGTATATTGTGTTGCTATTTCCTTGGTTCTTTAATTACTTTTTTTTTCCATTTGGTAGGTCTGAAGAACTGTTGCCCAATTCAACAGTGCCAGCATTCCAACTTTGTTAAACCTACCAACATCTTAAATGGACTTTCCTGTGGTGGTACCTTTAAGAGGCGGATGAAAGCTACTATATCAGTTTGCACATTCTAATCACTTTCCAGTATCACGAGAGATTTTTACTTATATAATAGTCCTACAGTATGCAGCTGGTAAAACCAGAGGCTACATCCAGTATTACTGCTAAGAGACATTCTTCATCCACCAATGTTGTACATGTATGAAAATGGTGTACTGTATACTTTAACACATCCCCATTCTTTGTATTGGAGAGTACAATAATGTAAATCCTAAAAGCACCACTATTTTAGCATAATAAAAGAAAGTCCAAAGAGCTCCTATATAGACTACTCCAGATAACTTCGCTTCTTTGATACTTGTAGCTTATTGTAATTTTTTTTAAAAAATTGAAGGTCATTATCATTGTATTGTACAAAATAAGCGCTTTGATTAACACAGCTATATAGTTTTTTTAATTTTTCAAAAACCTGTGGAGACAGTGATCTTGTCTTTAAAATACAATAGTCCTTTCAGTATAATGTCTTAGATAAAGACGTTGCCTTTAATATCTGTTGGGAAGGAAATGTCCAGACCTTTCAAATCTTATGATGTTTTTTTCTTTTTTGTTTACATAAGGAACAATGTTTATAGTTGTGTGTACAGTGGGGGTCTACAACAAGAAGTGTATATTTTCAAACAATTTTTTAATGATTTAACAATTTTTGTAAATCATTTTCAGGCTTCTGCAGCTGTAGATTCTCACTGTGAACCCCTTGCTTGCTCATGCATAAGTGTATTTGCAATACCAAATATACAGGTTTAGTATTTTTGCCTGTTAGTGATTGTTTCCCATGTGTAACGTTTTGGTTGAGATGTTAAATGGTGGACGAGTACTGTGGATGTGAATGTGGGAAGTAATTTTAATCATGTGTAATTGGTCACAAGGCCTAATTTGCAGTAACTATTGCTGTTTTATTTAACAATGCCTTGTTGCTTTGTATGCATTAACGTTTGGGTGTAAAGATTGTGTGTCTATCCAACAGGGAGCCACAGTATTTAAATTGACCAACCTAATGTTACAACTACTTTGAGGTGGCCAAATGTAAACTAAAAAGCCTTAATTAAAGTGGTGCAATTTTGTATAACTTAGCATCAGTAGTTCAATAAATTTGGATTGCCATGCAAGGGCTTGCATTATAATTACTTGCCACTTGAATGTGTTTTGTGTAATGTTTTAACAGTGCTAGTAAATAAATATGGGTTTACCTTCTTTTTAAATGTAACAGGTGTTATTTTACACGGTGTGGTTTCGTAATTCAATGAGTAAACCAGCCTCATTAATTACAGGAAAAATAAGTGATAGCTATCAAGGAGTTTTCTAGTATTACTTGTATGTCCACCTAACCACTTTTCGAACTGTTTTTTGAGAAAGAAATTTGGAAATCAAACAATATTACTTATGAACAAATACTTTTGAGTAGTGTTCAGTAGCCCTTTAGGGTAGGATGAGGAAGAAGGATAAAGTTTTCTGGTGGATGCTTTTAGAATATGGAGCTTTGAGTTTTTGGTTTGGGGTTTGTCTTTAATTTTTTTGTTGTTCCATAGTGGTGGTGGTGTTTGGTGCCAGTACTGGGGGCTTGATCCGAGGACCTTATGGTCTCACTTTTTCCACTGATAGCCAACACGACCACTAAGCTACGACTCTCAGCTTTTTACTAGGATTTTCCTCCCCAGGCTGGCTTCAAATCTTTATCCTCAGATCTTAACCTCCTGAGTAGTATTGCAAGTGTGAGCCACTAGTGCCTGGCTTTCCTTGGCTGTTAAATAAGGATGATAATAATATTACTTCATAGGAGTTATGAGTGAAGTGAATGCTAGTGGCTGTCCTTTCAGTTGGTAGTTTCTCCCTGATGCAAATAGGTAGGGGGATGTAATGTGGCATAAGGTAGCATCTTCTCGTGTACAAAAATAGAAGTAGAGCCAGGCACTAGCGGCTCACACCTGTAATCCTAGCTGCTCAGGAGGTTGACATCTGAGGATCCTAGCTCAAAACCTTCCCACACAGGAAAGTCTGTAAGAGTCTTCAGTTAACCGCCAAAAAGCCAGAAGTGGAGCTGTGGCTGGAAGCGGTAGAGTACTAGGCTTGAGCAGAAAAGCTCAGGGAAGGTGCCCAAACCCTGAATTCAAGTCCCACAACCAACAACAACAGCAAAAAAGAGTAGCCAGGCACCACTGGCTCACACCTGTAATCCTAGATACTCAGGAGGCTGAGGTCTAAAGATCACAGTTTGAAGCCAGCCTGGGCAGGAAAGTATGTGAGAGACTCATCTTCAGTTAATCATCACAAAAGAGGAGGAGCTGTGGATCAAGTGCTAGTGTTGAGCAAAAAAACAGGGATAGCACTCAAGTCCCAAGTGAGGCCCAGGCCTCAGGACTAGCACACACACACACAAAAGTAAAAGTGGCAACACTGATGCAGATCATGTGTTTAGATGAAATGGTAGTAAAATAAAAAGAAGATAAGCTCCTGTTCAGATCCCAAGAATAGGAGTAGAAAGTAGAGTTTTTGGAGAAAACCAGAATCCTTGACAAAAATTTTTTTAACTATTGTGGTTGGTTGGGAGTACTAAGATTTGAATTAAGGCCTTGAGTTTGCTACACTGCCACTACCACTTAAATGAAATTTTTTAAATTTCATTTATGAAATTAAAGCTTTGCCTTTTATTCCAAGTTACCTCATCTTTAGATGTGGACAACAAACTTAGGGTCAGTGTTATCTTAAATTTGGGTCTTCATTGAATTAGATCTGTGGTATTCTCTTTCCTTTTAAATCTTAGAAATGTAAAATAGTTAATCTTCCTACCACCCTAGAATTCACCAAGTGTTCTAGGGCTTGTCTCAAAAATAGTAAGCCTTAACCTTGTGATTTGTAAGACTAAAAATATTTATTAATTTGTTCTATAACTTGTTGCAGTACATCAGTACTGTGTTTTGTATTTTATGAATGCTTGAGACAAATCCAGTACATTGGGAGAACTAAACAAATAAATGTCTTTAACTGACTATTGATAGAAAAATGCATGAGTCCATTGGGTGTACTGATGCTGCTGATGCATACCAAAAGTGGCTACTAAACTTATTGATTATGACTCATACCTGTAATCCTAGCTATTTGGGATGCTGAGATCTGAGGACTCCAGTTCAAAGCTAGTCTAGGCAAATTAATCTAAGATTCATCTCCACTTAACCAGCAGAAAGCCCAAGTTGAAGGCGTATGGCCCAAGGGGTAGAAGCCAGCCTTAAGCAGAAAACGCCAAGTGAGCATGAGGTTCTGACTTTAATCTCCACTACCAGTACACCAAACACACAATCTAATAGGGCTGTTTTCTAAATGCCAAAGGTTTGTTTTCTAAGTATTTGATTTTAACATATTTTGAACTTAACATTAGTTTCAGTGACCTATAGTTCACTGATTTTAGGAAGTGTTATGTCTAACAATCAATAAATGCATTAAGTTTTCAAAGTCATGTGTTGGGCACCTGTTGACAGTGCTTAGAGATAAAGCAGGAACATTCTGTCCACACAGCCCTGTTGTCCAATAAGCTCGACGTCTGTTACTGTCCCAGAGCTTTCCATTTGGGACTATTCATTTTAGAAAAGCACACATTATTTTCATATGACCAAAGATTTTTGTCATTTATAGGCAGTCAGCAATTTTTCTCTGAAAGAGTATGGAGAAAAAAACTTCCTGTTTGATTTTCCATAGAGTGACATAAATGAAATAAATCATCCAAATCCTGCATTTGGCTCCAAATGTAGAGCTTTTCTGAACACAGCATAGATCTTACAAGGTCTTTAAGTCAGAAGGTTAAAGCAGTCTTTCAAAAGGCAAACCTTAAAAAGCCTTTCATGTTTTGTCACCTGCCAACATCGCCCGTTCAGATTTCTATTTGTAATGTGAACTGTGTCCCTTCTGAGCTCTAATTGCAGCTCTATTATTGTCAATCTTTTTCAATCTGCCTGACTTGGAGCCAGGGGAAGTGGAAAGGAGTAAATGATAGGATAAACCCAGTTCCCAGTAATGAGTCATTGGTGGGAAGTACTAAACTATCGAATCAATAACTCATATATGACAGTTCATGCTCTATTATTAAGAGCAACTAACTAGTACTAAAATCCTTTGCTTTAAAATACTGGGATTGTTTGATATATATATTCCCAACCATTAGGTTTAGTCGAAAGTTAACAGGCCAGTGTTAATTATTAGATTCCTTGAACATCAGCAATGGAGAACTGCATGTTGGGCAAAAATAAATAAGTATCTTTCTATACCAAAAATGGAACAATTAGAAGGATGTGGTATCGAGTGGGTAGTTGCCACGCGCCCTCTGCTGTACCAGATGGAAGGAATTCAGCTAAAGCAATGGATCTGACAGTGTGCGAAAGAGCCCTAGATTAGGTCATGGTAGAGCTAGAGTTAACTCCACTTGCTTGTAGTCCTTAAGAATGAAGTGTCTCAAAGCTTTTAGAAGCTCCAGGTGATGAAAACATAGAAGCTGTATTTCTAGACCTTTAAACTCAACTTTGAGTCAGGCAATAGTGGCTCATGGCAATAATCCTAACTACTTCAGAGGCTGAGATCTGAGAATCATGGTTCAAAGCCAGCCTGGCAGAAAATTCTTGACTCAATCAGCCAAAGAAAAAGGCCAGAAGTAGAGGTGTATTTCAAGTGGTAGACCATCAACTTTAAGAGAAAAAGCCAAACAAGCTCAAAGCCCTGAATCAAGCCCCATTATGAGCAATACATCCATAACATATACATACACACATGCATACATACATAAAATCAACTTTGATTATTCAGAGCATACCAAATTGATGAAGGGAGTAAATTTTTTAAATGGGGAATAGTAATGGAAATAGCACGAGCCTTTTACTTGACTAAAACTTTGGTGAAAGTTTTAAAAAAAAAAGTGTTTTGGGGTTGCTACCATAAGTGAGAAGAAAAACTCAAGGAACTTCTAAGTCAGTAACTTAACTGGTTAATGGCTTAAAAGCTGGGGCTGAAGAAAATGAGATGTCTGATTATAATAGAAACTTGGTAAAATGAAGTTTATATGGAGTAACATTTTTATGTATATTTCTATAGATAGCCAAATTTGAATGAGCAGTTGGCCTCTGGAGTTTCTGATATAATGGGAAAGAGCTTGTCACAAGTAGGAATGACATTCTCATAAAAAATAGACATGAAGGAAAAAAATAACTGGTATAAGTGGGCTTGGCAAAGGAAGAACTGGATTCCAAAGTGCTTTTACAAGGACAAGGACAGAAAGGCAGACCAGTGCGGTGCTTGGCACTACATCCTAGGTAGCCAGAAGCAAGATACTACATTGTTCCCCTCTACTTGTCCTGTACCAATATATTAGTCTCTAGAAATTGTAATTTATACCTTCTTATAGTCTTATTGGTAGTAAATTGGTTACTAATCTAAGAAGGAATAGGACAGTTTTGGAAATACTTTACTACCAGATATGTATATCTGTGCAGCAACTAAGAGCCAATGCTAGCAAATTTCCTATTCAAATTCAGCTGCATCTAAGGCTACAGACCTCAAATACATTTTTCAGACACCTTTTAAATAATGTGAGGTCTGGGAAGGTGGCTCAGTGGTAGAGCGCTTGCCTTGCATGCCTGAGGCCCTGGGTTCAATGCCCCACCACCACATAAGAAAAAAGAAAAAAGCCGGAAGTGGCACTATGGCTCAAGTGGTAGAGCGCTAGCCTTGAGCTGAAGAGCTGAGGGACAGTGCCCAGGCCCAGAGTTCAGGCCCCACGACTGGACTCCCCCCCCCCCAAAAAAAAAACCAATAATAACTTTTCTCTCATTTTTCTTAATTATTTTTTGGTATTTGGGGAAAAACATTTTTATTGACTAGGTTCTTATTGTTTTGTAAAAAATAAATAAATTTGTCCTAAGAAATAGGTTTAGTTTCCTATGGCTGCTGTAATCAATTTGATGATTTGAAAGACCAAGAAGGACTGGGAATGTGGCTTAGTGGTAGAGTGCTTGCCCACCATGCATGAAGCCTGTGTTCGATTCCTCATTACCACATAAACAGAAAAGGCCGGAAGTGGCACTGTGGCTCAAGTGGTAGAGTGCTAGCCCTGAGTACAGAGAGGCTCAGGGACAGTGCCCAGGCCAAGTTCAAGCCCCAGGATTGGGGGAAGAAAAAAAAAAGACCAGAAACAACATGCTCAGTTCCAGAGGCCAGAAGTTCAAAATGTCACCGGTCTGCACTCAAGGACTCTAGGAGAGAATCCCATCCTTAGCATTATGCCATGTCTGTGTCTCCATCCCCACACTAAGACAAGTTTGGGGATTGAGGCATTTCTTTGGGAGACATCAGCCTACCACAGGGTTTTACAATCTTACAGTACTTCTACAGGGATCTTCTGCAGCAAGCATAGGATCAGATGAGGCATCCATGAGTCAGTAAGAGGTTCAGTGTGGAGGAGTTCCACAATTCCATAACCAATTATAGAATGTTGTTAAACCATTGACACCAGAGAACTAACTTCCACTTATGTTCCCCCTTCTACTGATTTAGGTGTAAGAATTAATATAAGTAGTAAACTGCTTCCCATTTTCACACATACTAACAGTTTTCCCTCTACCTTCCCTCCCCCAGATTTTTCCCTCTACCTTCCTCCCTCCGCTACCCCCGCCCCCCATCCAGGCCTTGGGCTTGAACTCTGGGTCTGGGCACTTGTCCTAGTTGTTTTTGCTCAAGGCTAGCACTGCTACCACTTGAGCCACAGCGCCACTTCCAGCACCTTTTCTTTTTTTTTTTGGTCAGTCCTGGGGCTTGAACTCTAGACCTGGGTGCTGTCCCTCAGCTCTTTAGCTCAAGGCTAGCTCTCTACTACTTGAGCCACAGCGCCATTCTGGCTTTTTCTGCTTACGTGGTGCTGAGGAATCAAACCCAGGGCCTCATGCATGCAAGGGAAGCACTCTACCACTGAGCCACCTTCCCAACCCCCAGCTGTTTTTTTTTTTTTTTCTATGATTAAAGATGATAGTCTCATAGACCTTACTACCGGGGCTGGCTTCAAACTGCGATGGATCTCAGCCTCCTGAGTAGCTAGGATTACAGATAGGAGCTACTGGCACCGGACTCCTCACCTCAATCTTTAATCAAACTAGGATCCGTATTAGATGAAAAATGTTTCTGAGGCAGAAAGGTGGCCATAAGATTTATTTCTGCACTTAATTGAATTTTTTAAATTGCTGTGTGCTTTTTGTTTGATTTTTGTTTTTAAGAATGAGAAGCAAAAGAAGCAAAGGGCCTGGGGTGGCTCAGTGGTAAAGTGTTTGACTAGCAAACCCTAAATCATGGGTTCAACCTAAAACACGCGCACACACACACACACACACACAAATAGAGGGAGAAGATGAAAGAGAGGGAAAATAAAGGAATTTAGAGAAGAGAGACCAAGAAATGTTTGTGAACTTGCCTAGCCTTCGGGAGGTCCTAGGTTTGATTGCCTGTACTACAAAAGCAAACAAAAACACCTGATTGGAATGAAATGCATTGAATAGTTGAGCAGAATTGGTTCAATACAATGAGTTTCTTGGGTATTTATGTACAACATAAAAGGTGGGATTCTGCCTATGTAATCACTTTCTAGGGTTTACTGTTTTACACTAAAAGGCAATGATGCTTCCTGAAATACATACTGAGCTCTTAGCAGACGCTGAACCATCTGGTAGTTTCTGTTTAGTGAACACTTAGCAGTGTTTAATTTTTCAGAAAGAGAATGTCATTGGGTACTAATATTAATATGCCACAAATTTTATGTGACCTATACTTTAGCAGGAGTTCACCAAAGGAGAAAATGGCATCTACTTCCCTTTCTCCCCTTCCTTCCCACCCCCACCCCTCTCTCCCATCTGCTATTAACCAGCATATTTTCCTGACCAGGCATTCTTCCCTTGACAGGATGTGGCTAATGACAGGTAAAGAATGACTTGTTTGCTCTAACTCTCTCCCAAGGCACTGTTCAAGGGACACTAGAAAGAGAAGAAACAATCAAAAGGAAAATGGGGTGAAAATATGACTAAATAGTTCAGTAAAAAGAAAATTCAGATTGGTGTAAATCATGCCTATAATCCCAACAAAATTCAGATTGGTGTAAATCATGCCTATAATCCCAACAAAATTCAGATTGGTGTAAATCATGCCTATAATCCCAACAAAATTCAGATTGGTGTAAATCATGCCTATAATCCCAACAAAATTCAGATTGGTGTAAATCATGCCTATAATCCCAACATGTAGGAGGCTGAGCAGCCTGGGCTGTGTAGTAAATTCAAGGCAACTTGATTATATAGCTAGAAATCAAACCAAATGATCCCAAAGCATAAAAATATGCAGATGCTTTAGTACGAATGCAAATCAAAATACCAAAGAATACACAGTAATTGGAAAGAGAATTCTGCTCCCAGAAGTCCTCAAGGTTAGAGGGCAAGAAAGGAGATCTAAGGCTGAAGGAAGTGTGAATTGTCAAGCCTTTAGACAAACCAATCTCTTAATATGCCATTATCTATTAAAAAAAACTTTATTTCACCCAGCAATCCTAATATCTACGCAAAAGAAGTGAAAGATTATATACCAACATGATTTGCTTCCACACTGTAATAGAAAAACTCATAAAATGCCCATAACTTGAAAGAATAATTGAATAAATTTTGATTCATGCATAAATTGGGTGGTCATTAGTTGTCTTGCCATCATGGTAATGAATGCCTGTAATCTAAACATTCTGAGGAGACAGAGGCAGGAGGATTGAGTATGAGACTTTGTCTAAAAAAAATTGAATGATGTCTAAAGATTGGCTTTTAGAAGACTTATAAGGTAGTGAAAGCAGACAAAATACAGAAAAGGGGGGGTATATGTGTGTGTGTGTGCACGCACATGTGCACCTATGTTACATGAACTGGAGAAGGTACTGAAGGAAGGGAGGAGTAAGGAAGTAAAGAAGATCCAAATAGGTGAGAGAAGAAAATCAAAAGTATAGCAGTCAGTGGGGGAACCAAAGCAAACTTAAAGGGGCACCATTTTCATGAATAAATGAAAGAACTTTCTAAAATATAGATTTTTAAAGTTATATGAATGTTGGACTACTTTTGAGACAAGCTTCCTATGTATGCCTAAATGTCATTATTATATGTTAGAATTTAAGTATGTAAGAGATAATTACGGTAATGACAGGGATAGCAGTGAATGACTTGATTTAATTTTCCTTAATGTTGCCTTGCTATCTTTAAAAAATAATTTAAAAACTTTAAATATGAAGTCATCATTGTGACTACATAGTTAAATCAGAAAAAAATCATCCAAAAATCTTATAAATTGCAGTTGTTGTTGTTTTTTTTTTTTTTTTTTTTTTACAGCTAAAGGAGTACAGTTGATCTTGTGAAGAGTGAAGAACAGACGTCCTCGCCTAGGATGGTAAGCTTTTCCTAAAGATTAAATTTGGTCATTTTAAATTGCAGATAAGAAACCAGGATGGAGTTTGAAGCACAGGTTTACCTAATGCCCTTTGGAGAATAGATTCAAGTTTTTCAGAGTTTCACAGGTGATATTCAGGGTATTTTTTCTTAGCATTCTATTGCGTTGCCAAAACTTATAGTCCCTCAGATTTATGCTTTTAAATGCATGTCTTTTTATAGCCACTGCAGTTTGTTCTTATATGCCAATATATTTGTAGCTCAAAATATTCAAAGTATTTTAAGAGTCAGTTTCTGCTCTTACAAACTAAATACACTACATTTTCCAACAATACCTTGTAATTCTTATAGTTTTAAAACAATATTTGTAACATTGTGAATGCATAATTTATTGTGTGTGTGCGCACGCGCATGTACACATGCATGCATGCCAGTACTTGGGCTTGAACTCAGGGCCTAGGCACTGTCCCTTAGCTTTTTCAATCAAGGCTAGAGCTCTACCAATTGATCCATAGCTCTACTTCTGGCTTTTGGGTGGTTACCTGAAATTAAAGACTCAAGGAAGGAGCTGGGAAGGCGGCCCAGTGGCAGAGTGCTTGCCTTGCATGCATGAGGCCCTGGGTTTGATTCCTCAGCATCACATAAGCAGAAAAAGCCAGAAGTGCCTCTGTGGCTCAAGTGGTAGAGTGCTAGCCTTGAACTGAAGAGCTGAGGGACAGTGCCCAGGCCCAGAGTTCAGGCCCCACAACCAACCAAAAAAAAAAAAAAAAAGCTCAAGGAATTTTCTGCTCTGGCTGGCTTCAATGATCTTCAAATCTCAGCCTCCTGAGTAGCTAGTAACTAGCCTCCATGAGCCACCAGTGTCTGGCTATAATTCATTTTAATGGTACTTTTGTATGTAGATGGAACCCAAGGCTCCCATATGCACTGTACCACAGAGCTGATTCTTTGCTACAAGAAGGTTCTTCAGAGATCTTCCAAATATATTTGCTTAGTTGTGGTAGGCTGGCATTCTGCCAGTTGAGCCACAGCTCCCATTCTGGCATTTTACTAGTTAATTGGAGATAAGAATCCCGCTAATATACAGGCTGGGAAGGTGGCTCAGTGGTAGAGCACTTGCCTTGCATGCCTGAGGCCCTGGGTTCGATTCCTCAGCACCACATAAGCAAAAAGGAAAAAGCCGGAAGTGGCACTGTGGCTCAAGTGGTAGAGCGCTAGCCTTGAGCTGAAGAACTGAGGGACAGCGCCCAGGCCCAGAGTTCAGGCCTCACGACCAGACCAAAAAAAAAAAAAAAAAAAAGAATCCCGCAAATATATCTGCTCAGGCTGGCTTCAAACCTCCATCCTCAGATCTTAGCCTCCAGAGTAGCCAGGATTAAAGTTATGAGTCACAGGCACTTGGCTTGATTTTCAGGATTTTCTGTGCCATGTAGAAGTATGTGGAAACAGAAATGTAAAATGGTCCATTTGTAATAATAGTCTTGTGGTTTAGCTGGAGAATGTTCTGTATCAACAGGGGATAATGATTTTAGTTTTTCAGCCTCCAGGATCATTTCTACTATTGATAAGTACTGCCATGGCTGTAAAGCAGAGTCCTTGTAATTGATTTGTCTGGCAAGCCTGTGAAAGGAAATTCATACTGCCTCCAAAATGTCTATTCTGCTTAAGACACTGGAAGGATAAACCACAATGAAAAACTGTATATATGTTTATATATAATATGTGTGTATATATACAATACATGTGTATATATACACATAATAAACTATGCATTCACAATTTACAAAAATTGTGTATGTATGTCACAGAATTCCAAGAAAAATAACATGATTCCATTTTTAATCTGTTAATTTCTTTTTGCATATACTTTTTATTTATTAAAATTTCAGCTAATATGTAAGAACATTAAAATTTGTATAATATGGTATTTCAGTAATGTATATGTTTTGTGGTGCTTAAATTAGGTGAAACATTAACAGTTATCATTCTTTACGGTGCAAACTGAAAACCCTTCTAGCTTTTTGAAACATAGAGCACATTATAAATATTTATGTCCACCCAACTGTGCATAATGCAACAGAACTACTTTTTTTTTTTGAGGAAGAACTCAGGGCCTGGTGTAAACAAGCTCTTTACTATACTGAGTCACTTTCAAAGTCTTTTTTATGTACTTTTTCAGATGTAATCTCATTATCTTTGCTTGCTCTGGCCTGGAATTTGGAGCTGAGATTCCAGGCATGCACCACCACTCCTACCACACCAGAACTCCTGACTGCTGTTCTGCTGTAAAGATGTCAACGTTTAAGTCACAATTCACTAAGAAAAGAGTAACTCTAAGATGAGAACATTTAGTTCATTCCTGTAATCCTAACATGTCAGGAAGCTGAGATTTAAGGATCAGGGTTCAAAGCCAGCCAGGGCAGGAAATGATATGAGACTCTTATCTCTAACTAACCACCAAAAGCTGAAAATGGAGCTGTGGTTTAAAGGTAGAGCACTATCCTTAAGCACTAAAGCTCAAGGACAGTACCCAAATCCTGAGTTCAAACACAAGAACCAGGACCAAAAAAAAAAAGTTTTAGATTTCACCACTTTGCTTTCATCTTAAAATTGAACACAGCCCAAAAAACAAACCAAAAGAAATGATAAAGTTCCAGAATTTTGCTTTCAAGCTCTACAAGATCAAGCAGATAAAAATGTCATCTGAAGTGATACAGATTATTGTGAATTATCTTTATATCATAAAATGAAAATCTACATGTATCAAAGTTACAATCTGATTATATAAATATTCTTGCTAGAATATTGTTTAAAGACTTGGATGCAGTTGTATTGATTGAAAATCAAATTAATACCCATTAACCATAGGTAGAACTCAATAAAATATAGTCCCTGGTTTCTTGGAGCTGAATAGCAAAAACTTCTTGAACATTTACTACATATTGTGCATTATTATCCAACATGTTTTCATATTAGCCAATGCTCTGTGTGGGTGTGTGGGTGTGTGGGTGTGTGTGTGTTCGTGCACGCACGCCCTAGTCCTGGGGTTTTAACTCAGGGCCTGTCCCTGAACTTTTTAAACTCAAGGCTAGTGCACTACGAGTTGAGCCACAGCTCAACTTCTGGCCCTTTTCATGTGGTTAATTCAAGATAAGAGTCTCATGACTTTCCTGTCCTGACAGGCTTTGACCCATGATCCTCAGATCTCAGCCTACTGATTAGCTAGGATTATAGATGTGAGCCACCAGCATCTGGCACCAACACATATTGATTGGCTAATATTCCAATACTATTCTAAATGATTTACATTTGTTATAAACATTTAATCCTCATAGTACATCTGTGAGTGTGGGTATCATTATTTCTCTTATACAGAAAGCCAGAGAGGCTAATTTAATTTGTTCAAAGTTCCTAGTGGGAGGTCAAGGGTTCAGCCCAAAGAGTCTGTACCACCTCTCAACTACTGCAAAAATATTACTTACTATTTTGCATGTTTCCCAGAAAATACTCATTAACTCAATTTTATAGGAAATAAATGTAGAGAGATTAAATAAGTCATCAAAAGTGAAGAGACAATGCTCTTTCCCACTATACTCCTCTACACTACTTAACTGGGAAGGCAAATAACTAAGTGACAACTAGGCTTCACATTAAAACTCAGGCTCCATTTGGTCTCAGAGTAAACCACATACCCCATCACCCCAGAGAATAATGTCCTATCTGGAAAGACATAATGTTCTCAATCAATAGCTTCTCGCCATGTGGTCACAACTACTTCCTTTCCTAGAATCCTATCAGTGTTGTATAGAGCCTTCCATTAGCTCTTCTCTTCTGCATGAAGTTCAAACAAACAGTTGTGTGAGGACACACAACTTACATTCCATGCTCAAATATTTTCCCTGTCCCTGACTCATGAACTTCTCCCTCTGCTTTGCTTCCTGTCACAGAGGTAAATTTACTTTGTTAAGAAACGTTACTCGGCATAGCAATGTGACTTTATTTAAAGCTACCAAACACTTCACAATGGTTGCTGTGAGGGCTGTGTACTTAAAGATGGTAAAATAGTAATTGTATATATTTTTTACCACAACTGTTAAATTTTTAAATGGTCTATACCAAGAGGAAAACACTGTCAATCAACCATTAATATCAACTTAAAAGATAAATATCTCAGCCAACGCTGGTGGCTCATACCTATAATCCAAGCTACTCAGGAGGCTGAGATCTGAGGATTGCGGTTCAAAGCCAGCCTGGGCAGAAAAGTCCATGAGACTTTGATCTCCAATAAACCACCAGAAAACTGGAAGTGGCACTGTGGCTCAAGTGGTAGAGAGCTAGCCTTGAGTTGAAGAGCTCAGGGACAGTGCCCAGGCCCAAAGTTCAAGCCCCATGACCAACCAAAAAAAAAAAAAAAAAAAAAGACACATACCTCTAATGGGGTGCTAGTGTATGGGTGCTAGTACTAGGGTTTGAACCCAGGGCCTAGGCACCCTCTCTCGGCTTTTTCACTCAATCCTGGTGCTCTATCATTTGTACCACAGCTCTACTTCCAGATTTTTGGTCATTAATTGAGGTAAAAATTCTCACAGACTTTCCAGATTGGCTAGCTTTGAACCATAATCCTTAGATCTCAGCCTCCTGAAGAGCTAGGTTTACAGGTGTGAGACATCAGTACCTGACTCATTTTTTTAAATCTCTGGGCCTGAGCTTGCTAAACAGGTGCTTTCCCATTTAAGCTATACCTCTTAGGTTCTGTTTTTGCTTGGCCTGCCTGCAGGTTGTTCTTAAGCCTTCTCATATAGCTGGAACACAGGCATGAACCACTGATCCCCATCAGTTTATCCTCTTTCTGATTTCACATGGCAGGAGTGGGAAAAAAATAAGCCTTATGGGAATGTTTGGAAAACTGTGGAGAAATATGGCTGCAATTTAGACTTGGGGCTGAGATAATGACAAAAATGATTCCAGACAGAAAAATCAAATCTGAAGGCTGAGACAAGGAGCTTTGACTTAACATTGAGATCTGGAGGAAACTGAAAAGTGAGTGATGAGTGCATTTACATTTTTAGATTATTTTAAACAGCATGAGGAAAGTATTCCTTCGTGGGACTTACCTTCCCTCAGAGAAGAGATGATGAAGTAGGACTAAGAAGACAAGGAGGGTGTGAGGAATAGGAAAAGACTCATTCCACTGCAAGTATTTATAGGGATATAGCAAGAAACAAAACAGATATACCTCTGCCCTCATGGAACTTTAGTAATGTTGAGATTAGATTCTAGGTCTTTTACATAGGTGTCTCAATGTGACCACTTGCCAAACTAAGAAATATAGAAAAGATAGGGCTGCCATGGCTGTTTGGTGGGGAGAGAAGGAGGAAAGAGACTTGAGCTCTGATTTAAAGTTGGAACATGTTAAATTTCATATGCCTTGTTCTAGGGGCTGGTGACTCACATCTGTACTCCTAGCTGCTCAGGAGGCTGAGATCTGAGGGTTGAGGTTTGAAGGAAAGTCCAAGAGGCTTTTATCTCCAGTGAACTAGCAAAAATCCAGAAGTGGAGCCATGTTTCAAGTGATAGATCTTTAGCCTTGAGTGAAAAAGCCAAATGAAAGCAAGAGGCACCGAGTTGAAGTTGAAGCCTCAGTATCAACACACAGAGAGAGAGAGAGAGAGAGAGAGAGAGAGAGAGAGAGAGAGAGAGAGAGAGAGAGAGAGAGAGAGAGAGAGAGAGAGAGAGAGAGAGAGAGAGAGAGAGAGAGAGAGAGAGAGAGAGAAGAGAGGCAAGTACACACACAAATTTATATGCCTTGTAGCCTCAAAGTAGGATCTGTCCAGTAAGCAATATCAGTCTGGAACATACAATCAGGGTTTGATCTATAATATAAATTGAGTGGTCTGTTAGGGAATGATTAGTAGTTTGAAACCTGCAGACAGTGCATAATTGTAGATGGAGTGGAGGGATGGGGTCTTTAGCTCCAAACACTTGGAAAGATTTTTATTTAAAGGAAATGCAGATTTCTAAAGCCCACCAGCTCCAGCTAAGAGAAACCTTGGTGGTCAAGGAAAAGCCCACTAATAACATAATGGCATGCAAGGCCAGGAAAAGAGGTAGGAAGAGATTGATAAGTCGTATCAAACATTACAGAGATGATGATAAATGAAAAATAAACTTCCTGGCAAAGATACTATTAGAAACCTTGTTTAGGACAGTTTCTGTTTAGCACTAAAGGTTGATGTCAGAGTAAATTAGGTCATTTTTTATTATAAATTGAAATAGAAAGGAAAAAGAATGCTATTCTCAAAATGTTTGGCTATATTACCATTAATATCGATAATTTTATATGAAAGCATGCTTATAATATTAATTGGATAAATAGGTTATTAAATAGTGTATAGCATAATTTTACTTATTCCAGTTATCTATTACTACATAAAAAGCCACCACAGTTGAATATGATAGTGTATGCTGCAGTCCCAGCTACTTAGGAGGCAAAAATATGAGGCTTTCAGTCCAAAACCAGTCCAAGAAATAGTATAAGATCCTACCTAAAAGCAAAGTAAAATTCAAGAAAGGAATATGGTCTTGGCTCAAGTGGCAGAGAGCACTTGCCTAGCAAATGTGAAGCCGGGAGTTCAGGCCCCAATACTGCCTTCCCCTCCAAAAATGCAATGGCATAAAATAATGTCTTATTAACTCCACAGGTTATCTGGATTTAGTGTGTTAGTTTTTACATTTATTTTAACTTTAAAAAAAATTCTTGTTGTAAGTATGTGCTTTCACACTAAGGTAACTAAACTGGTAGATTTTATTTTAATTTTTTGGTGCTGGTACTGGGGTTTGAACAACCCAGGGCTCCCTGAGTTGCTTGAGACTAGAATTCTACCACTTGAATCACAGCTCCGATTCTGGCTTTTTGCTGATTAATTAAAGGTAAGAGTCTCTTGGACTCTCTAGCTTGGGATAACTTCAACCCTCGAATTCTGGCCTCCTGAATTTCTAGGATTACAAGCATGAGCCACCAGCACCTGGCTGAAACTGGGTGATTGTTGATTATTATATTTTGGAGAATTGTACTCACATAATGGAATCATGGGAATTCTTTCATGTTTTCCCCTTTGCTTATGTGTATTTTCTTAGCTGCCTATGTGAAACACACTTATTGCATTGACATTAAGAAAACTGCTGTAGCTGTTTGTAATTTAGCTATAGAAGTTAGTCTAGAAGGAAATGGGAAAGTAAAGACTTCCCCCAGAAAGCAACAATAGCTGAAAGAAGAATTCTTTTGGAGAAAGTTTAAGGAGGGAGGGAATTCAGCAGATTTGAAAACAAACTGAACTCCTGTGCTGACATAATTTAAGAAATACTCAGTGACATTTATGTAATATCTCTGCCTTTGCTCCCATAAATGTAATTTTAAAATGTCTTAAAATGATTATCATATAGAAACAATTAGATTAATAGAAATTGAGATACTCTCTGCAAACTGATCCAAATAATTGAAAATGTCATGTCAATAGGGCAGGGGTTGTAGCTCCATGGTAAAGTACTTACCTAGTATGCAGGAGGCACTAGGTTTGATTCCAACAGTGGAAAACCAAAGGGAAAACAGAAGGGAGGGAGGAAGGAAGGGAATAATCCAACTTTGTTTGTTTGGTTGTTTCGTTGTGGGGCTTGAACTCAGGGTCTGGACACTGTCCCTGAGCTATTTCACTCAAGGCCAGCACCCTACCACCTTGAGCACCACTTCTGGTTTTCTTTCTGGTGGCTACTTGGAGATAAGAGTCTCACAGGGACCTTTCTACCTGGGCAGTTCAGATCTCAGCCTCCTGGGATTACAGGCGTGAAGCACAAGCACCCAGCGATTCCAACCTTAAGAAGAACAAAGCATTCCCAGGCACTGATGGTCATGCCTGTAATCCTAGCTACTCAGAAGGCTGGGATCTGAAGATCATGGTTCAAAGCCAGCTCAAGCAGATATATCCAAGAGATTTTTATCTCTAATAAACACCAAAAAGCTGGAAATGAATGTGTAACTCAAGAGGTAGAGTACCAGTCTTAAGTGAAAAGCCAAGCAAAAGCATGAGGTTCTCAGTTTAAGCCCCAGTACCATCACCATAAAAAAAAAATCAACACAAGTGTATGATCCTATATTGGTTCCTATATTGGAGGGGGACAATTTTAAGGAACATTATTTGAGCATTTGGGGAGGGGGATTTATATTTGCTAGTAATGGTATTCTGTCATCAATATTAAATGTTATTAGGCAGAAGAATATATTATCCTTGTTTCTGAAGTGTCAAAGAACAAAATTTCTTTCTTTTTTTTCTTTTCTTCTTGTACTGGGGCTTGTTGGCTTAAACTCAGAGTCTTGCTCTCCCATTTAGCTTTGTCACTCACAACTGGAGCTCTACCACTTGAGTCAAACCTCCACTTCCAGTTTTTATTATTTATTGGAGATAAATGTTGCTTGGATTGTCTGCCTGGGCTGGCTTTGAACCATGAGTCTCAGATTTCAGCCTCCAGAGCTGAGCCTCACATTCCACAGTCTCTGCATGTGACTGGAACACAGAACCCTTTTCCCCCTAGCCTGCTCTCCCTTATTGTGTGCTTTTTGGTACTTCACTATACTTCAAGTATGACATCTAAACTTTTAACAAGGAATTCATTGCTGGGGAATATGTGGTAAGAACCTGAAGCACTGGTTTGCAGGTGGAATAAATTTGCCTGGCACTGACAAAACTCATTATAACTACATTTCGCTTCCCATAAGAACAATCATACTTTGTACAAAGAAATTAGAAGATAAGAAAGGTGAGAGAACACCAAGGTGTGATCTTAAGGTTGTTGACAAGGGAAAATAGAATGTTTTGATGATTTACTATGTATAGAGTGCGTTAACTTTTTGTGATATAGTAATTGTTATCTCTATCTTTCGGAGAAGGGATCTGCACCCATGCAGGTGGTTTGAACCTAGATCAAACCCAAAGCCACATTATTTCTCAAAATGCCACGTTGTCTGGGAGTAGAAGCATCTTTCCTGAGAACAGTTTTCTCAGAATTGGTGCAGACTATAAATGCCTATGGCCAAGCTTCAACAGATTTCCTTGTTTCCATCTGGAACCTAGGAAGAAAACAAAATATTGACTTATTGAAGCAGGACCAAAAGATAAATTGCTTTTGCCTAGACAGCACTTTGAAATAGGGGGCAGTGCATCACCTTTATGCTTGCTTTTCCATTTTATTTATTTAATTATTAATTTATTTACAGTGTAAGTCCTGGGCTGTCCCTGAGCTGCTTTTGCTCTTACTGCTCTACCACTTGAACCACAGCTCCACTTATGGCTTTTTTTTTTTTTTCAAGTTTAATGGAGATAAAGAGCCTCAGACTTTCCTGAGGATTGATCCACGATCCTCAGATCTCAGCCTCTTGAGTATCAACATTACAGGCGTGAGCCACCAGCGCCCAGCTGCTTTTCTACTTTTGAAGACAGATGATCTTGTACTCCATAGAGGAGAACATGATCACGGGTGGGGAAAAAAGGACAGCTGGAAATTATGGAAAACAATTTCAAAAACTACATTGGGGTTATGCTGCAATTCAAAGAAATGAGTGCCCAGAGAGAGACAGAGGTCTCCGAGGTGCGGTACAGAGCTCAGAAGTCCGATATGCAGGGCTACACAGACTGGTATTATTGCGGATGACCGATACTGTACTTCCTCGGTAGGCCTGGACCACGCCCACACAAGCCAGCAAGGCCAAGTGGCAGCTACGCGCCCAGGCTAGATGGGATCAGGCTCCGCCCCCACCCTCCCAGGCCCCGCCCCAATGCGGCCCGCCCAGCCACGCAGGGGCCTGGGGCTCTAGGCGGAAGTCCAGCCTGCTCCAGGTAGGAACTTTGTTTCTTCCCTCCGATGCTTTTCTTGGAGGGCTGGTTTAACAAGCACATACTTCCGGGTTGAAAGGTTTTGCTTCCGGAGAGCGGGAAGGCTGAAACGCGGTGGTAAAGCTGGAGCCAGACTAGCGAGCTTCTAGGTGGCGAAGGTCCTGGCCATGGACAGGTAAGACCTGATGGTGACCGCAGGGGCGCGCCCGAGGCTGCGTGCTTCTTGCCTGTTGGCGGAACCAAGTAGATGAAACCCTGTTTCCAAAGGAAGCCGAGGAGAAGGTCCTGGAGACCGCCTGTAGGACTTCTTTCCTTGGGCCTGCAGTTGGAAAACTCTCAGAGGAAAGGCCGGGACGTGGGGGACGCGGGCGGGGGCCGGGGCCGGGGTGGTGATGACCTCTCGCTCCCACTTGTAACTGCAGTCCGGCGGATGCTGGCACCCAACGTTGTACCTCCCAGAGGTGGGCGGGGTAGGCGGTGAGCAGGCGTAATGCATGCTCGCCGCGTATACTAGTGAAGTTCACTATGATCAGGCCAGACTTTTTTTAAAAAAAATTAGATGTGCTAATAGCAGATAACTAAATCATGATTATGCCAGCCACCTGAATTATTCAGGGTTCTTGCTTCGGGAAATGCATTTTATAGTGGAGGAGCCAAACAGTGTAAAGCTGGAAGTGCTAAGTACTCACTGCGGGGAAAGAAGTGAAGCTGGCAAGTGTCTCCTTGTCGCAAGAAGTTTCAGGATAACCTGTCAGACAAGGTGATTTTCTAAGCTGGTTTTTGAGTAGTAATAATAATAGTAGTAGTAGTACGTAATTAATATTCAAAACATTGGAATGCCTTACTAAGATACCTTACTTAAAAAGGTACTATGAAGAGCTGTACATTCATCTTCTTTTCATAGATAAATAATAGACAAAAGTAAGGAGGCTAATAAACAGAAAAACCAAGTTGCCAACTTGAAGTTGTGTATCTGCAGTCTCCATAAGGCTGGTTGATGAGTAAGTAAGTATTCACCATTGGACACAGAAGCAAATGCACACATGTATGCATTCACAAATGTAAGATATGAAAAGTGTGCATTGTCTGATATATATGTATATGGAGTCACATTTGAGGCTGAATACAGAGCTGAAGCTGTGATGTAGAGTGGCATTGTTACATTGCTAGCAAATAGGAATTTGCATGTGTAGGCCAGAGAGAGTGATCTTAGGATTTCAAGGGAAATCATATTCAGTTCTTGTTTGAAAACACATTTTAGGGGCTGGGAAGGTGGCTCAGCAGTAGAGTGCTTGCCCCACATGCATGAGGCCCTCAGTTCAATTTCCTACCACCACATAAACAGAAAAAGCCAGAAGTGGTGCTGTGGCTCAGGTGGTGGAGCGCTAGCCTTGAGCTGAAGAGCTGAGGGAAGGCCTAGAGTTCAAGCCCCATGACAGACAAAACAACAACAACAAAAAACCCCATACATTTTAGTTTACATGGTTTAGTTTGTAGACCCTTGGGTAAAAATGGAGATCTGGAGTATTGTAATTTCCCAAGTGGTAGGACAAGGGACACCCTTAATGTACCCTGAAGAGAAATACCTTGAAGGATTGTTTCACCAATTTAATGGAGGTCTTTATTTACACTCTCATGTCACTGAATCCGTTTTTTGGTTTCTTGATTTCAGATGTCACAGTTAATGATTTTACTACTGTACTTCAAATGTACATTGGACATATGATCAGAAAATATGCCACAATAATTAACAATCTATTGAGATTATACTTTTCATACCAGTGTCTTCTTTGGCTCTTTAGATATTAAGCACATTTTTAAATTCAATTGGGGGGGGGAAATCACTTCATTTTTTTAAAAAAAGCTGAGCACTGATGTCTCCAAACCTGTAATCCTAGCTATTCAGGATGCTGAGATCTGAGGATCATGGTTTGAAGCCAGCTGATTAGGAAGAGATTCTTATCTATAGTTAACCAGAAAAAGCCACAGGTAGAGTCATAGCTCAAGTGGTAGGCCACTAACATTGTGCAAAAAGTTAAAACCTCTAAGTAAGCAAAAGTCTCTTACATTTGGTTCACTTCTCTTCTGAGTTTTGAAATACAATAGAACAAAAACAGCATCATGTGTGCTACAAAGTCAAGGAAGGCTGTGATATATGAGACTGAATAATCAGCTATTGGAACTAGGATGGCATTCTTGACAAATATCTCCAAGACTTGGTCTGTTGGTATAACTGTATTTTGACTGACCTAAAGCCTTTGTTCCCAATCATGATGATAAAGTTCTTTGCAAATGTTACATAAAACAGCTTAGTAATATTGTTCTAGGAGCGGCTTCGGAGAGATGTCATCCCCTGTGATCCGGGAGGCGGAGGTGACACGGACGGCACGAAAGCAGAGTGCTCATAAAAGAGTTTTAAGTATCCTTGCATTTTATAAAACTTTTAAAAAAATTATTTTCTTTAATTAGTTGTACAAAGAAGTTTCCATTCTACAAAACAATATATGAATACAAAGTGTCTGACATTGTCACCTATCGCTCCTAACCCATCCCTTCTCTCACTTTTTTTTTTTTAAAAATTGAGATTAGGTGATTACATAAATTTCACATGTTTCACAGTATTGTGGAATAGTGATACTTAGTTACAATGACAAACACATTTTAACCTTCACAAGGCAACTTGTCATTATCATGGTCTATAAAGTGAATTCTATGAGCTTTGACAATACAATTATTTCTTCCACATCAGGTGATGTTTAGCTTTCTTTCCTTTTGCTTAGTGCAAGCTGTTCCCACTTTCCCTCCCGTTCCTCCCTTCCCATTGCTGTCTTTGGGTTGCTTAGTTCATTTTCATCTATATCCAGTGCAGTTGATGGGTCCCTCTGTTGTATGTTTTCCCGTTTCCCACTGATTCTGTGTCCTCCTCCTAACTTCCCTCTGTTGCATGCATATATATACACACACACGCGCACACACCGTATATGTGGTCAAGAACATGGAGTCATTTAGCAATGATAGGACAAAGTGGGTGGCAGTCCTTTGTTTCTCAAGTCCTGTTTACTTTGTCATATCTCCTCGCATTTTGGCTTTAGCCTCCACATATCAGGGAGACCATGTGCCATTTGTCTTTGCTCTTGGCTTACCTCACTCAAAATGATTTGCTCTAGTTCCATCCATTTCCCTGCAAATGCCATTATTTTGTCCTTTCTAATGGCTGCATAATATTCCATTGTACATAGGTACCACAATTTTTGGTACCACATCCACTCATTAGTACTGGGGCATCTGGGTTGTTTCCATATCTTGGCTATTGTGAACAGTGCTGCAATGAACATGGAGGTGCACGTGTCCTTGTATTCTGGTTCCTGTTGCTCAGGGTAGATGCCTAGCAGTGTTATGGTTTAGTCATAGAGGAGGTCTGTATTTAGCTTCTGAGGTACCTCCAGACTGCTTTCCAAAGTGGTTGTATTAGTGTACATTCCCAGCAGCAATGCAGTAGGGTTCCTCTTTCTCCACATCCTCTCCAGCATTTGTCATTGGCTGAATTTAGGATGTGGGCCATTCTGACTGGGGTAAGGTGGTATCTCAGTGTTGTTTTTCTTTGCATTGCCTTTACAGCCAGGAATAAGTATCCTTGCATTTTAAGATTCACAAGTTTTCAGCATGCTTTGAATTGGTCTTTTTATTAGATATTAAAAATTAGCTATGATAATATTGTAGAAATTGATTTTGTGTACTCCACAGATAATTTTTTTGGTAAATATAATGTTCTCAATGAAATATAGTGAGGTTAAGATATATTGCTCTGAAAGACAGACATTGTATTCTACAGATTCTATTTTATGTCTACTAAGATTAATCTATATTTTTAAAATTTGAAATCTGATAGAGAATTCTTATGCCAATATATAGCTATCTAAAACTGACATCTGAAAACTTTAATAATAGAGGGAATTAATTGTTCTTTGCCATAAAATATCTTGCTCTCAAAAAATGTTTTCACATATTTTGTATTAAAATTAGAGCTAATTCCAACTTTAGCAATCTCTTCTCTGTGTGGAAAACTTTTCTTAACTCTTTCTAAAGTTCGAGCTTCCCAAGATGAAAATTTTGGTAATATTACACCAAGAAGCCAGATCATTCCTCGAACTCCCAGCTCATTTCGACAGCCTTGTAAGGTTTCTTTTATTTTCTTTTCTTGCTTTGATAACATTTAATAATACTAGTTATAATACCAGCTAACTTTTATTAGGTACATAATAAATATTTGGTTACAGTATTAAAAGCTTTGTTCAGTGCTGTGAACAAAGCACTGTACATCACATAAATATATAGTGATCGTGACATAAGCATTGTTATCTCTATTTTACCAAAACCAGAAGTGAGACTTGAGGAGTTGAAAGTCAGTATAGGTAATAAGCTCCATTATCTAAATAATGGAACTAACATTCAAAGAATAGTCTTGACTATAGCACAAGCCTGCCATACTGTACGGCCACAGTATGCTTTACAGAACTAGAGTTTGGATGAAGGACCATTAACCTCTATATAATGAAACCTGTTTGTAGTAAAACTTTTCATAATAGACTCAGTAATACCAAAAGTTCAAATTTAGGAAAATAAATTAACTCTTCATATTAAGGAAATGTTATCATTTAGAATATCTATTTATTAAGAATATAAGTAATTGGCCGGGTGCAAGCGGCTCACACCTGTAATCCTAGCTACTCAGGAGGCTAAGATCTGAGGATTGCGCTTGAAAGCCATCCTGGACAGGAAAGTCCGTGAGATTCTTATCTCCAATAAACCACGCAGAAAACCAGAAGTGGTGCTGTGGCTTAAGGGGTAGAGTGCTATAGCCTTGAGCTGAAGAACTCAGCCCAGGCCCAGAGTTCAAGCCCCATGACCAAAAAAAAACAAACAAAACCAACTATAAATAATTGGAAAGTAAGTATTGCTTTGTTTTGATGAATAATGTTTATATACCTGTTTTTTGTTTATTTGTTGTTCTTGTTTTTTAACTACTCATTTGTAGCTACTCCACTGAACCGAAGCTTACAACGGCATCCAGACATTTCCTGCATTCTTGGAACAGGAGGAAGGTCTCCCCGGCTTACACAGTCCTCTGGGTTCTTGGGAAATCTGTCCATGGTATGTATATCATTAGAGCTAAAACTTTCTCCTTTTTGATATTTTGTCTAAAACTCTTGTAATGAAAATTGATATCATAAAAGTAACCAGAACTGGGTGCTGGTGGCTCATGGCTGTAATCTTAGCTACTCAGGAGATTGAGATCTGACAATTGTGGTTTGAAGCCAGCCCAGGCAGGAAAGTCCATGAGAACTCTTATTGCCAATTAAGTGCATCACACACACCCCCCCCCCAAAAAAAAAATAAAGCCAGTGGAGCTGTGGCTCAAATGGTAGAACGCCATCCTTGAGCAAAAAAGCTCAGGGACAGTACTCAGGCCCTTAATTCAAGCTCTAGAGCTGGCACAAAAAAAAAGAAACTAGGTTGTATGGACTGACATAATTGAGTATATATTTGGAAAATTGAAAGCTTTAAGTTAATCTCTTGCTATGGGCGAAACTGTGAGCAGTTTGGATACAGGGAAAATGTTCTATTCTGCCAGTTTGCTGACCAGATGAAATACACTCAGGAATTGTTTGCTGATAGCTATAAACACAAAGCTGATAGCTTTGAAACACAAAAAGTAGATAGAAGAATATTACAGATAGATGATAGATGAAGAGTATCATAAGGAAGAGAGACACTGTATCTAGGGGATGTCATGGTCAATAGTATCCGAACTGAATTGGTTAAAGTACACTTGTCTGTGTCTGCTGCTGAATAGATTACTTGCTTTTGGAGGAAAACCACAAATACATTTGGTCACAGATGATATATGTTGTCATAGTATAGAAGGAGAATTTGACTGAATTTGGGTTTCTTACTCAAAAGAAATTTTTGGGAAACATAGATGACATGTTTTTTTATGGTATAGTATTAAAAAACACAGAAAGAATGTAAACCTGTAATTCCAAATGGCTTTGCCTAGGTATTTAAAATATCCCAATAGAAAAATAAAGTATTGCATCTGAGAAGGAAGCAGAAGAGTTTTTTTTAACAGTTGTAGAGTATTATGACACATTTAGTTCTGAGTCAAAAGTAGTTCTCTTGACTTTGGTATTGTGCTTTCTTAAGTAAGCACAGATTTTTATGCATACATGAAATTGTCTAAAGTACTTTCTGAAGGGTGGATTTGCCTGTTAAACATTTCTTTGTCCTAGAAAGTTATATATATTTTTTTCCTGTGGTGCTAGAGTAGGGCCTCATGCTTAGGAAGTAGATGCTCTTATCACTTGAATCATGCTTCCAGCACCAATTTTTTTTAATGTAGTATTCATTGGGTTTCTCAAATACATGGAATAGTTCACACACACATACACAAAAGCCTTTCATTTCCCTTTTTTTAAAAAACCTTGAGCCTCGACATTTTTTTAAACCTTATTTAGTATTAAGGTATTTTCTTATACAGTGACAACAGCTATCACTTTTCTGTGTTGATTAAGGTAACTAATCTGGATGACAGCAATTGGGCAGCTGCATTCTCATCACAGCGGCTAGGGCTCTTCACAAACATGGAAGCCCACAACATAACGGAGGATGTAAATCTCAGTGCTGTTATGTTACGTGAAGATGACCCTGGAGAAGCTGGTAAGCTGATTGGAGAATTTCTTTATTGAATGATCAATGAAACTATTGCCTACTATTCCTGAATATCATTATAATATATGTCTTTGTCCATTTGGTGGATATGACTTAAACATTATTTTTTTCAAAATTGTAGAGACTAAGCCAGGTGCTGGTGGCTCACACCTACAATCCTAGCTACTGAGGAGGCTGAGATCTGAGTATCACAGTTCAAAGCCAGCCCGGGCAGGAAAGTCTGTGAGGCTTGTATCTCCAATAAACCACTCAGAAAACTGGAAGTGGCCCTGTGGCTCAATTGGTAGAGCGCTAGCCTTGAGCTGAAGAGCTCAGGGACAGTACCCAGGCCCAGAGTTCAAGACCCCTGACTGACAAAAAAAAAGAATTGTAGAGACTAGAAGTCTGAGATAAAAGTATTGGTAAGGGGCTGGGAAGGTGGCTCAGTGGTAGAGCGCTTGCCTTGCATGCCTGAGGCCCTGGGTTCGATTTCCTCAGCACCACATAAGCAAAGAGAAGAAAGCCGGAAGTGGCGCTGTGGCTCAAGTGGTAGAGCGCTAGCCTTGAGCTGAAGAGCTGAGGGACAGCGCCCAGGCCCAGAGTTCAGACCCCACGACCAGACCCCCCCCCCAAAAAAAAAAAAAGTATTGGTAAGGTTAGTCCTTTAAGGCCTGTCTCCTCGACTTGAATATCACCATTTTCCGTAACTTTCCTCCCTCTGTATTTGTCATTTAGGTGATTAGTTATGGTCTTGGCTGCCTCTAGAAAATTGAGAGTCATGACTTAGTTCTTAGTTCTTAGTTGGAATAGTATCTTGCCATTTTGGTCTGATTTTTAATTCCTATTTGATCGGTTTAAAGAGCTTCTCTTTCTCTTTAGGTTTAATAGTAATCTCATACTGTTGATGTGAATTGTTTGTGTTGTTTGGCATGGGCACTAATTACTGTTTTTTCAGATAGTACTGTGACCTTGCTAGCTTCAGACTGGTTATTATCATTCCCTCACAAAAACACTATCTTTTTAGTGTTTGTACCTACAACTATTACATAGAATCTTTGTTATATTATCATCAACATAAACTCATGGATGAGTTGTAGGGTGCAAGTATCTTTCTGTGGTTCATTAGTTACAATACTTATTTCCATCAAAGGAAAGGAAACTGCTGCTCAAAGACATTAATTTGCTTGCTTAATGTTTCCTGGCTAGTTAGCCAGTTGAGATGACTTAGGCTGAAACCCCAGCTACTTAGGAAGCCAAGATAGAAGGATTATAGTTTGAGGCCAACCCAGGCCAAAAACAGAAAGACCGTATCACAAAGAACAAACTAGGCATAGCTGTACATGGTTAAATTCCCAGCAACCCAGGAGGTAGTGGTAGGAGGATTACAGTCTAAGGCCAGCCTCTGACAAAAGTGAAAGGTATAGAAAAAAAAGAACAATTCTTGTCAATGATTGTGTGCTGTTGCTATGAATGTACAATTGAGGAAATTTCAGCAGTTGTGGAAAACAGTATGTAAATTTTCAAAAAAAATAGAAATAAGATTAGCATATGGGGTTGGAGGTATGGCTCAGTTGGTAGAGTGCCAACCAATGAGCAAAATTATCAGGAACCAAGTCTGAGTCCTAGTCTTAGATCTTAGATTAATATATAATCCAGGAACTCCAATCCTGTTTACTCCTAGCTATATACCCAAAAGAATTGTAAACAGAGCCTCAAAGAAATGTTTGTATACCCATGTACAGCAGCATTATTTATGGCAGCCGAACAGTAACAGCAACCTAGTGTCCTAGGGATGGAGGAGTGGAAAAAACTGGTATATACATTAGTAGAATATCAGTCAGCCAAGAAAGGACATTCTTATATAAAGTTACAATATGGATGAGACTTTAAAATATAGTCAGAAATCACAAAAAGACTGTATTATTGTGCTTATATGGAATACTTTGTCAAGCTTACAGACACAAAATAGGATACACAGGATGGGAGAAGTACAAGATAGGGAATTACTATTTAATAGGTTCTGAAGATGTATGTTGGTGATAAAAAGAACAAAATATGAATATACTTAGTGCAGTTGAATTATATGCTAAACAGTGGTTCAGATGGTAAATTTTGTGTTTAATTTTTTAATGCATGTATGAGTTAATTCAGCATAGAAGGTAGCATGTCACTCTCTTAAAATACATATCTGAATAAAAAACTTGTATTTGTGTTTTCAAGCAAACAGAATTGCTTATAAGTAACAATTTTTGTATGTCCCTTTCCTCTCCTATGTCTCAGCATCCATGAGCATGTTTTCTGACTTCCTGCAGTCCTTTTTGAAGCACTCTTCAACTACAGTTTTTGACCTTGTAGAAGAGTATGAAAATATTTGTTGTAGTCAGGTAAGGCATTTGCATTATACATTCTTGGTCAAACTTCAGTACTTTTAGTTTTTTTTGTTTTTGTTTTTGTTTTTGTTTTTGGTCATGGGGCTTGAACTCTGGGCTTGGGTGCTGTCCTTGTGCTCTTCAGCTCAAGGTGAGTACTCTACTGCTTGAGCCACAGCACCACTTTCAGTTTTCTGGTGGTTTAATGGAGGTAAGAGTCTCCCAGACTTTCCTGCCCAGGCTGGCTTTGAACCACGATCCTCAGATCTCAGCCTCCTGAATAGCTAGGATTACAGGCATGAGCCACTGGCTCCAGCTCCTTTTAGTATTTTTTGAATAGCATTAGCCTACTAATTTCCAGACTGTGTGTAAGAGAGATCTCTTAGGGATGCTAGTGGTGGGAAGATCAGTCAGAACACCTAAGCTTTTCATGTCCTGAGGATCATATAAGATTCCTTTGGAGAAGAAATCTGGTGTAAAAGAGAAATTTTTAAATACATAAGGAACTCTTAAAACTTAACAGTATTTTTTGACCACCTGTTGACCTATAAAAGATCATGGTTTGAAACTACCACAGCAGGGCTGGGAAGGTGGCTCAGTGGTAGAGTGCTTGCCTTGCATACATGAGGCCCTGGGTTCGATTCCTCAACACCACATAAGCAAAAAGAAAAAGCCGGAAGTGGCGCTGTGGCTCAAGTGGTAGAACGCTAGCCTTGAGCTGAAGAGCTGAGGAACAACGCCCAGGCCCAGAGTTCAGGCCCCACAACCGGACCCAAAAAAAGAAACTACCATAGCAAAAAAGTTAATGAGACCTCTTCTTAAGCCCTAGCTGAAAACAGTGAGGTACACCTGCCATCCAAACTATGTGGGAGGCTAAGATTGGGAGGATAAAGATACCAGGCTAAACAGGGCAGAAAAGTCCATGAGACTGGCTCCCATGAAAGAAAGCTGGATGCTGTGATCCCAGTGATGATAAGCTTATAGTAGGCAGATCGTAGCTCAGGCACATGCCAGGCAGGAAGCAAGAGCCTAGCCTAAATATAACCAGTAAGAAATAAATAAAGGGCTGGAGGCTTTACTTAACTGTATTTCACCAGCCTAGCAAGTGAAAGGCCCTGAGTTCAAACATAAGCACTAACAAACAAATGAAAACTTGGATGTAACCAAAATGTTATTTTGTTGGTGGAGGAATAACATGAAGTACTCCAGAAAGTGAAATACTTGGTGTTTGGGAAAAAATGAGCTAACAAGCTATGAAAAGACAAATGCTGGGTGCCAGTGGCTCATACCTGTAATCCTAGCTACTCATAGCTACTCAGGAAGCTGAGATCTGAGGATCACGGTTCAAAGCCAGCTTGGGTAGGAAGGTCTGTGAGACTCTTATCTCCAGTTAACCACCAAAATACCAGAAGTGTCACTGTGGCTCAAGTGGTAGAGCACTCACCTTGAGCTGAAGAGCTCAGGGGCAGTGCCCCAGTCCAGAGTTCAAGCCCTACAATCAACCGAAAAAAAAAGACAGAAATGATCCTTCAATACATATTGATAAATGAGAGAAGCCAATCAGAAAAGGTATGTCTTCCAGTATATGACATTCTAAAACTAGGGTGATAGTGAAAAGATTGATAATTGCTAGGGGTTAGTGAAAAAAGAAGGATTGATTGGTGGAGCACTGAGTATTGAGGAGTTAGGGAAGTAAAACTTCTGATTCTCTTGTAGTAGATATATACCATTCTCTTTGTCACCACAAACCCTTTAGCACCTTACAGATAAAAATCAAAGAAACCAATTTTGTCTTCACATCAGTGTTTTTATTTTAGGTGAATATATTGAGTAAAATAGTGAGCCGAGCAGCTCCTGGACTGCAGAAGTTTTCAAAAACAGCCAGTATGCTCTGGCTTCTTCAACAGGAGATGGTCACATGGAGGCTGCTAGCTTCTTTGTATAGGTAAAGTATAGAAATGAAACATAAGTAACAGATTAATAGGCAAATTAATTTAAAAGTTAGGATATGATGTATTTGGTAGAGTTTGCTCATTTTGAAGATCATTATTTAGAATAGTTGAGTTGTGAAGAATTAAGTTACTAGAGAAGAAGCTATAATCTTAAAAAGCTAGTAATTACCAAAAATTGGATATGTAGCTGGACATAGTACTACCTGCCTATAACCCCAGAAGGTGGGAGGCTAAGGCAGAATGATCTCAAGTTCAAGGGCTAATAACAAGAGCCTATCTTTAAAAAAAAAAAAAAGTATAAATAAAAATTTAAGAAAAGTGCTAAAGATAATAGCATTGCTTAGGAAAGGATAGCAATTTAAAAAATGAACCTCATAGTCTGACTTTATGTAATAAAAGTTTGAAAGGAGTTAACTTACCAGGTATGTTGGTGCATGCTTATAATCTCAGCTGCTTAGAAGGCAGAAAGAGGTAAGAAAAATCATTGCAAATTCAATGATTCTCAGTAACAGCCTGAGCAAAATTAGTAAGACTGTATCTCAAAACCAAAATACAAAACAAATGGGCTCAGGATGTAGCTCAAATTGTAGGGCCCTGTGTGAAGCACTGGATTCAATCCCAAGTACCACCACCACCTACAAAAAAAAAAAATCCACCAGAGTTGTCTGTCAGATCTCAGTGGTTTTGATTCATACTCTATTGCTCAAGCTAATGAAAAAAATATTGAAAGAAAATCATATTTTTTGCCAAATAAAAATGCTTGAAAAGATACATGCATTAACAAGTATCTGTTAAAAACCTTGCAGTGTATATTTTTAGTAAATTCCAGTTGTGTTGTCAATTAGCAGGTGTTTACTACTTGTTTCTTATATATAAAGTATAATGATATATGAGTATAGATCCACAGGTTCCTTGTTCAAAGTAAAGTTCTGAAACCTCAAGTAGGAAGTATTTGGTGGATGTAAAAACAAACCTAATGGGCTGGGAAGGTGGCTCAGTGGTAGAGGGCTTGTCTCACATGCATGAGGCCCTGGATTCAATTCCTCAGCACCACATAAACAGAAAAGGCCAGAAGTAGCACTGTGGTTCAAGTGGTAGAGCACTAGCCTTGAGCTGAAGAGCTGAAGGACAGTGCCCAGGCCCAGAGTTCAAACTCCATAACCAACCAAAAAAAAAAAAAACTGTTAAACTTATGATTAACTAGATTATGAATACACATTTCATGTGCAGATATCAAACTCAATATTATAATTGCATTACCGTATAGATTTAAAATCATTTTATTCCTACAAAAATATTGCTGGGTTTGTTATCGGAGTTATGTCAGACTATTGTTGGTAAACTGATACCTCTTGTATCACATCTTCAAAATATAAACAAGTTATTTAGATTATTTTTAAATAGAAAGTCCTCAGCATATTCTGTATATTATTATTTCAAAATTCATGGCTGTTTATCTATTACAGTTATGTAGAAATAAAAATTATGTCTGTATTTTAAAATTAAAGTTAAATAGAAACTTTTTTTAGGCCAGATGAAAATGTAGATTTCAGTATGCAGTAGCTTTTTATGTATGCAGTAAGGCTTTTTAATTTTTATTGTTTTTCCACAGAGATAGAATACAGTCTTCCTTAGAAGATGAAAATATGTTTGCAGTTACTGTAAGTTTTGTGTTAATATTTCCTTTATGGATGCTTAAAAACTAGACAGTTTTACTAGACAGTAAAACTTGATATTTCACACTCCATCTTAAGTTTCTACATTAAAAAAATTTCACAAGTACATAAAAGATACAATCTTAGAAAATAATAAAACACTGATTTAGAGTACTAGAGAGATAGGTGACATCTTTTTATATCCCTCTGATTATTAAGCATAACACTTTGACCTGTATCTTAACTATACATTTTTCCATATCTATATATACATATACTCGCAGTGTTCTATAAAATTCTCAGTGCATTTTTCCATGAATGGATTTTCTATTTTCTAATCAATTATTACTAGAATAAAGTTTTTTTTGTTTCTAATTTGCTAAGAGTTGGAATAGGTATTGAATGCAATGTTCTTTTTTAGTTTCTATGTATATCTTTTAATTTGCTAATGTAATGGCTTGTTATTTCAAATAGAATAAACTCATGTATTCCTAAATATACCACTAAATTTTATTAGCCAGTATGTTATTTAGGACTTTCGTAAGTATGTATGTATTTTCTTTGTTGTTGTTTTGTTATTTGTTTTAGTTTTGCTTTGTAATTTTTCCTCATATAGTCTTAGTATCTAAGGTTGTAGTGGCTCTGAAGAACAAGTTTAGAAATCTCCATCTTTTTTTGTATTTTGTAGAAGAATGTGAGATTTACTTGACCTGTCAAGTCTTCATAAAAATATGCCCATAAAACAATCAAAATCAGATGAGCCTTTGGGGGCTCATTTATTTATTTTTTGCTATTAAGTAGTTGTACAAATAGATCACAGTTCGTTAAGTCAGGTTATAAGTACAGTGTGTTTAGATGAATTTCCCCCTTTCTGTCATTCGCCCTCATTTTCCCCCTTTTATCTCTACCCTCAATTTTTATTTTATTCTAATTTCAAAAGTAGTTCATGTTTAAAACAATAATATAGAGCCCAAAAAGGAAAAATAAATATTTCTTTGTATTTTATTTAGCATATATTAGTTGTACAAGGAGGGTTTCATTGTGACATTTGTATACATGTGAACTCCATCCAGATCAAACTTACCCCCTCTATCACTCTCCTCATTTCACTTCTTAAAACAACTTCAACAAGTTTCATTGTTCTATTTTTATACAAGAAAATAAGCCACAAAAACCAAATAAGGTATATTATAGTTTTGGGGGGTTCCCACTTATTTGGTGTTTATTTTTTCTCTAAAACGTCATCTCTGGGGAAATAACATTTTTTAAAATAATTTTTTATTGAGATTAAGTGATTACATAAATTTCACAAATTTCACAGTATTATGAGGTAGTGATACTTAAAGTCAAATACATTTTATCCTTTACAAGGCAAATTGTCATTATCATGGTCTATAATATTTGTGAATTCTATGAGCTTTGACAACACAGCTGTTTCTTCCACATCAGGTGATACATAAATTTTTTTCCTTTTGGTTAGTGTAAGCTGTTCCCTCTTTCCCTCTTATTCCCTCTGTCCTGTCACTGCCCTTGAGTTGCTTGGTTTGTTTTCATCAATGTCCAGTGCAGCTGATTGGCCCCTCTGTTGTATATTTTCCCGTTTCCCTCTGATTCAGTGTCTTCTTCCTCCTAGCTTCCCTCAGATGTACACATAGAAATAGCAGTTTTTTTAATCCAAGTATAACAAATTGCCAGTTAATAATAATAAAATCAAATCGGAACAGCTTCAAATTATGGTAAAAGCTTGAGTTTTATTTTAAAATGTTTCCAAGGATAAATATACATATTTGCTATGTATTTATGCATAAATAAATATACTTCAAATTAGCTTTTCCCTTTCTGCTGAAATAACATTCTTGGATCTTTTTTCCTTCTCTCCTTCCTTTAAATTTACAACAGGCTATTAACGCCAGTGAGAAAACAGTTGTGGAAGCCTTGTTTCAGAGAGATTCCCTTGTGCGACAAAGTCAGGTATTACTAAATGTTTTACTGTTTTGTAAGAAACATGGAGAAAGGGTGAATAGCATAAAAGTACTGAAGACAATTTAATTTAAAACTTTTTCTGGGGACTGGGAAGGTAGCTCAGTGGTAGAGTGCTTGCCTTGCATGCCCGAGGCCCGGGGTTGGATTCCTCAGCCACATAAACAAAAAGAAAAATGCCGTAAGTGGCGCTGTGGCTCAAGTGATATAGAGTGCTAGCCTTGAGCTGAAGAGCTGAGGGACAGCGCTCAGGCCCAGAGTTCAGGCCCCACGACCGGACCCAAAAAAAAAAAACTGTTTCTGGAAGTGGCACTGTGGCTCAAGTGGTAGAGCACTCACCTTGAGCTGAAGAGCTCAGGGACAGCTCCCAGGCCCAGAGTTCAATCCCCATGACTACCAAAAAAAATATACGTATATAATAAAAGTTTTTCTGTCTAGCTGGTGTTTTCATTTGTAATTAAAAGGAATTTGGAATCCTGTTGGGTTTTTTTTTTCTTTGCTTTTGTTTCGTTTTGTTATAAATAACGGTTCTAGTATTTCTAGAACTATTTCTAGAACAACTGCATTATTTCTGTAGAAAATTTTATTCTTTTTCCATAATATTTACTTGTCTTAAAAAGTAAAAATAGTGGTTGGAAAAACTGTTACTTGCATTTTTGTAATCAAACGTATGTGTGTGTGCGCGCAAGAACTGGGGCTTGAACTCTTTTTTGTTGTTGTTGTTGTTGGTCTTGGGGCTTGAACTCTGGGCCTGAGTGCTGTCCCTCAGCTCTTCAGCTCAAGGCGAGCGCTCTACCACTTGAGCTACAATGCCACTTCCGGTTTTCTGGTGGTTTATTGGAGATAAGAGTTTTGCAGACTTTCCTGCCCAGGCTGGCTTTGAACCACAATCCTCAGATCTCAGCTTCCTGAGTAGCTAGGATTACAGCTAGGATTACACCAGCGCCTGGCTGGGGCTTGAAGTCTTGCTTAGCTTTTTCACTTAATGCTGTCACTCTACCACTTGAGCCATACCTCCACTTCCATACATTTGCTGGTTAATTAGAGCTAAGAGTCTCTCAGATTTGTCTGCCTGGGTTGGCTTTGAACCATGATTCTCAGATTTCAATCTTCTGTGTAAAACACACATAGATTTTATAGTAATTCTAATCTTTTTCTTTTTTCCTAGCTGGTGGTGGATTGGTTGGAGAGTATTGCCAAAGATGAAATTGGAGATTTTTCTGATAATATTGAATTTTATGCAAAATCAGTATATTGGTATGTGACTAGCTTTTATTCTTCAATCCATTTAATATTTATTCATTTATTCAATATAATGCTTTTACTTTGTTCAGTTTTGAGCAAATGAAGCTCTACCTTTTATTTATAATTATTTAGGAGAGATAAATAGCAAATAAATGTATCCTTCTGTAATTAAGAGCTTTGCAAAGAATATGAACTAGAATTAATGAGTAGAGGATGACAGTCCTATTTTTATTAGAAGCAATGGTCAGGAAGAGTGTGTAAAGTAACAAATAGAAGCATTTTTTTTTGTTTTGTTTTGTTTTTGTCAGTCATGGGGCATGAACTCAGGGCCCGGGTGCTGTCCCTAAGCTCCTCTCAAGGTTAGAGCTCTACCACTTCAAACCAGAGCTCTGTTTGCTATTTTCTGTTGGCTAATTGGAGATAAATGTCTCAAGTACTTTCCTAACTAGGCTGGCTTTGAACTACAATCCTCAGATCTCAGTATCCTGAGTAGCTAGGATTACAGGCATGAGCCACCAGCACTGAACTTGTGTTTGGTTTGTTGTTCTTGTTGTTTTGGTTTTTGTTTCTTGGTCGGTAGTGGTCGTGGAGCTTGAACTTGGCTTGGGTGCTGTCCCTGAACTCTTCAGGTCAAGGCAAGCACTCTATACCACTTGAGCCACAGTGCCATTCCAGTTTTCTGGTGGTTTATTGGAGATAAGAGTCTCATGAACAGTGATCCTCAAATCTCAGCCTCTTGAGTAGCTAGGATTACAGGTGTGAGCCACCGGCAACTGCTTGTGTTTGTTTTTGAGATAGGGAATCTTGAGAACTTTCCCTAGATTGTCCTCAAACTTAAGATCTTCCTTCCTTCATCTGTAGGAGGCTTTTAAGAAAAAAGGAGACCAGGTGCCAGTTGCTCATGCCTATAGTCCTAGCTACTCGGGAGGCAGTCCTAAATGTACACATAGAAAGAGAACTTTGTGCTGGGCACTGGTGGCTCACGCCTGTAATCCTAGCTACTCAGGAGGCTGAGATCTGAGGATCACTGTTCAAAGCCAGACTGGGCAGGAAAGTCCATGAGATTCTTACCTCCAATAAACCACCAGAAAACTGGAATGGCACTGTGGCTTAAGTGGTAGAGTGCTTGCCTTGAACTGAAGAGCTGAGGGACAGCACTCAGGCCCAGAGTTCAAGGCCCATGACTGACGAGAAGGGAGGGAGGGAGGGAAGGAAGGAAGGAAGGAAGGAAGGAAGGAAGGAAGGAAGGAAGGAAGGAAGGAAGGAAGGAAGGAAGGAGAACTTTGTAACTCAAGGATAAGTAAATATTTCTTAGGAAATAACAATAACCACGGAAAAAATCAAAATCAAAAATCAAAATTGAAAACTCCTATGAAAAGACATCGTTAATAAAACAGTTGGAGCCAGCCACAGACTGATAGAAACATAGAGAACGTATAGTTTATAAAGACCTACAGCTTCATAATAGAAAGATAGCCCAATTTAAAAAAAAAAAAAGAGCAGGTTTAATAGGTGAATGACATGAAAGAAATCATTTAAAAGACATGAGGGCTGGGGAAGTGGCTCAGTGGTAGAGCGCTTGCCTCTCATACATGAGGCCTGGGTTTGATTCCTCAGCACCACATAAGCAGAAAAGGCTGGAAGTGGCGCTATGGCTTTACTGGTAGAGCGCTCACCTTGAGCTGAAGAGCTGAGGGACATGCCCCATGACTTGCAAAAAAAAAACAAAACATGAAAAAATCATTTAGCCTCATTAGGTAGGTACATTATGATGACTATATTAAAATTCTTTTTCTTGCTTTTTTTCCCTATGTTTGTTGTGTTTAGCTTTTTCTGTTTTGTTTTTTGTTTGTTTGTTTATTTTTTCTTTGGATAGGTCTATTTAAATAGCCCCTTTAAAAATTGGCATTTTTTCTTTCAGGGAAAATACTCTCCATACCTTAAAACAACGACAGCTGCCTTCTTATATAGGAAGTGTTCGTCCTCTCGTCACTGAATTAGTAAGTGTTCTTTGAAATGAAGTTTGGGTCTTTTTTTTTTGGTCAGTTGTGGGGTTTGAACTCTGGGCCTAGACGCTGTCCCTCAGCTCTTCAGCTCAAGGCGAGCACTCTACCACTTGAGCCACAGCTCCATTTCCAGTTTTTTGCTGGTGGCTAGCTGGAGATAAGAGTCTCATGGAAGGTGGAAGCTGGGTACCAGTGGCTCACGCCTATAATCCTAGCTACTCAGGAGGCTGAGATCTGAGGATCACTGTTCAAAGCCAGCCCATGCAGGAAAGTCCATGAGACTCTTATCTCCAATAAACCACTAGAAAACCAGAAGTGGTGCTGTAGCTCAAGCAGTAGAGTGCTCACCTTGAGCTGAAAAGCTAAGGGACAGCGCCCAGGCCCAGAGTTCAAGCCCCATGACTGGGGGAAAAAAGAGTCTCATGGACTTTCCTGCCTGGGCTGGCTTTGAACCATGATCCTCAGATCTCAGCCTCCTGAGTAGCTAGGATTACAGGCGTGAGCCACCAGTGCCTGGCTAGCTTGGGTCTTTTGAACAATGTGTTTTTGTTTTTTGTGGTGCTGGGGGCTTCCCCAGGACTTTGTGTATGTTAGATAAACTCTACTTTTGAGCTACATCCTCAGGCCCCTTTTTTACATTGTACTTGGCATTTATCTCTCTTCCCATATGTTGTCAAAAAACACCTCCTAGATTTACAAAACAGATTCTTTTAGTTCTTTTTTCCATGTTCATCCACAATCTAGACCTAATTCCATTTAGGTGCTCTGACAGTAAACCTCATGACCTTTTGGAGTAGGCTACTGGTACCCTTACTTGACCTAATATGCCATTGTGGAGAAGACTTAATAAAAGACTTATAAATGGGACAGCAGATAATTACATGACTATTTGGAATACATGTAACACTTTCATTCCCTAGAGTTATCATGTCATAATTTTAAATATGCCTAAGAATACAGATGGGGGTGTAGCATAGTGTGTTAGCATGCTTGTACTATTTCTTACATTTCACCAGTACTGCATAAACAAAAGATTTATAGTTAACAATGAGTTGGTTGTTTTGATTTTTTTTCACAGGATCCTGATGCTCCCATTAGACAGAAAATGCCACTTGATGATCTGGACAGAGAAGATGAAATTAGATTACTCAAATATCTTTTTACTCTAATCCGTGCTGGAATGACAGAAGAGGTGAATTATGCAGTACCTTGCTTGTCCCATTTCAAAAAGCCACAGACTCTTGAAGTTAGAAGACACCTTTGTGGCCACATAATACGCTTCTTCAGTGCAGCAATTCTGTTCACAATGTCATCAGTGAATATGTATAGTGATATTCATGTTTAGAGAGCAATGCCATAACTTGCACAACACTGATTATTAGAAAATCCATAAGTCAAACTTTGCATACTCTCCATGCATCCTCATTATTTCTGTGTGTGTGTGTGTGTGTGTGTGTGTGTGTGTGTGTGTGTGTGTGTGTGTGTGTGTGTGTGTACGTACGTGTGTGTACGTACGTGTGTGTACATACGTGTGTGTACGCTAAGTCCTGGATCTTGAATTTTGAACTCAGGGCCTGGAGGCTATCCCTGAGCTTTTTTTGTTAAAGTCTAGCATTCTACCACTTGAGCCATAGCTCCACTTCCAATTTTTTGGTTGTTAATTAGAATTAAGAGGCTCATGAGCTTTCCTGCTTGGGCTGGCTTTGAACTGTGATCCTCAGATCTCATTCTCCTGATTAGTTACAATTTCAGGCATGAGAATCGGCATCTGGCTTCTATTTTTTATTTTTAAGAGTTCACACTCAAATTTTCTTTATGGTCATATTGAACATAAGAAATTTGATCAGTAGACTAAGCACTCCCATGTCATTATAAGGCCTTTTTGAAATACTGTTATTATAAATCAAGGTTTATGAAGCCCATTTGTGTCTCATAGAATTAAATACCATTGGTTCTTATAGAACCTATGAGTAAACCCAAAATCAAAAAGAAAGGGAATTACTAAAAAAGTAAAAATAAAGTCAGAGACCACAGAAAGATAGCTTGGTAAAGTGGATTGCCATTGTTAATTGCCTACATCATTCTCTGTAACATTTGTGTCAAGTGAACTTGTTGAATATTGGCTATATAAATAACTGGTGATGTCACTAATTGTTCTTTCTTCTGTCAAGGCTCAACGGCTTTGTAAGCGTTGTGGTCAAGCATGGAGAGCTGCAACACTAGAAGGCTGGAAACTCTATCATGACCCTAATGTTAATGGAGGTATGTAATAGACTTTATTCTCCATATTATAAAGGTAGTTAGCTCTAAATGCCATTCTTTGTGAACTGTAACTTTCCTTTTTTTAGAAGTAATTGAAATAAGATCTCATTTTAAACCATAAATTCTTTACTGCTTTATAGGAACAGAGTTAGAAACTGTTGAAGGAAATCCATATAGACGCATTTGGAAAATTAGTTGTTGGAGAATGGCAGAAGAGGTAAGAAAAATAAAGTATTTATGAATACTGAATTTTTTTTTCCAGTTTTGGGGCTTGAACCCAGGGCCTGGGCACTGTCCCTGAGCTGCTTTTGCCCAAGGCTAGCATTCTACCCCTTGAGCAACAGCGCCACATCTGGCTTTTTCGGTTTATGTGGTACTGAGGAATTGAACCCAGGGCTTCATGCATGCTAGGCAAGCACTAAGCCACATTCCCAGCCCCTAATACTGAATTTTTACCCCAACTTAATTGAAAAGCCAGCTGAGCAGCTGCGAAATGTTTGGTGTGACATGAAACTACAGTTAGTTTTCAAAGAAGTTCTTGGAAAATTGAGGAATAGGCTTGGCTGCTTACCAAGTTATTCAGACACCAAGTACTAAAGAATTAAACATTGAAATAAGGCAAAAATATGAAGGAGGTACCAAATGATTCTAGAGAAAAAGCATCAGGCTAAAGCTTGAAACCAACTTTCAAGGGAAAACATCTGTGTTGAACTTTTATAAGTCATTAGAATTTGGGATGTTGGGATGAAAACGTGAGAGAGTTCTAGGTAAAATGAGTAAGTTGGGAAACTCTAGGAACAATAGTTCTACAAGCTTAGAATAGAAGGCTCATAAAAGGAAATATAGTCAGTTATGTCAGAATACAGTATTTGCATTCCTAAAATTCACTGCAACATGCAGAACAAAACTATCAGGGTTTGTGAGAAAATGGAGTGCAGAAAACAAAAACTTTCACCAGTAATACATTAAAAGGTAAGTCAATAATGTTAGCATACTTTTATATCTGTCAAATAGTTGAGTAAATACATAAATGATAGTACATTAAGTTTAGCACTTCAACTTGAAAAGACCTGGAATTTACTTATTATCAGAGTATGACAGACCCTTGAAATGTTTCAAGAAAAGTAGCATGGCAGTGAACAATAGAGATGAAAGGACTAATGGCTGAGAAAGTAATTATCAAAATTGCTGTAAACATTACACAACAATAAAGACCAAAGGCCTGGCCTTGGATAGTATTGATGAGGATGAGAAGGAAGGGAGCAGGAGGGTTAGAACTAGGGCGAAGTAGGCTAGTTAAGTGAGCCTCCTAAACTCTCTAGTTTGTATGACAAAAGCCTAGAAATGCCATTAACAGAACCCTAAAAGTTAAACGGAATATCTGCTGAATATAATTCTGCTTAGGAATCAGATGCAAGCCTTGTTTTGATGTTGTTCCTAGGGCAGTTTGAGTGAAGTATCAGATGCTTAAAAACCTCCTAGGAGAAAAACATCTGTACAAGTTCTACCTGGAATAAAATTAGATTATAAATGAACAAAACATCCATTGGATTTAGTTGTGGTTTCACCCTTTGTTTTAAATTTAAAAGTTTGACTCTTCCATAGATGTTGTTACTTCATTAGACTAAGAGATCCTTCATATTACTCCAGTGTATCTTTCAATAAAATAGAAACTATCAAGGGACTAGGTTCAATCTGGAAGAAACTACACAATTCCAGCTTATGAAGAAATAAGCATAATGGAAAATGGATGGGAAGGGAAGGAGAAGGGGAAACAAAGGAGGAGGCAACAATGCTTGATAAGAAATGTACTCATTACCTTGCCCAAATAATTGTAACCCCTCTGAACAGTATTTCACAATAAAATAAATAAATAAATAAAAATTAAAAAAATAAAACAAAGAAATAAGCATACTGAGATTAACCCATTACTTCATATATACTTACATTCATTTATTTCAGGAGCTATTTAATAGATATGAAAGAGCAATTTATGCAGCTTTAAGTGGGAACCTGAAGCAGGTATGCAATCTTCATTTTTTTATAGAATAAAGTAGATATTTAAGTTTTAATGAATTTTTAAATATTAAAAACCTACATCTTCTAGAAATAGCAAGCTAGAAATAATCATAAAATAGAAAAGTGACAAAATGCCTAGCTTGATGTATCCCATATTTGGCCAGTTTTGGTTTGGGAGGATTTTTAGGTTTTGATTACTTTGGTTTTGTTGTTTGTGTCTTGGAAGGTGGTGGGGTGGGCAGGGGTGAAGTAGCGTTTTGCTATGTAGCTCAGGCTGGTCTCAAAACTCTCAGTCCTGCCTCGGATTCCCCAGTGCTACCATATCCAGCTTTGTATATTTTAATGAGTGAAATCAGACTTGGCTTTCTAATTTAAAACGTCAGTATAATTGTGATATCCATTTATTAATAATTTCTAATACTCAAACTATATCCATAGATGGGCCAATAAGACACAGCGATTGCCTGGGTAGTCATATGTATCTTTCTTTCTCACAGTTTCCATTGTCATCTACATTTTTTTTTTTTTCTGTCTGTAGTAGGGCTTGAACTCTGGGCCTGGGCACTGTCCCTCAGTGCCCAGGCTCAAGGCGAGTGCTCTACTACTTGAGCCACAGCGCCACTTTTTGTTTTCTGGTGGTTAATTGGATATAAGAATCTCACAAACTTTTCTGCCTGGCCTGGCTTTGAACTGTGATTCTCAAATCTCAGCCTCCTGAGTAGCTAGGATTACAGGCATGAGCCACTGGCACCTGACTGCCCTCTACTTTTTATAACTATTTTGAGGAATACTATATTAATTGAAATATTCAAAATTGATGCTGTTGTAAATTCGATATGGAAAAGAAAAACTTAGTTCAAACTTCCTAGAGGCCTAGTTGGAGAATAAAAATGGAATATTCTAAAGTGGCTTTACAATACATATGAATGGGTACAGTTGCTTTTCTTTTCCTTTTTGTTGAAAATGTCTGTCTTGTTTCTGTTGGGGAATGGGAATAGCTTCTTCCTGTCTGTGACACCTGGGAAGACACAGTCTGGGCATACTTCCGGGTGATGGTGGACAGTCTGGTGGAACAGGAGATCCGGACGTCAGTAATGACTCTGGAGGAAACTGAAGAACTTCCTAGGGAATATTTAGAAGCAAAGTGAGTGTGTTGGTGTGATTTTGGTTACAATGATTTATAGTATACTCTTTGAAGTTTGTATTACCTCCCTTTCATATTATTGACATTATTCTATCTCTCCTGATTTTCTCTTTTGAAGTTGGACCTTAGAAAAAGTTTTTGAAGAACTTCAAGCTACAGATAAAACGGTAAATGTTAGCACCTGTGGAATATGAAATAAATGATATTAACTTACTGTAAATGCTGTTACTGCTGTGTGGGATAGCTGAAAGGAAAAATGATAAGGAGTTTTGTTGCCAATTACTAAAGTAAGAGAAATTCTTTAAAAGAAAAAATTATGTATATGAGCTGTGATTTGTTTTATTTAATCCAAAGGATTAAATAAAATAATTAAGTAAAACAGTATTCCTAAAAATTATTTAAATAAAGCAATGCTGTATTATTTTTAACAATAAAAATCAAGCAAAGTTATATCTGTAAAACCTATGTAACTTCCCACCAAGTCCCTTGAAAGTTACTTGGCTAAGATGACAAAACATCCTGACATATTCTTTCATATTTTTCTACTTGATCTTTCAAATAAATATAAGTAATAGAACTATCTTAATGTAGTATTCGGGGATTTTCTTATTTTTTGTATCACATTACAACCTGATTGTTTTCATTAATGATAATCTGTCTGACTTAGATGCTCTATATTAACATTCTTTTTAATAGATTAAGTAATGTTGTATACAGTAGAGTGTACTTTTTTTTTTTGTCAGTTGTGGAGCCTGAACTCCGGGCCTGGTCCCTGTTCCTAAGTTCTTCTTCAGCTCAAGGCTAGCTAGTGCTCTACCACCTGAGCCACAGTGCCACTTCTGGCTTTTTCTGCTTATGTGGTGCTAAGGAATTGAACCCAGGGCCTCATGCATGTGAGGCAAGCAGTCTACCACTGAGCCACCTTCCTAGCCCTGGAAAGAAAAATTTTAAAAGAACAATAGTTAGGGATACTTGCCTTAGTAAAGATGCCACAGACCATTATAAAACTGGTATGGAATAAATAGACAGTGGAATACAAAGTTCAAACTAGAACCAAGCGTATATGAAAACCTAATAGATGTCAAAGGAAATAATAAAATTATTTAAGATAAATGATCCTACTGCAGATCACTTTCCATCTGGAAGAAAAACAGAGTCCTAACTAAATCTCAGACAGAAAACAGTTTTTTAATATAAAATAATTACTGAAAATTGACTACTAAGTAAAAATGAAATATATTTTATCTCTGATAACTTATTTTGTTTCAAAAGCTTATTTTGTTTCAGTAACATTTTGTGGAGATGGAGGTGTGACTCAAGTGGTAAAATGCCATCTTTGAGTACACCAGCCTTAAGCTTAGAGTTCAAGCTTCAGGACAGGTTTTGTGCTGGTATGGACCTTGAACTCAAGGCCTGGGTGCTATCCCTGAGCTATTTTTGCTCAAAGCTAGTGCTCTACATCTTGAGCAACCACTTTACTGCCAGGTGTTTGGTGGTTAATTGGAGATGAGTCTCATGGATTTTCCTGCTCAAGCTGGCTTCAAACCATGATTATAAGATCTCAGTCTTGTGTGTGTAGTCTAGGACTGTAGGATTGAGTCAGCAGCATGCGTACACGTACACGCGTGTGCGCACACACAGCTACGTTTGAGGGTTTTTTTGGTCAGTTGTAGGGCTTGAACTCAGCGCCTGGACACTGTCCCTGAATTCTTGCTCAAAGCTAGCACTCTACCCCTTTGAGCCACAGTTCCATGTCTGGCTTTTGAGTGGCTAATTAGAAATAGAGTCTTACAGGGACTTTTCTGCTCGGGCTGGCTTTGAACCATGATCTTCTTAGCCTCCTGAGTAGGATTACAGGCATTAGCCACCAGTGCCTGGCTTAAAAATGTTGTTTTCTTTTAAAATATAATAAATCAGATATTGCTTTGCTTTTCTGGTATGTCAAAGTAAACAAAAATAAAAAACTGTAAAGAATTACATTATTAAAGCTGGGTGCCGGTGGCTCATGCCTGTAATCTAGCTACTCACTCAGGAGGCTGAGATCCGAGGATCACGGTTCAAAGCCAGCCCAGGCAGGAAAGTCCGTGAGACTCTTATCTCCAATAAACCACTAGAAAACTGGAAGTAGCGCTGTGGCTCAAACAGCAAAGTGCTCACCTTGAGCTGAAGAGCGCAGGGACAGTGACCAAGCCCAGAGTTCAAGCCCCACAACCGACCAAAAAAAAAAGAATTATATTGTTTAATAACATTTCATAGAGATTAAGTTGTTATAGTTTTCTACTTTCAAAGATACTGTTTGTAAGCCCATAAATACGTTCCAGTGGCTGTATCCTCACCTTGTTTGTGCTTTGTTTTGTTTTGGTCTTTCTGAGGCCATATATTTTCACTTTCTATGTGTTCCTCCAAGAGTTTGACATTTTTAATGTAGCAATGAGAACATTCTAGTATGGCTACTGAAAGACTTACTAAAAACATAATATTATTTTTCAGAGAGTCCTAGAAGAAAATCAAGAACATTATCATATAGTTCAGAAATACCTTATCCTGGGAGATATTGATGGTAAGATATTATTTTACCTTTCTCTGAGTTCTTTTTTTTTTTTTTGGTTGGCTGTGGGGTTTGAAATCAGGGCCTGGGTGCTATCCTTGAACTTTTTTTGCTTAAGGATAGCTCTGTACCAATTTGAGCCACAGTACTATTTCCAGTTTTCAGGTGGTTAGTCCTCAGAGCTCAGCCTCCTGAGTAGCTAGAGTTATGGGCATGAGCCACCAGCACCCAGCAAGTTCTTCATTTTTTTAATAGTAATTTTTGTGAAAGTTATCCAAACAATACATATGACTCAATCTTTGTTTAACTGAAGCCTCTCACTTGCTAGGCAGCTAATCTAACACTTGAGCCATTCTTTTTTATTTTAGTTATTTTTCAGAAAAGGTCTCTTGTTTTTGCCCATACCAGCTTAGAATTCTGTGCTCCCATTTAAATCTTCAGCATAGCTGGGGTTGCACACATGAACACCTGGCTTGTTTGTTGAGATAGAGTCTCTCCAACTTGCTTTCTAGGCTGGTCTCAACCTAAATCTTCCTAATCTCCTCCTCTTAAGTAGCTGAAGTTATAGTTATACATCCCTGTGGTAGGCCTAGCTACATCTTTTGATCTTGTCCTTGAATGCCACAGTTTGTTTATTGTAAACTAAAGTCTGAATTTAACCCAGAGTGTTTAAGTGGAAGTAGAGAGCTGTGTGATGGCTATTAACAATGAAATGAGACAGCGATTGTTAGCACTATGAAGGTGAAGTAAATGTCTAATTTTATTCTTTTTGTTGAATCTTTCCTTTGATGGCTTGTAGGTTTGATGGATGAGTTTAGCAAATGGCTTTCCAAAACCAGAAGCAATCTACCTGGACACCTTCTTCGCTTCATGACTCACCTCATTTTATTTTTCCGCACACTGGGACTGCAGACCAAAGTAAATAAAAACAGCTAGCTCGTCTTTCTCCGGTTGATGCTATAGGGTTGTCTTCAGGGAAACACATCACTTTCCCCTAGTGATGATAAGGGTTCACGAGTCTCCTGGATAGACTCACATGTCACCTGATCATGACTCACTGGCAGTGGCCCTGCAGGGGTCCAATCTATAGCCACAGAATAACGTGGTTGCCTGATGAGTAGAGCTTTATTCTTGTGAGTATCCAGCCTTAATTAAACCAAATTAACATCTGGGTTAAATTTCAAATCTTTCTCTTTTTTTTTTTTTTGTCAGTCGTGGTGGGGCCTGAACGCTGGGCCTGGGCTCTGTTCCTCAGCTCTTCAGCTCAAGGCTAGTGCTCTTCCACTTGAGCCATGGCACCACTTCCGGCTTTTTATGTTTATGTGGTGCTAAGGAACCAAACCCAGGGCCTGAGGCATACAAGGCAAGCACTCTACCACTGAGCCACCTTCCCAGGCCCTCTTTTTTTTTTTTTCCTCTCTTAACATATCTGATAAGATTTTGGTAAAAGTATGAGTAAGAGCAGAATGATACACTAATTGAAAGCTTGAGCTTTGGAGTAAGAATCTTGAGTTCAAATTCTTACTCAGCAAGTTCTAGCTGTATAATTCTGGGCACATAAAACCTCCCAGCGTATTTGTTTTTCTTTAGTAAAATGTTAAAAGTTACAGTGACTACTCACAGAGTTAGGATAAGATAAAAACCAAGGCCTAAGTGCTGAGCTTGCCCAACACTTAGCTGGTATGTCATTGCTCAGTGTCAACCATTAACATTCATAGATAATTTAAAAGCAGAAATTTTATTAGAAATTGTATTAATGACACATAAACATAGCTAAGTTTTTAATTGAACTATATCTTTTTTTTCCAAAGGAAGAAGTTTCCATTGAAGTTTTAAAGACATATATACAGGTAAGCTTTAAGAATCTACAACTTGGCCTGGCACCGGTGGTTCACGCCTGTAATCCTAGCTACTGAGAATTTCTGTTCAAAGCCAGCCCAGGCAGGAAACTCCATGAAACTCTTATCTCCAATAAACCACCAGAAAACTGGAAGTGGCGCTGTAGCTCAAGTAGTAGAGCACTTGCCATGAGCTGAAGAGCTTAGGCACAGTACCCAGGCCCAGAGTTCAAGCCCCATGACCGACAAAAAAAAAAAGAATTTACAACTTTAATTCTCTTTTTATATTTTAATTTTCAAAAACAGAAATGCTATAAAAACAAAAATCAGAATACTGGTAGGCACTGGTGGCTCATGCTGTAATCCTAGCTACTCACTCAGGAGGCTGAGGATCATAGTTCGAAGCCAGCCTTGGCAAGAAAGTCCGTGAGACTCTTTTATCTCAGATTAATCACCAAAAGGTCAAAAATTGAGCTTTGGCTGAAGTGGTAGAGAGCTAGTCTTGAACACAAAAACTAAGGGACAGTGCCCAGGACCACACCACAAAATATAATCAGAATGCTAAATTTTAATACCCGATGACAGGAAAGTCATCAGCATTCATAAGAGATCTTTAGGTATGCTAACCATACTTGTAGAATTTAAAATTGTTTTGATTACCAGCATCCGCATTGTTTGAATTTTTCTAAATATAATTTAAATTTTAAAGTAACTTTTTTAAAGCACTGCTGATCTTCAAACATTATATACATACTTTGATCTTTTCTATTTTTTCTTAGCTTTTAGTAAATGAAAAGCACACAAATCTAATAGCATTTTATACCTGCCATTTGCCTCAAGACCTTGCTGTTGCCCAGTATGCATTATTCTTGGAAGGTGTTACAGAGTATGAACAGCGCCACCATTGCCTGGAGCTGGCAAAGGAAGCAGGTAAAAGTGATGATGAACTTCATCTGGTGGCCTTTTGTTTTTAGGTAGTGCATGTTAATTGTACAGAATAGTGGGTTTCAGTATATTTATACATGTGTATAGGAACTTTAACCAGGGGTCAATGTTTATTTTGTCTCTGACATTTGTCCTTTTAGTATTGAATCTTGAGAGTGGGGAAAAGAATAAAAATTTCAGTGAGGCTCTATATGGGCAATAAATAACTTACACTAACTCATATGCAAAGTATTTTTAGTTTTGGCATTTTCTGTTATAATGTCTTTCAGATTTTAGATACTGCATTTTTAAATAATTATTGTTCTGGGGATGGGAGTATAGTGTAGCTCAATGAAAGAGTGATCCCATAGCTGGGTTGGATCTCCAGCATTGTAAAAACAAAAACAAAAAAAAGAATTTTTTACAAATCACCAAATTAATTCTATTTAGGGAATATTAGTATTAATCACTACTTTTTTAGCATTTCAAAATTTTTTTTAGATTTGGATGTTGCAACAATAACGAAAACAGTAGTTGAGAATATTCGAAAAAAAGACAATGGTGAATTTAGTCATCATGACCTGGCCCCAGCCCTAGATACTGGCACTACTGAGGTAATTTCAGGGCACAGGGGGGAGGTGAAGGTGGGAGTAAAGGTGTTATGTAACTTTTTTTTTTTTTTCCCCTGATCCTGGGGCTTGGACTCAGGGCCTTAGGACCCTCTTTGTGCTCAAGGCTAGCACTCTACCACTTGAGCCATAGCACTACTTCTAGCTTTTTTGAGTAGTTTATTGGAGATAAGAGTCTCGTGGGGACTTTTCTGCCCAGGCTGGCTTCAAATTGTGATCCTCAGATCTCAGCCTCCTGAGTAGCTAGGATTACAGGTGTGAGCCACCAGTGCCCTGCTGTGTTATGTAACTTTTTAATAATCCTTCATTCTTTGATGCATTTCTACTTTAAAATATAGTTGTTTCTTAAACTTTTTTCCTCCTATCTCAGAAAGACTTTTTCTTTTTTTTTGAATTATATTTTATTATTTTTAAGTAATTGTACAAAGGGGAGTTACCATTCAACATATCACTTTATGAGCACAACACATCTTGATCAGTGTCACCCCTTTCATCATTCTCTCATATCCTTCCCACGCCTATCCATCAAGAATCTTTTGCTTAAAAAAAAGCCAGGCGCTGGTTGCTCACACCTGGAATCCTAGCTACTCAGGAGGTTGAGATCTGAGGATCGAGGTTCAAAGCCAGCCTGGACAAGAAAGTCTATGAGGGGGCTGGGAAGGTGGCTCAGTGGTAGAGCACTTGCCTTGCATGCTCGAGGTCCTGGGTTCGATTCCTCAGCAACACATAAGAAAAAAGCCAGAAGTGGCGCTGTGGCTCAAGTGGTAGAGTGCTAGCCTTGAGCTGAAGAGCTGAGGGACAGCGCCCAGGCCCAGAGTTCAGGCCCCACGACCGGACCCAAAAAAAGAAAAAAGAAAGTCTGTGAGACTCTTATCTCTGACAGCGCCCAGGCCCAGAGTTCAGTCCCCACAACTGTAACCACCCCCCCCCCCCCCCCCGCAAAAGAAAAAGAAAGAAAAAACACTAAGAGACAGTGCCAAGGACTGGCAGCAAAAAAAAAAACAAAAAAAAACCACATGGTTACAATGAGGGGAGGGCATGTGATATATAGTTCCAAATTCATAGACCTAGTGGGTTTTTCTATGATTTAGTAAAGAGCTATTAATAGGAAAATAAACTAAAGTTAAATTCTTTGATAATTCTATCAACTTGAATGAAAATGTTGTTCACTAGAAGTACAAATATAAGTACTACTGATTTACCAAACATGGAGAATAACAAAACTGATGTTTCTTTTATCTCCATAAATGGCTAGGAGGATCGGTTGAAGATTGATGTAATTGACTGGTTGGTATTTGACCCTGCACAGAGGGCTGAAGCACTGAAACAAGGCAATGCCATAATGAGAAAATTCTTAGGTATGCTCCAATTTTATATGCTTTGTTCAGGTCTATATGTTTTAATTTTTTCAAAATCTTGGTCTTCCTCCAGGGTGGAGAAAACCAGCATGTCTTATATATCAAATATACCATTATTAAACAGTTTTTTTGTTTTTTTTTTGTTTTTTTTTTTTTGGTCCGGTGGTGGGCCTGAACTCTGGGCCTGGGCGCTGTCCCTCAGCTCTTCAGCTCAAGGCTAGCACTCTACCACTTGAGCCACAGCGCCACTTCTGGCTTTTTTCTTTTCTGCTTATGTGGTGCTGAGGAATCGAACTCAGGGCCTCATGCATGCAAGGCAAGCGCTCTACCACTGAGCCACCTTCTCAGCCCTATTAAACAGTTTTAACAGTGAATTTTCCTCATTATTATCAATTTTGCATATGTCATAGATAACAGACTTTGAAACACATAGTTGCTTTTTTTTTTGGTACTGGTCCTTGGACTTGAACTCAAAGCCTGGGCACTGTCCTTGAGTGTTTGGTCTTTTTGGTAGCAAATTGGAGATAAGAGGCACACAGACTTTCCTGCTGTGGCTAGTTTTGAACTGCAAGCCCCAGAAATCAGCCTCCTGAGTAGCTAGGATTACAGGCATGAGCCATACAGTGCCCAGCATACTTGCTTTGTTAAGACATAGAAGTACATGAAAGTCAAGTGATTTAATGTGTGACACTGAGATGAGGAAAGAGCCAGCTCAAGAGATAGATCACAAGGCCATGGGACCTGAAATGTAAAAGTTACAAGCCAGTGATTTCACCCCTGGCTTCATCATGGGAGCCCTTGCATATTAAAAATGTATATCCTCTTCACAGCATCAAAAAAGCATGAAGCTGCCAAAGAAGTATTTGTGAAAATTCCTCAGGATTCCATAGCAGAAATCTATAATCAGTGGGAGGAACAAGGAATGGAAAGTCCACTTCCTGCTGAAGATGATAATGCTATCAGAGAACATTTGTGCATTAGAGCTTATTTGGTGAGATTGCAAAGAAAACCACAGTCTTCATGGTGACTTTTCTGACTCTCAGGCTTCAGACCTTTTTCAGAGGTGGTGATTGGTTCGTTTCACCTCCTTTGAGATTACAGTGCTAACTGACCCACAGGGGAAATGAAATCCTGACCTGTCTTCACTAGCATGATTTTTCCATTGATTGCTAACCACCCAAGATTAGAACAAGGTGTATGATACCTGAAACTTATGTTTTTTTTAAGATTCTATGAACGTTTGCCTCAACTTTAATAATTTTGCTTTTGGCATTATCTGAGAAAAACATGATATTCTACATATGTTAGGACATAAGTAACAGGAAAATTTATTCACCAAATAATCCAGTGATTGCAGTAGGCTAATAACTAGTCTGGATTTGTGGATAGCATTTTATGTTTGCTACTAAATGTTAATAGACGAGGTGGGTGACATGGATTAAATAGTAGAGTACCTTTCTAGCAAGTACAAAGCCCTGAGTTCAAAACTAGTACTGCCAAAAAATAAGTAAATAAATAAATTATAAAAATAAAAGCTAATAGGCTAATAGACATGATAGATAAGATGGGTAAGTGTGCTTACTTTACAGAATGATAAATGGCAGTAAGATATTCATTATCCAGGTGCAGGAATAGGAACATATGTCAGGAAATAGTACAGTATATGTACTTTACTGGTATTTGTCATCTCATAAAGCATTTGCATATTTAGAGAGAGAATATGTGTGTGTGTGTGTGTGTGTGTGTGTAAAATAAATATTGACTAGTTTGGGTATGTGATTACAAAATTATTTCTAAGAACAAAACCTTTTAAGAAGCTTGGTGACTGCAGTAAAAATTAAAAGTTTTGTTAATTTCATTTTTTAGGAAGCCCATGAAACCTTTAATGAGTGGTTTAAGCATATGAACTCAGCTCCACAAAAACCTACTGTGATTTCTCAACCAAGTTTTACTGAGAAAGTGGCTTTTGAACACAAAGAAAAGAAATATGAAGTAAGTTGAATATGGATCTGAGATTATTTTACATTAAAAATGTATACTAGAATTTACAGAGGTCATTTTTACAGATGATATACTCCATTTATAACAGCAGTCTTCCTATTAATGTTCTACTTTAAAAAAAAAAAAGCCAACTGCCTAATTACCTCTCTGAGGATGATGCTAGCATTCATTTACAAAATTAACATTTTAGTATTTGTAATGCTGTTTACTGTAATTTTTGATATTTGACTTATTAAAGCATTTAGAATGATGTTCTATGTGTATATTCTTCAGGCTTCCCTTTTTGGACCAAAAACACAAACCAATAGGGACAGGAAACTAAATTGGATGCCCTGTCCACTGCTAGAACTATAGATTAATTATCTCAAGTCTCCACTTCTTTTTTTTTTTTTTTTTTTTTTTTGGTCGGTCATGGGGCTTGAACTCTGGGCCTGGGCACTGTCCCTCAGCTCTTCAGCTCAAGGCGAGCGCTCTACTACTTAAGCTACAGTGCCACTTCCGGTTTTCTGGTGGTTTATTGGAGATAGGAGTCTCGCGGTCTTTCCTGCCCGGTCTGGCTTTGAACCGCGATCCTCAGATCTCAGCCTCCTGAGTAGCTAGGATTACAGGCGTGAGCCACCAGCGCCCGGCTACACTTCTTAATCTTAAAGTTCAGGATGTGTTAAATATATAATATTTATTTGTGTTCATTATTTCTGCCTTATGTTCTTTTTGCAGATGGATTATGGTATTTGGAAAGGGCACTTGGATGCCCTGACTGCTGATGTGAAAGAGAAAATGTACAACGTCTTGCTGTTTGTTGATGGAGGGTGGATGGTAGATGTCAGAGAGGTAAACTATGTGTGACCTGCAGAACATTTTAAGTAGCCTGAGAAAAGGCTAGGCTTCTTTTCCTTTTCTTTTCCCTTTCTTCCCCTCCTTTTTTGTGTGTTTTGGGGCAGGGATGTGGGGATAATGAGGCTTCAACTCAGGTTTCACACTGTCTCCTAGCTTCTGTTTAAGGCTGGTGTGCTACCACTTGATCCACACCTCCACTTTCTGCTTATCACTGGTTAATTTTAGTTAAAGCTTTCACAAACTCTTTCTGCTCAAGCTGGCTTTGAACTGCAATCTCAGATCTCAGGCTCTTGAGGCTTTGTTTTATTTTTAATAAGGATGATAAGCTTTAGAAATATGCTTTAGCTTCTACCTCTTCTGGTTTTAATCCAATATAGTAATCCCTCAGCATCCATGGGGAATTGATTCTAGGACCCCGTGGATATCAAATTTCTATATATGGTTCCACATATACTATAACCTAATAGTCTCATTCAACCTATCCACATCCTGTAGTATCCTTTAAATCTTCCAGATTACCTATAATACCTGATGAAAATGCTACATAAATAGTTGAAACATTCTTGTTTAGGGAATAATGAAAAGAGTGAAAAGTCTGCACATGTTTAGTGCAGATGCAACTTTCCTCCAACATTTTCTGTCTCTGCTAAATTAAATCAGCAGATTCAGAATGTATAGTAATTTAGGGATTACTGTTTGTAAGGGTATTTAGCTTAACATTGTTAAGATGAGTACTTGATATTTTAGGATGCTGAAGAAGACCATGAGAGAACACATCAGATGGTTTTACTAAGGAAACTTTGTCTACCAATGATGTGTTTTCTGCTGCACACCATATTGCATAGCACTGGTCAGTATCAGGAGTGCCTGCAGTTAGCAGATATGGTGTCCTCCGAGCGTCACAAACTCTATCTGGTAAGTTCTACAGCATTTTCATTTGTATATTATCCTGATTTGGCTTGCTCTGTGATAATGTTAAATTTTATGAAGATTTTTTACATTTTTTAGTTGTTCTTAAATTCTGAGGGGGGGAGGTGCGCGTGCGTGCGTGCGTGTGTTGGGAGGGAGACAGCATTGGGGTTCCTGAACAACACAAAAACACCAGATTTGGGCTGGGAAGGTGGCCCAGTGGTAGAGCACTTGCCTTGCATGCATGAGGCCCTGGGTTTGATTCCTCAGCACCACATATGCAAAAAGAAAAAGCCGGAAGTGGCGCTGTGGCTCAAGTGGTAAAGCGCTAACCTTGAGCTGAAGAGCTGAGGGACAGCGCCCAGGCCCAGAGTTCAGGTCCCACGACCGGACCCAAAAAAAAAAAAAACAAAAACAAAAAAAACCCACCAGATTCTATCCACATAAATCCTGAAAAGGAATTTCTATTTATTTATTTATTTTTGCTGGGCCTTAGGCTTGGACTCTGGGGTCTAGGTGCTATCCCTGGGCTCCTTTTGCTCAAGGCTAGTGTTGTACCACTTGAGCCACAGTGCCACTTCTGGCTTTTTCTGTGATTAATTTCAGATGAGTCTCATGGACTTTCTCTTCCTGAGCTGGCTTCAAATCACAATCCTCAGATTTCAGGCTCCTGAGTAGCTAAGATTATAGGTGTGAGCTACCAGCACCTGGTAAATTTCTTCTATTAAGCTAAGTTCATATGCTTCTTTTTCCTCATTCTTATTTTTTTTTCTCTTTTAATATCAGGTATTTTCTAAGGAAGAACTAAAGAAATTGCTTCAGAAGTTAAGGGAATCCTCTCTCATGCTTCTTGACCAGGGACTTGATCCATTAGGATATGAAATTCAATCATAATTCATCAGTTTGAATTCTCATTTCCATGAAATATGGAGGTTTGTTTTTTTTTTTAATAAAACATACATATTTGTAATTGCTAGCTTTTTTTGTATCATAGAAAAATGTAAAATTTTAGGCATTTGAATTTTGTACTTTTCAGATAATTATGCTTATACTTTGAAATTTTAATGTATTATATCAGTATTTCCCTTGGTGTGTTTTTTTAATGAAATTATTCAAAAATTAAAGTTTTTCATTCTTACAAATTCTATATTTATCTACTGTATCATAATTGTTTTATTCTTTTTTTCCTATACTCATCAGTACTGATTTTTTTTTTTTTAAACATGAATATAGCCCAGTGGCCTGTGTCTCACTGTTGTACTTCTGGATTATTCAGGGAGCTAAGATCTGAAGATAGAAGTTCAAAGCCAGCCCAGCTAGAAAGTCTGTGGAAACTCATCTCCAGTTAGCTACCAAAGAGCCAGGAATGGAGCAGGGGCTCAAGTGGTAGAATTATAGTCTTGAGTGAAAATGCTAAGGGACAGCTCAGGCTGTGAGATCAAGTCTCAGTGCTAGTGCATACCCTCACATGTGCACACACACACACAATTTAATGCTGGCCACCAGTGATTCATACCTGTAATCCTAACTACTTGGGAGGCTGAGAACTTGAGGATCACAATTAAAAGCCAGTCTGGGCAGAAAAATCCAAGAGATTCTTTCTCCAAAATAACCAACAAAAAAGGCAAGCTGGAAGTGTGGCTCAAGAGCACCAGCCCAACAAGTTGGCTGTGAAAGCCCATAAGTTCAAAACTAAGTTCTGGCCAAAAAAAAAAAAAGAATAGCTATTAGTTGAGCCATGTTGAGTCAGGGATTGTCTGCATTTTCAAATATTGAAAGAGCAATTATAATGATGTAATTTATCATGCATGGTATGATTAGCTCAAATCTGTAACCACAGAGAATGAATTGAGGTAAATGAGGATAGTTCATGGACTCAGTGAGGGAGTGGTGACAGTAACCACTGTAAATCATTAATCAGGAATTCTGTAGTTCCAAACCAGAAGGGATGATAACACTGTGAATGTATAGTGGAAAAGACACACAGTACAGTCAAACTTGGTAGAATTTGATATTACAGGTTTAGTGGTATCAATAGAACAGCATACACAAAAGAGCATTATCAGAAAGACCACCTTGAAAAAACTGGACTTTAGACATTGCTTATTTAACTTTTACTGATTTTCAAATATTAGTCTAAGAGTCATTTCATAGCCAGGTGTAATGGTACACACCTATAATCTCAGTACTCAGCAGGAAGATCATGAGTTCAAAACCACCGTGTTTCCAAAAACAAATGCCATTTCCTTAGCGAAGTTTTTGACCGGGGCTGGGAAGGTGGCTCAGTGGTAGAGCGCTTGCCTTGCATGCTCGATGCCCTGGGTTCGATTCCTCAGCACCACATAAGAAAAAAGCCGGAAGTGGCGCTGTGGCTCAAGTGTAGAGCGCTAGCCTTGAGCTGAAGAGCTGAGGGACTGCGCCCAGGCCCAGTGTTCAGGCCCCACTACCGTACCAGACCCCCCCGGCCCCAAAAAAAGTTTTTGACCACCTCTCCCTTACCAAATATAGGAAAAGTTATTATGCTCTCAGGATCATATTTTACTTCAGAAAATCATTTATTATAATTCATAAATGTTTAGTAGCATTCTCATTAAGTTCTATAGAAGGTCTGGTCTGGTTACCTGCCAAGTGCCAAGGTGCTCAATAAATACTGAATAATTCGTCTGTGCCTGTGCGTGTCTATGTAGGTTCTTGAGCTCAGTGCCTAGGGGCTGTCCCTGAGCCTTTTTGCTCAGTTAGCTCTCTACCACTTGAGCCATAGTTCCACTTTCCCCTTTTCATTGGCGATAAAACCCTCATGAATATTCCTGCCCAGGCAGGCTTGGAACTGCAATCCTCAGATCTCAGACTTCTGAATAGCTAAGATTACAGGCTTGAGCCACAAGCAGCAGGCAGAAACATTTATTACTGTTCAACATTATGCTTTGCAGTAAGAACTGCATTACCCCCGCCCCCCCAGCCTAGCGAGAAGTAAGCGTGCTCAGAATCTGTCTCACTTGGTAAAACTGGCTAACATCAGCCACAAGCTTTCCCTCCACCCCCACCTTAGATGAAAAGAAGCGGGGGAGGACCCACAGGCCCCTTCCATCCCAGACCTCTTAGGGACCTGGAGGGTGGAAGCGCTGAGCACACATCACCTGTCCCCTTCCCGAGCCCTATGCGCCTGCGCAGGGAAGCGACTGCGCCCAGCGGAAGTGAGATCGCTGGAGTCACGTGGCCCGGGGCGGAGGCGGGGCAGCGCTGCCGCGTACACGCTGAGTCAAAGGGCAGCCGCCCAGCCCCGGCCCTGGAGCGTGTGCGGCCTGCGGCGCGCCTCCTTCCTGACTGGTGCATGCCTCTCCCTGGCGGGACCGCGAGGCTGTGGGGGGGAAGCGCAGCCGCAGACCGGCTGGACCCCTCTCTCGGAGGCTGGACGGCCCCGGCCTCACGGAGGACGCTGCTCACCCAGCGGCGGGCTTCATGGCATCCTTGGCCGACCGAGTGCGGAGCCATGGGCGAATCGCCGCCGGGCTCCTGTTTAACCTGCTGGTGTCCATCTGCATCGTGTTCCTCAACAAATGGATCTACGTTCACTACGCGTTCCCCAACATGAGCCTGACCCTGGTGCACTTCGTCGTCACCTGGCTGGGCTTGTACATCTGCCAGAAGCTGAACATCTTCGCCCCCAAGAGCCTGCCGCCCTCCAAGCTCCTCCTCCTGGCCCTCAGCTTCTGTGGGTTTGTGGTCTTCACCAACCTTTCTCTGCAGAACAATACTATAGGTACCTATCAGCTGGCCAAGGCCATGACCACGCCGGTGATCATAGCCATCCAGACCTTCTGCTACCAGAAGAGCTTCTCCACCAGAATACAGCTCACGATGGTGAGTAGCTGGGGGGGGGGGGGGTGCATCACTGCAACTTCCTCCCCCGGAACTTTTAGCCTTGCAACACGTTCTTTCCCATCATTTTGAATCCACTTGCGTAAGCATGTGAACTTCAGACTTATAGTTGGGGTGGTTGTGGCTCCTTTTGGTACCCTGTTGGTTTCTTGGCCCCAAACGGGCATGCATGTATGGGTTTTAGCAACCACCTGTACTGGAAAGGGAAGAAAGCTGTATTAGGTGGTGCAACCCAACGTATCATAATACCTGCACAAGCCCAAACTGAAAATCAGTCCTCCTCCCTTGTGAAATCAAACTATGATAAACAAAAAAAAAAGCCTAGCATAAAATGTCTCAGAATAAGTCTGCGGTAACATACTGCAGAAATGACAGCATCCTGGGGGAAAAAGACATTTCCTAAGATGATTTTTGGCACTTAGTAACTTAGAATGTTTCTTAAATACTTTTGTTTTTGCTTATAACTTGTTTAGACAGTTTAGACTATCCACTTATCTACCTGTCCATACATGTATTTTTCTTGTAAAGTACAATGCCATGGACTCACTATTTTACCTCGAATTTAAAGTAGAAGTATATGTGAATGTCATTATGCAACTATCATATTTCACATTCAGGAAACAACATTTGTACAGTTAACAGTTCCATATTTATGATTAGTTTTTTAAGACATCTTGAAAGGAATTGCAAAATTTGTTTCTTGTTTAATCTGAACAGCATTTACCTCTTTTTCTTTACAGATTCCTATAACTTTAGGTGTAATCCTAAATTCTTATTACGATGTGAAGTTTAATTTCCTTGGAATGGTGTTTGCTGCTCTTGGTGTTTTAGTTACATCTCTTTATCAAGTGGTTGGTAATTTTTTTTCTTTATGTGCCTTTTTAGCAGATTTCATAGATTTTGAAGCTGTATCCCAAGGTTTAGAAAATACAGTATAGAGACAATAGACTGTTGGGAAGAAAGCATAATTGCATAAATTGTCTGACTCCAGGTGAAGAGAAGAAAGGAGACAGAGAAACTTGGGTGTAGGATGCTCACCAAACACCTACCTGTTTGTAAGTGCTTAATACCCATGCTTAACAGTCTGAGTTTGGGGCGAAGTTCAATTCTTTTTTGGGAAATCTTTATAAAATAAGTAGTAAGACTTTTACTTTTTACTAAGTTCATTGGTTATACAAATATACATATGTTTGCTTTTTAATTATAAAGTTGCTGCAAAGCATCTTTATAATTAGAGTATTTATAGAGTATTTTATAGCAGTGGGTTTTTTGCTTCCTATGCAAGCAAGGCGCCTTGCCCATAGGCATTATTCATTTAAAATTTGTTCATGGACTCCCTTATTTCATTACCATAAATCCCAACAAGTATGGTTTTTGTTTCTTATACAGTGAGGAAAAATAACTTGGTGCAAGGAACAGTGAAACAGTATTCTCTCTATACTGAAAACCTTGGTCTGGAAATTTTGGGTGTGCCTGCATGGGGAATCAGCCAAAAAGTGTGACCAGTTTCCCTTACTTCACCAACGTCTACTGGTGATAAATGAAGGCATTCTTGCTAGGAATGTTCATTTAGTAATACAGTCCTGGCAATCTAAACTCTTTGGTAACGAACGTATTAGAAAATGAAAAACACTACAGTCATGAATGCTTTTTAAAAATGTTTTAGGGCTTTGTTTTTGTTTTTTAATTATTTTTTTCAGTACTAAAGTTGAACCCCAGAGTCTCTCTGCATGGTAGGCAATTGCTCAAACAGTGAGCTATACCTGAACCCTTTTTCTTTTATTTTGAGAGAGGGTTTTACTAAGTTGGCCAGAGTGGCTTTGGATTTCTAAACCTCCTGCCTCAACCTTCTAAATAGCTGGGATTACAGAAACATATTACTACACTCAGCTTATTAGAAGTTCTTTTTTGTGTACTTTCTTTTTTGGTGGTGCTGAGATTGGACTGAGGCCACCACTTTTGTGCCTAAAGAGAGATTCACGGTACCTAATGAACCTACAATAGGAAGGATGGGGAGTATGTACTCTGCCCATCCATTTTGGCGCACTGCTTTGTCCCCATGAGCAAGTGGTAGAAAAATAAATTCTTTGCCCTTTGTATTCATAGAAGACTCTATAGCTGCTGGCAGGAGTATGGCTCAAATTTCCTGCTCTTCTATTTTTATCTTGTGAATTTCTGTACTCATAGTTTACATAACAAACAGGACAAGGAGAGCTATAGGAAAAAGATACATAGAAGGCATTCAGTAGCTAAGCTATGCTTGCCTGATGTTACTCACTGAGCATTTTTTAAAATATTTTTATTATCTTTAAGTAGTTGTACAAAGGAGTTGCCATTCACCAAAGCAGTTTATATCACTGAACATTCTTCAGAGTCTTCTTCCCAGACATAGTTGTAAAACACTTTGAGGGCTGATGGTTTTCTCAGGTGTTGCTCCTACTGGGTAATAGTGTTTTCAGGTCATGATACCAAGTATATATAGGTATATTGGTGGGAAGATAGGGAATACCATCCTCGAAAAAGTCATCCACAGACAGGTAAATTTACCCTTGACTTGGTGACTAAAATGACCACACACCTTTTAAGCCACACACATGGGCAGGTACCTCGGATAACCAAGGTTCCAAGTAATCAGTTTGTCAATATCTAGCCTTACCCTGCCCCTTGGTCTTTTTTGTTTTTTTACTTTTGTGGTATGTGTTTCTAGTTTGAACTCAGGGCCTCCTGCTTGCTAAGCAGATACTGTAAACATTTAAGCTAAGCCCTCAATCCATTTTTTGCTCTGACACTTTTAGGAAGAAAAGGGATGAGGCACTACATTTCTATGCCAGTTATTCCCTCAATTTTCTATCTCTGTCTCTTTCATGTACGTAAGCCCCTATACATGTTACTTGAAAAGAAAAATAGATGATCAGGTATTGAATTTATGGAGTAACTTTAATCTAGAGTGCTTAAAGGCCATTTTTATGGATTATAGACTCTTTGAAATGTTGAAGCATAAGTAGGCTTTTCCTCTGCTCCAGCCTACACCCCATATTTCCACCCATCCCTGTGACTACAATTAACTCTTTTGTCCCTGACTTGCTTTATCTCCTGATTTTTAGTGGGTAGGTGCCAAACAGCATGAATTGCAAGTCAACTCCATGCAGCTGCTGTATTATCAGGCCCCAATGTCATCTGCCATGTTGCTCATTGCTGTGCCCTTCTTTGAGCCAGTGTTTGGAGAGGGAGGAATTTTTGGCCCATGGTCAGTTTCTGCTTTGGTAAGTTCTAATTCTTTTGGTATCTAAGAAACAGTATAATTATAAACCTGCCATTATTTATGAAATGTTTAGTTTTCAGAGCACTATCTCAGATCCCATACTATGTCCAGTCTTCATAATCACACTTGACAAGGTAAGGATGATTTTTTAGATAAAAACTGAAGCACAGAAAGGTGGAGGGATTTGCCTAGAATTGGACAACTAGCCAGTGATATAACCAGGACTGAAGTTCAGATTCCATGCCTGGTTTCTGGTTTGTCTATCCTAAACTATAGTCTACAGATGATTTTGGACATTTTATCTTAATCTTATTTTACTTTCTTTTATTATATATTCACTATGCAAAGGGGTTTCACTGTGATGTTTTTTCTTTACTACAATGAAAGTATTACTATAGGTTTTGTTTTAAAATAAAATAGGACATGTTTGTTGCATATATTGTGGAAAATTCATTAAAAAACTGAAAGTGAAGGTCTCCTGGAATCCCAGACATGTGTGTTGTGATTTTTCTATTAGAAATACATACATACGTCATGTATCATTTTTATCCTGAATTTTTGCCCCATCCTTCTTACTGAAACAGACATTAGCTTCTCATTACCCCTACTTATGCCCTTTAAATAATTTAGGTGTACATTCTAGCTTTTGCACTTTCATAGTTGTCTTTTTGTCACATATACCCACCTAACCATACACATCCATAAATTAAATGTTTAGGTTTTGATAAAAGTGGCATCCTATTAACATTTTTTTTTCTTTTATTAAATCCAGGGCCTCACTTGTGTTAAGCAGGAGCTGTACAACTGAGGTATAGCCTTAGCCCTACATGTGTTTCTCTATCTAGCTTTTTTCGCCTAAATTCAAATATTCTTTTCAGATCATTCTTGACAGACCATTTTCCATATTCAGTGTTCTTCCTGTTGGCTACCACTATGAGCAAGGTTAGGGCAGACATCTTGTATATCTGCCCTTAACCGAGAGTGTTGGGACTAGAATTGATAGATCAAAATGGATGTTCTATGAGTACTTGAACTTAAAAAGTTTAATACCTTTTGCTTGGTCAGTTAAGTCTGCTTTTACAAAACTACCAGGGGCTGGGTGAATTAAATTTTGGTTTAATTCACTGGAGGCTGAATATAGGAGTCTGGTAGTCTGCGATCATGATGCCAGCAAGGTAGTGTTCTTGATGAGAGCCTGCTTCTATCCACCTATGGCTTATTTTTTAACCCAGGGCCTCATGCATACAAGGCAAGCACTCTACCACTGAGCCACCTTTCCGGTTCCCTATCTTCTCCTTTCTTACCATGAATTTCTTCTTCCCATAACTTGAGTCTTTGGAACACAGTTGATGAGAGCATCTTTTTTAGTTGATGGTGTTTATTTATCAAACATTTATGTAACCCTTATTTTGTTTCAGGAACTATTTAAAGTACTTTGCAACTATTAACTCCTCCTAACTTTATTAAGTTATTATTACTATTGTTCCCATTTTTTTTACTAATGAGAAAACTGAGCGAAGAAGAGGTAACTAACTAGCTTGCAATACACAGCAAATAAGCAGTCAGATTTTGAATCCATGCATTCTAGCTCCAAAGTTTGTGTCTCTGTTTTTTTTTTTTTTTTCTAGTGCTGGGAATTCAAGACTTTATGTATTCTAGACAAGTTCTCTGCCACCAACTAAACTCCTAGCATCCCCTCCACCACCACTCTTTCTTGAGAGGTCTCTAGGCTAGCCTTAAACTTCTAGACCCAAGTGATCCTCCCACTATAGGTACTGTAGTGGAACTATAGGTACACACCACCATCCTCCACAAAATATGCATTTTTTTCTTTTTCTTTTCTTTCCTTTTAATATTAGGATTAAACCTAGGACCTTGCACTGTTAGGAATGCATTCTCCCACTGAGCTGCACCCTCATTTCCCAGAATTTTTTTTTTTTTTTTGGGTCCAGTCGTGGGGCCTGAACTCTGGGCCTGGGCGCTGTCCCTCAGCTCTTCAGCTCAAGGCTAGCGCTCTACCACTTGAGCCATAGCATCACTTCCGGCTTTTTTCTTTTTGCTTATGTGGTGCTGGGGAATTGAACCCAGGGCCTTAGGCATGCAAGGCAAGCGTTCTACCACTGAGCCACCTTCCCAGCCCCTTCCCAGCATTCTTAAACATGTTGATATGTTGTTGCCTGTGAGACCAATAGTTGTTCCAAATTTATCTACTCTGCACTCTGGGGGTGGAACCCAGGGCCTTCCACATGGTAGGCAAGTGATTACCACTATGCTTACATCCCCAGCCCAGCTTTTTCTAAAGTAGAAACCATTGGACCAATTCTGAGATATATTTTCCTGTGCTTTACAAAAGTCACAGCCGTCTGTGTTTTCTGCTCTTCAGCCATTGCAGTATGTACTTCTGAAACTGAGGGGCTTTTTGTGATAGTCCACTGACAGGTTTACAAAAGCAGGACATGACAGAAAAGCCAGAAAAAACTCGAGGACACTAAGCCAGCAATCCCTTCAGTATAGGGAAAAATCACCTTCATTCCTTAAATCCCTAGGGGAAATCATTGATTGAAAGTAGAGCATGGAGTTATCTTTTTAATGATGTTCTAAGTCATTAAGAAATGGTTATGGGACATTCTGTGAAATCAGCCAAATTAATTATATACTTTATATTATTTTTAGAAACAGCTTTAGAAACATTTAAGAAGCAAGTTTATCTTTGACCAAAGACATCACTGTTGTAAATCAAATGTGTTTTTACCTATATAAGATGCAAATCTAACACTACCCCATCACCTCTAGCCATCCCCACCCTGTCCTCTTAGAACTGCATTGACTTAAAAACTAATAAAATCTATGAGTCAGAAAATATCTTCAAATATGACATGTTTTCCTTGCATTGTAAACATTTTTTTGGTGATCCCCAGGGGTAGGCCTTGGATTTTGTAGGCAAGTACTCCAACACCTGATTCATTCCTTCAGACTTTGTGCTTTTTAGTTTTTCAGATGGGGTCTCACACTTTTGCCTAAGCTGGACTGGAACTACAATTTTCCTACCTCAACCTCCCAGGTCACTGAAATTACATGAGTAAGCTACTCAAAACAGCCCAGAATTTAACCTTTCTTAATAATTTGAGTTATGGGGCTGGGAAGGTGGCTCTGTGGTAGAGCGCTTGCCTTGCATGCTCAAGGCCCTGGGTTCGATTCCTCAGCACCACATAAGAAAAAAGCTGGAAGTGGCGCTGTGGCTCAAGTGGTAGAGTGCTAGCCTTGAGCTGAAGAGCTGAGGGACAGCGCCCAGGCCCAGAGTTCAGGCTCCACAACCGGACCCAAAAATAATAATAATAATAATAATAATAATAATAATTTGAGTTATAACTAATATTTTGTCTAATAGTATTCAGGGATGAAAAATGGTTTCTTAATTTTTAGAATATAACTGTGGGTATACAGTGATGCATCCCATTTGTCCCCATCCTCCACCATGTTGGCATGCTCCTGCCCAAGAGCAGGCCTTGTGCTTTCTGGTTCCATTCTTTTACCTCTTCTCTCCCTCTGCTTGGAGCATACCTCCTTCCTCATCTTCCTCTAATCTATATGTTTTTAGATCCAAAGCCCTTTTTATGTCCTGTTCCAGAATCACCTATGCTCCCTGTGACTCCTATAAAACCTACCAATCAAAAAGGAGCAATCATTTACTTTTTCCCTTTTATGTGTTGAAAAATCATATGTATCAGGGTGAAGATCAGGGATTCCCAAAGCGGACTGGGGGATTACACATGCATGTTACCATGCCCTCTTCATTTTTATAGTCTTGCCAACTTTCTGCCTGGGTCTGGTCTAAAACCATGTTCCTCCCAAGCCCCATTTCCTGAGTTAGCTAGGCTTACAGTCATGCAACATCACACCTGGCCCTTCACACTACCTGGTTTTAAATCTCAGCACTGCCTCTTAATAGCTGTAACTATGTGAACTTAGGCCAATTACTTTACTTTTCTGAACATTAATTTTCTCATCTGTAAAAAGAGATAATATTTTTATACTTACCTCATGATTGTAAGAATGAAATGAATTAATACATGTAAAATATTACAATTATTAGCTCATACTAAATATTGTATAAGTATAAAGTTTGGTTGTCAGTGATTTTTTTTTTATTATATATTATATTCCTAAACTCGTTTGAGGACAGGAACTTTGTGCCTGTGCCTCACAAGGTCTTGCCTAATTTTGTAGGTAATCAATTTATTGATATAATTTAAATAAGAATGAAAACAATTCAGAAGACGATGTTAACAGGTGTGGTGGTTGGAGATTTTGGGATTCCTTATAATTTTTTATCTTTTATTTGCTGATTCTTCTATGGTACATATGTATTACTTTTATTATAATAATAAACTTGAGCAGGATTGTGGTTAAATAACTATAGTCTCCTCTACTCAGAAAGCTGAGGCAGGGGGATTCCTTGAGTCCCAGGGTTTGAGACCAACTTGGGCAATATAGTGAGATTCAGTCTTAGAAAAATAATCATTGCAAAAAAAATTTCTTCCTTGAATGAATAAGAAAAATGAATTTAGAAATTCACATTCAATGATGGGTTATTGCAATTTTTCTGATTTTTTTTTTAACCTGTCCTGGGGCTTGAACTCTGGGCCTGGGCGCTGTCCCTCAGCTCTTCAACTCAAGGCTAGTGTTCCACCACTTGAGCCACAACACCAGTTCTGGTGGTTAATTGGAGATAAGAGTCTCACAGACTTTTCTGCCCAGGCTGCCTTTGAACCTCAATCCTCAGATCTCAGCCTCCTGAGTAGGATTACAGGTGTGAGCCATAGGCACCTGGCTAGTTTTTCTGATTCTTATGACAGTTACAGTTTTGAACACTTCCTTCTATTTACTCTTAATTCTAATTGACTCCCAAATGCATTATTTTTTATCTTTTTTTTTTTTTTTTTTTTTTTGCCTGTTCTGGGGCTTGAACTCAGGGCCTGGGAGCTGTCCTTGACCGTTTTTTGCTAGCACTCTACCACTTGAGCCGTGGTGCCACTTCCTGCTTTTTCTGTTTATGTGGTACTGAGGAATCGAACCCAGGGCTTCATGTATGCTTGGCTGGCAAGCACTCTACCACTGAGCCACATTTCCAGCCCCCCTCTAATCTTGGTTTGTTGTTGTTTGGTTTTTTGCTGGTTATGGGTTTTGAATTCTGCGCCTGGGCACTGTCCCTCAGCTCTTCACCTCAAGGCTAGTGCTCTATCACTTGAACCATAGCACCACTTCTGGTTTTCTAGTGGTTTATTGGAGATAAGAGTCTCAAACTTTCCTGCCTGGGCTGGCTTTGACCCGTGATCCTCAGATCTCAGCCTCCTGAGTAGCTAGGATTACAGGCATGAGCCACCAGTACCCAGGACTCTAATTTTGTTTTTAATGGTTGAGACTTGAGGATTTAAAAAAAAATATTTACTTTATTGTTATTATAGAGGTGATGTACAGAGGGATTACAATTACATGAGTCAGGTAATGAGTACATTTCCTTTCATACAGTATTTTCTGTTCTCTCATTCTCTCCCAGCCCCTTTCTCCCATCTCCACCCACAAGTTGTATAGTTCACTTTCATCAATGTCCAGTAAACTCCACCACTGGCCTTTTTTGCCTTTTACCCCTCGAGTTCTGTATCTCTCCCCCTCCCAAGATAGTCATGTGAATGCATTATGCATACGAATGAATCATCAAAAACTAAACACTAAAAAAAGAAGTCTCTTGTTTATATGTCTTGGAGTTTCAGTATATATATTATTTTATATAAATTTTATGTAAATATGAAGAGGTACTTAAGCATTACACCTTTGTGTTTCTCTCCTAAGAGTATCCTCTTTTGGTCTTTAGATTTGAGTTTTAAATGACCAATGAAAAATGTATTTTCATAGGATTATAATAGTTGCAATGATGTGTTAATAATTTTATTTTTTTGTTGTTTTTTTTGTAGCTTATGGTGCTGCTGTCTGGAGTTATAGCTTTCATGGTAAACTTATCAATTTATTGGATCATTGGGAACACATCTCCAGTCACGTATCCTTTCCATAATAACTTACACATCAATATAATCTTTATGTTTTCTAAAACTCATTCATTATCTTAGTTGGGTCATACTCTATTGCTTAGCCTAAATAGACTAGAATGTATTGGTTTTAGTCTTTTATCTTTTCACACCAGAGTCTCTGGAATTTTAAAGAAATAACTGAGCAAATGAGTTCATTTTTTTGTATTATGGGTGTATTTATGTTTCCTTAAATAATAAGTGACCTCTTCTCTTACAAACACTAATCTTTCTTACAGAGAGAGTAAATCCAAATAATATTTGTTGATTGAAATTAGGGTGAAGGCTTGCGTTTTAGTGATTTTTTTAGCTAGCTATAAGAAGTGTGATTGACTCATAATGTAAGATAATTTCACACCATTAGCATCTTATTTTAAAGTATGCCCTTGTGCCTGGTTTTCTAATACTTCAAGTCAAAAAATGAAGTCATTAAGGTCAAGTTCAGCTGTATATTTTCACTATTCCTTCTGTTTCTCTTTGCATTTCACTTTGCCCTGCTCTTAGGCAAATGCTAAGAATAGATTCTATTACCAGATCAGAGAAGGCAGTTTAGTAATTGCTATGAGTAGCTATATGGTTTATATGAATGATTGAGATAGTAAAAAGTAAATCTCAAATATTCCAACTGTCAATAAATAATAGTGACTTATTTTTAAAAAAACAATGCTTAACAATTATTTACCAAGTATTGTTAAAAGCATTTTGCATTTATCAATCCATTTAATTCTTACCAGAACTCTGTGAGATAAAATCATTTTACTTTATAGACAGACAAGCACAGGGGTTAAATATATATATATATATATATATATTTATATATATATATATATATATATATTTATATATATATATAAATATATAAATATATATATATATTTATATATTTATATATATATATATAAATATATATATATATATATAAATATATATATATATATATATTTAACCCACTAGCATATATAGCTAAGAGCTGAGAATGCAGCTCAAGGTAGAGCATCTACCTAGCAAGCACAGGCCATGTTCAACCCATAACCCTGCAAAAAAGATCATTCAACTGAGAAACACGTCATGTAGACCAGAATTCAGTTTCTAGCCCCAGGACTTGGGCCTCATGCTGCCACATCAATGTATTAAAGACTGTGGCCCTTATTAAAATCATTCACTCATTTAAAAGATATTGATTGCAGATGCACTGTGAACCATTCATTGATTTAAAGAATATTTTTATACTGAACATCTGTATGTAGCCATGAGAGATATAGTAGCCAAACCAAATAGATGAAAACCTTATCTTTCATAGGCTTTCACTCTAATGAGGAACCCAGACTATACACAAGAAAATATTTAAACATACATATGCAGTACTGGGTATTGCAAACTGTCAAAAGAAAAATTAAAGCAAACAGCAGAGATGAAATGTTTGGGGACAGGGTTGAAGTTGTAGGTAGGGTGGTCAGAGTGTGAGAAGTCCTAGGTTAATCTACGATGTTGCAAAAATGAAGAAAAAAAAGAATAGGAGCCATAGTATGTGTGGTGTTGGGTTATGTTTATTATGTAAAATCACTGCTGTTGGTAACTATTAGCACTAACATACATAGCACTTACTATGTGCTTTTATATGTATTAACTGATTTAATCCTCAAAGTAAATAGGTACAGATTATCCCTTACTTTATAAATGAGGAAACCAAGGCTGAGAGTTGTAGCTTTTTCTAGTTTTCCTACCAGGTAAATAGGTTCACATTATACGTCTGAAGAACAATAAATTTTTGGTTTATATATAATTATATTTAACATAATTATATTTACTAGGACAAGAGAATAATATTTGAAGGAAATATGTGTGTGTATTTAGTTTGATTTTTTAATTTATTTTTTTACATGAGAAATGACTTGCAAGAAAATCCAGCAGTGAATTACTGGTATTATAGTACCCTAGATTAGAGCCTGGACTTTGGAGCTGAATAAACTCATCTGTGTTTATTCTCCAACTCTACCATTTAGAAACTTGTTATAACACCCCTGCACCTCCACAGTTGTGCAGTGGGGAGAGTGCAGTGGACATAGTGTGGTACTATGGTAAGGTATGCATGTGGTAGTGTTCTGTGTATATGTATACACACATACATCATGTGTATACCTGACACCTAGCTTGCTACTTTTTTATCCTTATCTGAAAACTTCAGCTATAACATGTTTGGACACTTCAAATTCTGCATCACTTTATGTGGAGGATACGTTTTATTTAAGGATCCACTGTCTATTAACCAAGGTCTTGGCATTTTATGTACACTCTTTGGCATACTGGCCTATACCCACTTCAAACTCAGTGAACAAGAAGGAAGTAAGAGTAAGTTGGCACAACGTCCCTGAGTTTCTATGGAGAAAACAAAAGTTGCTCTGAGAACGTAAGAAATGTTTTAGTGTGTACGCTAATTCCCAAAAAGAAAAAAAAAATGCAGTATAAAGTCCATCAAATGATGTGCAAGAAGTAATATAAATTTTGTTTACAAATATGACTTCTTTTAGTATCCTTTTTTAAACTTAGTTCTCTAAAATATTTCAGGCTTCTTTTCAAAGATGGTTATGAGGCTGGGGATGTGGCTCAGTAGAAGAGTGCCTGCCTAGCATACACAAGGCCCTGGGTTCTATGACCACCACTGAAAGCGGGAAAGAGATGATATATGATCTAATACAACGTGTATGTATGTATATATGTGTATGTATATGTGGATATCCATATTATATACACATATACATACATATACTGGTTTGGTTATACTAAGTAAAGTACATGAAAGCTAAAGTTGTGTAAGTAATAAAGGAATCTGTTTTCCAGTACTGCAGATATGTTTTGGCTTTTCAGTACTCAGACCTTTCTAAGGAAGGATGTAGAGGACTCCCTCCTACTTACTAGTCAATGGTTTCCCAACATGAGATTTATTATAATTTTAGTCAAAGTGTTGAAGCAATGCTGAGAATCAAACCCAGGCTTCACACTTGGTAGACAAGCACTCTACCTCTGAGCTACATCCCAAGTCCTGAAGTCAGAATTTAACTCTAACATTTCTGTTTTAGTTGGTTTCACTTCATTTCACTTACAGAAATGAAATATTTATAGAAAGGAAAATGAACTAGAGATGATCATGAAACAATCTATTTCTAAAAGCATTACTTTTCTGGTGGAAAACTGATGTAAAAGTATACACTATGAGGCCAGGCATTATGATGAATGCCCATAATTCTTGCTCTTCAGGAGGTTAAGGCAGGACAACTGCTTGAACCTAGGAGTTGGAGGCCAGCCCGGGCAATATAGTGAGTCCCTGTTTCAAAAAGAGAAGTCACTAATTATGAGAAACACCTATTAGTTTTAGAGCTCTTTTCTCGTTTTTGAACTTTCAGTGAACTCTAGAAACTAAAGAGTTGCGTGACAAAGTAACAAAGACTTCAAGCCCAGTGCTGGTGGCTCACTTAATAATACTGTCTACTCTGGAGGCTGAGATCTGAAGGATCATGATTCAAAGCCAGCCTGGGCAGAACAGTCCACAAGACTCCTATTTTCAATTTACCAGCAAAATTCTGGACTGGAGGCATGGCTCAAATGATAGAGTGCTAGCCCTGAGTAAGAAAACTGAAAGAGCTCAAGGTTCTGAGTTTAAGCCCTAGTACCAGAACAAAAAAAAAAGAGAGAGAAAAGAAAAAGAAAAGCACACACATACACAGCTTTTAGATATGTAAGAATTTTCCTACATATCTAAATGGAAAATTCCTGGCCCATTTAAAATAAAAGGCCTCACAGAAAATAAGTTTTGAAGAACTTCAGTCTGTCAGTCTGTTGTATGATTAGTATATGGGGCTTCTCTGGTTCTGAGTTTACAGATATTTTATTTGTGCTAAGAAATAGAGTTTTTTGTCTTTACTACATGAACCTCGTGTATTTTGTTCGTCTCAGAACATATTTTGTGTACTTTTAAATTAACATGATTATTTCCCCAAAGCTGGAGAAAAATATTTCAACACAGCTATTGATTTCTGTATACTAGGAGCAGTTGATTTGTGCCATGTACAAATTCTTAACTGTAAATAAAACTTGGGAACAAACAGTGGTTAGAAAATGTGTGTGAGCTTATGCAACGAGAATAACAAAGTTGGGGCAAGATAGATGAGGATGCATTTAAACTATGTATTGTCAGTATTTTTGCCCTGAGGACAATCATATAATTGAGGAGAAATTTCTGGGGGGGAGGGCAGGAACACCAGACAAGGTGACCAAGCAGAGGCAAACTCGAGTGCTTTGGGAATAAACATGTTTTCCTTTTGTTGCCAATGTAACAGGACTTATTTTTTTACCCTATGTCAAATGACTAAGCTTCAAGTTTTGCCTGTTAAAAATAAAGAGAAACTTGTTTTTAACCTTTGTCTTGCATATTAGAACTTGTAGAAGGAAAGTACCAGCGTTGCCACACTGTTCTGTTCAGCTCTCAGATCTACGAACTGTAAACAGAACCCTTCACTTTCTTAAAATAAGGAGAAGGTGCCAGGCACCCGTAATCCTAGCTACTCAGGAGGCTGAGACCTGAGAATCATTGTTTGAAGCTCATGCAGGAAAGTCAATGAATTCTTACCTCCAAATATCCACTAGAAAGCCAGAAGTAGAGCTGGGGCTCAGAGGATGAACTGATGGCCTTAAGCAAAAAAGCTCAAGGACAGTGCCCAGACCCTGAGTTCAAGCCCCAGCACTGCCCCTCCTCCTCTGCCAGAAAAAAAAAAGTGAAATGTCAAGTATGCTTTCCTTGCTATTTTAAAATGATTAATTTCTTAAAATTGACTTCAAAACAACTGTTCATTGCTTTGCATTCTATCAATGAATAGTTGGATGAAGGAATATACAAGAAATTATAATTTTGCATTCATAAAAGAGCAGGTTAGATTTTTCTCTATCTTCTTGTTTGTGTGTATCCCTTTTTTTTCTTTTTCTTTTTCTTTTTTTTTTAGTCAGTTATGGGGCTTGAACTCTGGACCGAGGTGCTGTCCCTGAGCTCTTCAGCTCAAGGCTAGTGCTTTACCACTTGAGCCACAGTACCACTTCCAGTTTTCTGGTGGCTAATTGGAGATAAATGTTTCATGAACTACTTTCCTGCCCGGGCTAGCTTTGAACCTCAATCCTCAGATCTCAGCCTCCTGAGTAGCTAGGATTAAAGGCGTAAGCCACTGGCACCTGGCTTGTGTATATTCTTTTATTCATGGCTTCTAATTTTAAAAAGCACAATAAGACATTAATTTTGACTTATAGCTGGGTACTTGTGGCTCACACATGTAATCCTAGCTATTTAGGAGGCTAGGATTTGAGGATCAGTTGAAAGCCAGCCTGAGCAGAAAAGTATGTGAAACTCCATCAAAACCAGAAGTGGAGCTGTACTCCAGTATTAACATGCCAGCCTTGAGCAAAAAAGCCATGTAAGAGTGAGGTCCTACCTCCTCTTAGCCCCCCAAAAGTGACATTTTCAAATTGTTTTATGGTAGAAGACATGACTTCATTTGATTGTTTTCAAAGTTGAAGTTGTTTTATACTTCATATGAAGTCATTAAGAGGTGAATTTGCCAATTCAATGAGTTATTTAGGGGTATTTGTAGAATATTTTTGCAAGCTGTTTTTAATTTGGAAAGCAATACATCACCCAAATTATAGTAATGTTTTTCTATTGTACTAATAATATCTCATGAATACTATGTATGCCATAAGAACTAGAATACATATTTAACCAGATAGGGCTGTGCATTTGAATGCTTAATTTTCTTTTTCTTTTTCTTTTTTTGGCAAGTCCTGGGGCTTGAACTCAGAGCATGGGCACTGTCCCTGAGCTTCTTTTTTTTTTTTTTGGTTGGTAGTGGGGCCTGAACCCTGGGCCTGGGTGCTGTCCCTCAGATCTTCAGCTGAAGGTTAGTACTCTACCACTTGAGAGTCAGCCCCACTTCCGGCTTTTTCTGCTTATGTGGTGCTGAGGAATCGAACCCAGGGCCTCATGCATACAAGGCAAGCGCTCTACCACTGAGCCACCTTCCCAGCCCTCCCTGAGCTTCTTTTGCTCAAGGCTAGCACTCTACCACTTGATCCACAGTTCCACTTCTGGCCTTTACTGTTTATGTGGTGCTGAGGAATCAAACCCAGGGCCTCATGCATGCAGGGTGAGCCCTCTACCACTGAGCCACCTTCCCAGCCCAGCTTTTTTATTTTCTAATTCCTCTTTTCTCAGTTTGAAATCAATTGGGCCTACATTTGTTGCAGTTGAAGGCCTTAGCAGAGAAGTTGAAAAGACACAGCATCAGTGTACTGAGATCCACTGGGATCTCCACAACCAGCACTTCCTGTAGAAGTGATCAAGCTCTTGTGGGGTTTTAAAAAATCAAGACTAATCCTTTTTGACCAGAGTTCTTAAGATATATGGAGGACCTCACTGACCATATTTGTAGAGGGTCAAAATATTACATACAATTGACCCAACAAAAATAAAGATAAAAATGCTGTAATCCAGTTTTCCAACCAAATACACATTCCTTTGGCTCATTTGCACTGTAGAAGCTAGAAATGCTGAATTCTCTTTTTACTTTGTTATCTTGGGGTGGATATGCGAGATGTCACTGAGAAACACCATTAGAATCAGTAGTTCTGGGGAAGCATTTGCTTTCCTGGTGAGAGAGATGGATTTGGCTGATAACTCAATTCCACCAACTGTTCCCACCAGCTTCCTGGCTTATGTACAGCTATGCATGTCTAGAACTCTGCTGATGCTCTTGCTGAAGGAGAGGTGAAGAGACCCTGTTGAGAAGTGGGGACCTGTGAAACTCATCAGATGCCCATCTTTTAGCTTCTAAGTGTAGGCAGAAAATAAGCTCCCCATTGTTGAAGGCTTGTTTTAATTGTTACTTGCAGCTGCAGACATGCCTATGAGCATCTGGTATAAAAGTATGAAGGACTCTGCTAATAGTTTACAATCCAGAAAGCAATAACTAAATGTAGGCTGTTAAAATAAGAGTGCTGGGTAGCCCTTCTTCCATTTTATAGAGCACTGGGGGTTGGATAGTCAGGTGGCCATATGGACTAATAGGTGGATCCCAAATTAGAGCTATTGCTGCCTTAATGATGTGGGCTCCCTGTCCTCTACCATCCTCTTTGTGCTCTGACTTTGATCATCTTCAGTTACCCAGTACTCCCCCTGTCATAGCCATAACTATGTCTGTTCATTCACCTGTATTTCCATTTTCCTTCAAGTTTAGTGGATAAACCAAGAAAACACCATTGCCTGCGATTGAAAAGTCATGCTTAATTAAGTCTTAGATTTTGACATCAGTGTGAAAGTCCGAGAAAGATTCAGTTTGAAGATCTAGCAGAAACTCACTTTTCTAAGGCTCCATAACTTCCAGAAGACCAGAGCAGAATATGAGCCTCATAGTGTCCAGAGTAGGCATCTGATCGGCTTGACCTGACCACAGCCATCTTGTGACTGCACAGTTGTCCCTGGGTAACTGGCTTCTCCTGTCCTCACATTCTTTCCCTGCATACTATGCCCAAACAAAACTATGAAAGTAGTTATGTGGACCTTTATCAACAGAAGAGTCAGCACCGGGAATGTGCCTCTGGTCTGTGATGTTAGCTAGAGATAAACCAGGTAGCCTGATTAAAATCACTGTTGTTCTGACCAATATATAAATTCTTCCTTTGACCGGAATCTCAAGGAGGCACTTTTCTGAGATTCATCTTTGACCATTCTTCCAGTACCTGGCCCTGCCTGACCCTTCAGTCTTGTGGCCTTTGTGGCTAGCTAATACACACTAGGAAGGTTTTTCGAGAATATCCACACACCACAAACTGCACATGGGTGAGAACTGTGTTCTGAGAGGAAACGCCTGCTTTCTGTCATGGAGTGACTGGATGGAGAGATCTCCAGCCAAACAGGACTTTTTTTCTTATGAAATCGTAAAGAACCTCATGAGGACACTCAGTGCTTGTTCTCAAATAGCACTCCTTACAAAAGCATCAAGCCTGTGAATCTTCCCTATACCCCCAATTCAGTAACGCTCTGAAATCAGAGATTTGGCCAACGAATCTGAGCTTCAATTTCTGTCCGCTCCTCCGCTGACAGCACTTTGTTGCTATAGGGCAGTATGACAGGCTGTCATGTTAATCTCCATCCCAACCCATGACACATTACTCACCTGGAATCTGCTAGATACAGCATTCCAAATATGACCATGAAATTTATAAAGTATTCCCAAATCATGTAACTCAGGACCTTGCGCTCTTGCTAGGCTTTTTTTTTTTTTTTTTTTTTGCCCTAGGTTGGCACTCTACCACTTGAGCCATGCCTCCACTTCTGACCTTTTGCTGATTGGTTGAAGATTAAGAGAGAAAAGTCTCAGAGACTTTTCTAACCAGTCTGGCTTCGAACGAACCTCCACTTTTCCCCTTTGCTCCCCAAAGCCTGTTCTTCAGATTATCAGTTCTCAACTGCCAAAGCAGGTCTATCATGTCACCCCTGAAACTCTCCAAAGGCACCCCCACTTTACTTAGCCAAATCCCCACAGCAACCTCAGGGCAAGATAGCATATGATCTGTTTCCTCTCTCACCTAGTCTCCTCCGCCCCAGCCAGGCTGGCCTCAGTCATTGCAGGCAAGTCCTCCCCTTGGGGCCCTGGCTCAAGCTCTGCCCAGACGCTCTTCCCACAGCTGTCCTTTGGTTCTCATTCCTTTCTGGCCCTTTCTCAAAATTCAAAACATCGTTTCCATCCCCAGCCCCCATCCTTATAATTTATCATCACAGCAACCTCACCTCACTCAACACTAAGAACTTTACCCTGCCCCACATGACTTTTTCCTGTAGAACTTCTATCTCTGCTTTAGCCCATTTTAATTTACTCATCTATTTCTTGTTCACTTCCTGTCTCTGCCTAACAGAATGTCAGCTACACAAGCATGGGGATCTGTTATGTAGCCAAAACTAGGTGCTTACATATTGGGCAAGTGAATAAATGAATTCCCCAGATCTTGCTCGTGCCTTTGAAGAAACCACTGGCCTTTGCCATAGAGGAGGGAAAGCAAAGAGAGGTGGAGGAATGAAAGCTATCAAAAAAATGCAAGGTGGTGTCCCTTAAACTGTCCTTGAGTTTAGGCTTGGGCACTGTCCGTCGGCTTTTTGTGCTCAAGCCTAGCACTCTACCACTTGAGCCGCAGCTCCACTTCTGGCTTTTCGGTAGTTTATTGGAGATGAGTCTGGGCTGGTTTCAAACCGTGATCCTCAAATCTTAGTCCTCTGAGTAGTTAGCATTACAATCGTAAGCCACTGATATCCAGCTTCAAGGTTGAATTTTACCCACTGAAAAGCGTGAATACTTCTTGTTCTTCAGCTTTACCCTGCCTATCTTCTTGACTTCTTCCTTTGCAATGGGTCAGAAACATATAGGTGACAAGCAAAAGTTCAGAACTTTGCTGATATATATCCCAACTTCACTCAGGCAAAGCAGGAGAGAGGTAGAGGAGTGGTTCAATCTTGCTTTACTGGGATTTGAACTCAGGGCCTTGTACTTGCCAGCCACACACTTTGCCACCTGAGCCTTACCTCTAGCCCTTGCTTTCTATTTTTAAAAACACCTTTGCTTCCCACTTTTAAAACATTTGTGCAGGGCTGGGAAGGTGGCTCAGTGGTAGAGCGCTTGCCTTACATGCCTGAGGCCCTGGGTTCGATTCCTCAGCACCACATAAGCAAAAAGAAAAAAGCCGGAAGTGGTGCTGTGGCTCAAGTGGTAGCCTTGAGCTGAAGAGCTGAGGGACAACGCCCAGGCCCAGAGTTCAGGCCCCACGACTGGACCTAAAAAAAACAAAAACAAAAACAAAACATTTGTGCAGGAATTTCCTGGCTTTTCCCTATCAGAGTGAGAGTTTGGGGAACCATGACAGCCCCTAGATTCTCTCTTCAACCCCTCAGCAGACAAATGGAAAGGAGAAAAAGCAAAGGAAGATCAGCAGAGAAAACACAATATGTCACAATTATACTCAAACCTATCAGTAATCCAGTTAACTATCAAATTTGTATTAACCCATTTAAAGACAAAGATTTCCCACAGAAACTTAACTAAAAAGAGAAAAAGGAAACCTAAGGTAGAAATACCAGTATCAGAAATTAGAATTTAAGGGAAAAATTATTATTAGAGGATGTAGCTCAGTGATAAGAGAGCTTACCTAGACTGTATGAGGCCCTGGGGAAAAGTACCAATAAAATGACATATGAGCCAGGTGCTGGTGGCTCATGACTATAATCCTAGCTCCTGGAGGCTGAGATCTGAGGATCGAGGTTCAAAGCCAGCCCAGGCAGAAAAGACTGTGAGACTCCTATCTCCAATAAACCACCAGAAAACCAAAAGTGGCGCTATGGCTCAAGCAGTAGAGCACTAGCCTTTAGCTGAAGAGCACAGGGACAGCTCCCAAGCCCAGAGTTCAAGCCCCTGGACTGACAAAAAAAATAATGACGTGACTTTTGATTTTGATTTTTGTCTTTCTTTTGTTTTTGTTGTGCTAGAAAGTCAAAACCCAGAGCCTCATGCATGCTGGGCAATATTGCTAGGCGTACTGCTGAGCTATACCTCAGCCTGAGATTTTAAACTTCTTTGCCAGATGTTGAGTGAACAACTTGAAGTTAGTAGACTTGATCAATATCAATAGGTTATCTGGCATATGGCACAGAACACATTGTTTTCTAGTTCTGTGGAGGACAGAAACAGGATCAACAGAGATCGTGTCAGTAGTTGGCAGGATATTGGGGTAGAGAGGAGGGAAGGAAGGTAGTACTAGGGCTTGAACTCAGGGCCAGAGCACTTTCCTTTAGCTTTTTTTTTTTTTTTTTTTTTTTTTTAGCGGTTGTAGAGCTTGAACTCTGGGCCTGAGTGCTGTCCCTGCGCTCTTCAGCTCCAAGCAAGTGATCTACCACTTCAGCCACAGCGCCACTTCCGGTTTTCTGGTGGTTTATTGGAGATAAGAGTCTCACGGACTTTCCTGCCCTGGCTGGCTTTCAACCGTGATCCACAGATCTTAGCCTCCTGAGTAGCTAGGATTACAGGCGTGAGCCACCAGTACCCAGCTAAACTTTTAGCTTTTTCAGTCTAGGTGAGTGCTCTACCACTTGAGCCATATCTCTACTTCTAGCTTTTTGGTGTTTATAATTAAAGAGTCTCACAGAGTTTTTTTCCAATCCAGGCTGGCTTTGAACTATGATCCTCAGATCTCAGCCTACTAAGTAGCTAGGATCAAAGGCAGGAGCCACGAGCACCTGGTCTTGTCCTAAACCTTTTTTTTTTTTTTTTGTCGGTCATGGTGGCTTGAACTCTGGGCCTGGGCACTGTCCCTCAGCTCTTCAGCTCAAGGCTAGCGCTCTACCACTTGAGCCACAGCACCACTTCCGGTTTTCTAGTGGTTTATTGGAGATAGGAGTCTCATGGTCTTTCTTGCCCGGGCTGGCTTTGAACCGAGATTCTCAGATCTCAGCCTCCTGAGTAGCTAGGATTACAGGCGTGAGCCACTGGCGCCGGCTGTCCTAAACCTTTAATCTTCAAATCTTAACACATAATTTCTAACATCACACTGTGAAAGCTTTTTAAAAACTTTCTAAATACTGTTTTGAACGTCCCACTTGTTTTCTACCTTGAAGACTTTTCACCAAGCCTCAGGCTGCAGAAATGTAGTTTGTGGCCTTTCAGCCTATGACAAAGAGGAGGCTTGTCTTCACTGATACCTGCTTTTTAGACAGAGCAGTGATTCAGAGGAGATGGACGTGTACTCTGGGCTCATGCAGAATGAATGCACCATCAGAGGACCAAGGGGAGGAAATAAGAAAACCTTGTTTATAACCTATGTTATAGCACATGTGTTTGGGAGAAATTTTAGGCTGAATTTAATAAGAACATTTTTTGAAAAGTATATTGGTGATGGAATATAAAGTCAGTGCACTTTGGGAATAATTACAGCAATATATGTGACATGGTAATCATCATTTCCATAAATTTGGCAAATTTGACAACTTTTAATTATGGGTATCAGTTATAGTTTGCCAATTTTGAATGTTGTTTTTTGGGTTGTTGTTGTTTTTTGTTGGTGGTGGGGCTTGAACTCAGGGCCTGTGTGCTAGCCCTAAGCTCTTCAGCTTAAGGCTAGTACTTTACCACTTTGAGTCATTGTGCCACTTCTGGTTTTCTGGTGGTTAATTGTAGATAAGAGACTCATGGACTTACCTGCCTGGGCTGGCTTTGAACCATGACCCTTAGATCTCAACCTCCTGAGTAGCTAGGATTACAGGCATGAGACACCAGTGCCTGGCTTCTGACTGTTTTTGCACCAAAAATTATCTGGGTGAACAAAAGTCTTTTTTTTTTTAATATCTGTATGGGGCTTGAACGTAGGGCCTGGTGCTTCCACTTAGCATTATTGTTCCAGGCTGGCAGTCTACTTGAGCAGTCTATCATAGTTCCACTTCTGGAATTTTTGATGGTTAATTGAAGATGAGAGTTTTATAGATTTTTTTTTCTACCTGGTCTGGCTTCAAACCACATTCCTCAGTTCTCAGCCTCCAGGCACAAGCCACTAGTGCTGAACAAGAATTCTTTATAAAAAGAACAGCAAGGGCCTATATTAGTGGATGTAGAAGCTCATGCTACTGAATAAAATCATAATAACACAATTGCTTCTACATGTTGGTCTATAACCATAACCAACTGTACTTAACTAATAGTATGCAAGCAGAGATTTTTTTTAAAAAAACTTAAAGTGTAGGGCTGAGAATGTAGCTTAGTGGTAGGCTGCTTGCCTAGCATGTATGAAGCCCTGGGTTTGATTCCTCTGTATCACATAAACAGAAAAGGCTGGAAGTGGCATTGTGGCCCAAGTGGTAGAGCTCTAGCCCTGAGCACAGAGAGGCTTCCAGGACAGAGCCAAGGCCCCTGAGTTCAAGCCCCAGGATGGGAAAAAAAAAAAAAAAAAAAAAAAACACAAAAAAAACTTTGTTTCCTTTTGGCCTTCTTTATTCTTGCCTGTAGCTTTTAATGTAGTGTTTAGCAAAAACAAAAACAACAACAACAACAAAAACCAATTCTGACCTCTGCCTTTCTAGTCTTTTACCCTGAGAGGAGAAAACTTGTCTGTCTTTATCAAAACACATAGTAAGACCTCATGTTTATCATCTTTATTTCATGAAAAATTTTGAGACTATGTATTTTGTTCTTTATATTCTTGTCTATAGTTTACTGTTTTCTCAAGCCAAAATGGTCTCACAAAAAAAAAGCAATTTATTCCAGCTTGAATTCCACTCACAAGAGAGCCTCTCCTTGGTATGACCTGTGTGTGTATCTCACTGTGCAGCAGAAGTGCTTATGCCAGGACATCATAACATAGCACTTTTTCATTTTATCCTACAGAATGATTTTTTAAAAAGGTATGCACTGTCTGGGTGCTGGTGGCGCACACCTGTTATCCCACGTACTCACGAGGTTCAAAATTTGAAGCCAGCCCAAGCAAACAAGTCTGAAAGATTCTAACTTAACTAGCAAAAAGGCAGTTATAACTCAAGTGGTAGAATACCAGCCTTGAGAAAAAAAACTAAGAGAGCATGAGGCCCTGATTTCAAGCCTCAGTACCAGCATGTGCATGCATGCGCACTTGCACACACATGCTTACGCGTACACACATACACATACACACACAAAATGGCATGCAAAAGTGAAGACCAAATCAAATTAATAATTTTACTGCTTCAAGAACATTCTAAATGAATCTGAAGTAAATTACTGTTTTAAAACTTTGTTGTTACTTTTTTTAAACTTTTGAGTTCATACTGATGAGATACACTATTATACTAAATCTGAAATGTCCCCATAGGCTCTTAGATTGGGGGCTTTCTTACTAGCTGAGGAGCTTTGGGGAAGTGGTTGGGAGATCTCTGACCTAATCCATGGATTAATTCCTTGATGGATTCATAGTATGATGGCATTGTTAGAAGCTGGTAAAAAGTAGGAGTTGCAGGAAGCTGGTCAGCAATGCATGGGGAAGGATCGGTCTTGTCCCCACCCCTTCCTGTTATTGTTCTCTCTCTCTCTACTTCCTGTCTGTCATGAGGTAAGCAATTTTGCTTCATCACTTTTCTCCATCATGATGATCTGCCTCACCCTGGACTCACAGCAATGGAACCATTGGAATTTGGACTGTACCCTCTGAAAGTGTGAGTAAATATTTCCTCCCTTTAAGTTGATTCTTCTCAGTATTTGTTACAGTGACAGAGCCTGCCGAATACAATTATAATGAATCCTGATACAACATAGCTATGAGCTGGATCCATACCCATATCACAAAAATATTACCCATTGCTGCTTTTGTCAATGCAGTTAGAAAAGCCAATCAAGTCATAATATTATTTCTGTTAGCAGTGGTAATATTTTTATCTCATGAGACCCTTTCAGGAACTTATGGCCCTCGTGCTAAGAACAGCTGCCTTAGATATGGTAATCAGGATAAGTTGCCTGCCCTGTGGAGCCTGAATAAGTAAACACAATACGTGACGTATAAATAAGACAATCCCACAGTATGCTTGATTCATGAAGATAAATCAGGGAATGTGATAGACAGTTCCTAGATTGGAAGGCTGCTTTTGAGATCTTTCTGAGGAGTTCCAAGTTCAAGAATGAAGGGGGTGCACTGTATACAAACCTAATAAATGTTTTTGGAAAGATGATATGGTAAGAAAAAGTCAAAGTCTGGCTTTAGGAAAGACCAGAAGGAAGGTAGTCAGGCCAGGTAATGGAGGTATTTTTATGACCCTTAATTCATTTAGGAATTATATACCTATTAAAAATGATAACAGTTGATGATCCTAAAACTCCAAGGAAGTTTGGCCACAGAACTCAATCTCTGTGTGTGTGTGTCCCCTTTGGTACTAGATTTGAACTCAGGGCCTTGTGCTCTTGCTGGTTAATTGGAAATAATAGTCTCTCAGATTTGTCTGTCTGAGTGAACTTTGAACCAGGATCCTCAGTTCTTAAGCTTCCTGAATAGCTAGGCTTATAGACATGGGCCACCAAATACCAGCTTCACAACCCAATCTTTTTTTTTTTTTTTTTTTTTTGAGCCAGTCGTGGGGCCTGAACTCTGTGCCTGGGCGCTGTCCCTCAGCTCTTCAACTCAAGGCTAGTGCTCTACCACTTGAGCCACAGCACCACTTCAGGCCTTTTCTGCTTATGTGGTGCTGAGGAATCGAACCCAGGGCCTTATGCATGCAAGGCAAGCACTCTACCACTGAGCCACCTTCCCAGCCCCCACAACCCAATCTTTAAGGCTTCTTTTTTTTTTTTGAGAAAACTACTAATAAATTTTTTAAAAATCCACTACCTTGTTAGTGCATATAAAAGGATGTGTGTGTGCAAGACACAGAGAGATTTTATTTCTCCTTTTTTCCTGTGGATCCAGAGAAGGGGAGTTAGTCACTCTGACATGTGGCTAGCTGACCATGTAAGGAGCAGTAGCCATAATCAGTAGAAAGGAATTTCTTAAAAGTTACTCTCAGCTTGCATAATTACAGATGCATTGCGTATTTTCAATCCTTTTATTTCTCAATGACATATAAAGAACAATGTGCTGTGCAACTAATAAATACCTCCATATAGGTTGGTCATTGAGTTATTTTTCTAATTTCCATGATGGTCCAACAAAATGGTTGCAAAAGTAAAAAGCCCTACTACCAGATCTCTGTAGAGAGATCTTCCTGGGAGCAAGCCTTACCCGACACCTGAGGGAGTGAGGACATCTGCTAGGAAACAGCAGCCTTCTCCCAAACAAAGGCAATTTGTGTCACATTCTGGTGATGTATGTGTTGATCCAGAACTTCTCTAACTTATCTTTGTAGAATCTTCACTGCTCACTTCCTGTGAGCCCACTACTAACCACAAGCACCAGGTGAAGGAGAGAGAAAAAAAGTCACAATCACTCGTAGTCAGACAGTCCTTAAACTTGTAGCCATCTGTCCTCTGAATTTCAGCAGAATCCTGAGTGTATAGTTAATCTAAGAGACTAACTTCTCCGAAATGAAGTCCCTACCCCTTGGCCTAACAATCTGTAGTATTTATATACTTAAGAGCCTTACTCCAAGCTTCTGGAAATTGTAAGGTTAAGTCAAGTCATGGACTTGTGCCGTTTTTCTTCTAACAGTAAACACAGAGGATCTACTAGATTAGTACTTTCTCTCCAAATGCTGTAGTACTAACTAGATTGCAAATGCCATTGAGGGCAGGACCTGTCCCCTTTCTGTTCCACTTTGTTATTCCAGCACTGTTCTATGTCTGGAACATGGTATGTGCTTAGTGATTATTCAATGAATGGTTAACTAGATCAGAAGATGTATCCATTTGTTCCTTTTTCTTCTGTCACAACTGGGGTTTGAACTCAGGGTTTTACACTTGCTAACAGGCCCTCTACTGCTTGAGATACACCAGTAGCCTTTTTTGATCTAGTTATTTTTATGGTAGAATCTCACTGTTTGCCCTCCCTGGACCTCAATACTCCAGATCTTTCCTCCCAAGTAGGGAGTTTGCAATTGCATATTTATTTGAATACTTCCTTTTTGTGTTTCTCCTTTACCACACTGCAAGCTCAGAAGAGGCAGGGACTATGTATATAATCAGGCTACATTTCAAATGTTTGCACTGTGCTGAGAAATACTTATAAAGTATGAATTAAGGGTGACAAACAAATTCCTGCTTTAAGCATTTGAACACCTAGCCAAGAGGATTATAGCGGTAATTTAAGGCACAGACTAAGGATGTACCACTGACATGAATATTTGCTCAGGATTTACATGTCCACTAAATGACTGCTAAATGACTGCTCTCATTTTTACTGGACAAAGTTCTGTTCTAGACTCTTTTTTTTCTCTCTCTCTTTCTCTCTCTCCCTTCCTTTCTTATTTCATTGTTTTTTTTTTTATTCGGTGTTTCTTGTTGGTAGTGGGGTTTTTTTTGTTTACATGTGTGTGTGTACTGAGGTGTGAAGTAAGGCCTTGTGCTTGCCAGGCAGGCCCTCAACCAACGTGAGCCATGCTTTACTTGTTTTTCAAATAGAGTCTCCAATTTATGTCAAGCCCAGCCTGGATCTCAATCCTGTTTACACGTCAAACCTGGCTCAAATGACTGGCTTGTACCTTAGCTTTTATTAACTAGTTAATTAATTGTAACCAACTAAAGCTCACTGTGATTAAATTTTACATTGGTCTGTTCTATTAGGTCCTGGGTAGAGATGCCCAGTCCAAATACATAACTCCTACACATTTTGCTTAACAGTATTTAACATTACATTTAAGCTCAGTGAATTCCCCTCAATAGGAAAAGTCCTGAGGGGGGGGGGGGGGGGAAATGTAGAAAAATAAATAGCCCAGTTCTGTACATTTTAACATGCAGAAATGCTGCTTGTTAGAATTTGAATTGATTTTCAGACTTCTCTGAGAGATTGAAAAGGCACTAATATGTTTATTGTCAGAGTGATTAGTCAGAAAAGTAGAGAGGGAGGTAGTCACAGTGACTTGTGAAAAAAGGAAAGAATGACTAATGTCTGAAAAGTCAGAACACTAAGATCCTGGTGACTTAGCCAGTTATAGCACATGAGTTTTCCCTTTAAAACAGAAAAACATTCCGTACTGATTTCTCATTTTGATCACAGGCCTATGATTGTGCTGTCTCTTTCATTTCCTCCGCTAATGACGGACGAAGCTGCAGTTGGTAAGCATTTGAAGAAAACACAAAGCAGAACAACTCTAAAAGAAAATGGACATGCACAGGCAGAACCCTTGGTGGGAGGAGCCAGATCCTCTTGCTGCCCCCATCCTGTCCCTTCTCACTGATCTCTTCATTTTCAGTCATATTACTCATTGTCTTAACCTTTCCTCCTCCTGTCACATGGTCCCTCAAGTTCTTAAATTCAAACACTGATGAGTACTACCACGTTAGCTCAGCAGTGTTACTACAAAAGTCAACAACCAGCTAGACACCAGTGGCCCATGCCTATAATCCTAGCTGTAATCCTCCTGTAATCAAGAGGCTGAGCTCTGAGGATCAAGGTTCAAAGTCAGTCTGAACAGGAAAGTCTCCAAGACGCTTATCTTCAACTAACCAGCAAAAAGTTGGAAGTGGAGCTGTATAGCTCACTTGCCAGCCATGAGCAGAAAAAGCTAAGTGACAGTGCCCAGGCCCTGAGCTCAAACCCCAGGACCTGCACAAAGGCCACTAAAGTATAGTACTCTTTAACCCAGAAAATCTTTTTATAAGAATTTATTCTAGGGGCTGGGAAGGTGGCTCAGTGGTAGAGCGCTTGCCTTGCATGCATGAGGCCCTGGGTTCAATTCCTCAGCACTATATAATCAAAAAGAAAAAATCTGGAAGTGGCATTGTGGCTCAAGTGGTAGAGTGCTAGCCTTGAGCTGAAGAGCTGAGGGACAGTGCCCAGGCCCAGAGTTCAGGCCCCACGACCAGACCCCCCCACCCCAAAAAAAGAACTTATTCTAAGGAAGTAAAGAAATGTTCAGGATTTTTGTATAGGGAAGTTTAACATATTACTGGTAATAGCAAACAAATTGGAAAGCACCAAAATGTCCAACAGGTCTCGGTCCCCCAATCGGCAGGGTTCCTGGTATTCTGGAAAAGTTAACTTTTAACTCCTTATCTTGAATTTCAGCCTGATGAATGGAATCCTGTGGAGATCTACAAATATCTCCAGTTAACAATTGCTAGCCTCTCATTCCTAAGTACAAATGGCTTGGCTTTGTCACCTTTTTTCATCGCTACTTAGAAATTCCATCATAGAAATTTTCACTGTGACTACTCACAAGTTCCCTTGTAGTTAATTAGAGGCCCTGTGGGGCTATGGATGGGCTCAAGTGGTAGAGTGCTTGCCTAGCAAGCACAATACTCTCAGTTCAGGCCTCAGACTGAAAAAAAAACAAACAAACAAGAACTATGATCTTCTTTTCTAAAGTATGAATACTATTGTTATTTTGCCTAGAACTTAGCATCACAGTTAACAAACACTTGGAAAACATTTTTTTGAATGAATGGTGAGGTGTTTGAAATCTCTCAAGTTCTAAGGTCTCTTCTAAGGCTCATATATCACTCTGCAAAAAAGAAGTCATTTACAGATCCATACTATGGGGGGAATTGATGTTAACCTACAAAGCATGCTTGAGGTCCTAACACTGAAAAAAATGAATAAAAATTGTAGGCTACCTAAACAACAACGATGTTTGGTGGTTCATTCATTCAGTAACTGCACCGAGTACCTTCTATGTATCAGGCACTCTGCAAGCCCTGAGATAGAATCACAGAACTCAAAACTAAGAAACTGGCTGCAATGCTTGGTAAGAAATGTACGCATTATCCTGCCCATGTAATTGTAACCCCTCTGTACAGTATGTTCACAAATAAAATTAAATTAAATTAAAAAAAAATAATTAACACTAAAAAAAAAACTAAGAAACTATATGGGTTAAGTTGTTTAACCCACACAATTAAAGGACTGATATACCTACCAGAATATGAAATTCTTAATTCTGAAAGGTAGATATACCTGAATGATTAATTTTCCTCCATGGTTCTCCCCCCTCCTTTGTATTTAGGTGCCTGTGAAACTGATTAGATCGACAGGAAGATCTTATTTTATATTTTATTATATGTGGGAATTTATATTTTATTATATATGGAATTGAACCTAGGGTCCCATATATGCTAGGTAAGTATTCTACTAAGAGTTTTAAAAGAATAAGGAAGTAGAATAAGGTAGGAAGCTATGTCTTTAAAATTATAGAAAGGGGCTGGGAAGGTGACTTAGTGGTCCAGTGCTTGCTTAGCATGCATGAAGCCCTGGGTTTGATTCCTCAGTACCACATAAACAGAAAAAGCCAGAAGTGGCACAGTGGCTCAAGTGGTAGAGTGCTAGCCTTTAGCAAAAGAAGCTCAGAGACAGTGCCCAGGCCCTGAGTTCAAGCCCCAGGACTGGCAAAAAAAAAATAATACAATAAAAAATAAAATTATAGAAAGGCATGAAAATTTTTTTGTATTTCTACAGTTAATTTCTTATTTCTATGCCCTACAATCATGATCAATGAATATAAAATATAGACCTATGGAAAAATAATGTATAGGTTATTTATAGAAAAGTAAATGCACCCAGGTGCTGGTGGCTCTCACCTGTAATCCTCACTACTCAAGACTGAGATGTGAGGATCATGGTTCAAAGCTAGCCCAGGCAGATAAGTCCGTGAGACTCTTATCTCCAAAAAATTGGAAGTGGTACTGTGGCTCAAATGGTAGACTGCTAGCCTTAAGCTGAAGAGCTGAGGGATAGCACCCAGGCCTAGAGTTCAAACCCCACAACTGACAAAAAGAAAAAGAACTACAATAGGCTAATTAAATAGTGATAGAAGCTGAGCTCTACTAATTATCAAGATAAATTAATTGTAAAATTGTTATTGTTATTGTACTGGTACTGGATCTTGAATTCAGGGCCTTGGCACTATCCCTTAGTTTTTCCCCTCAAAGTTGGTACTCTATCCCTTGACTACTTCCAGCTTTTTGGTGATTAATTGGAGATAAAAGTCTCACTGATTTTCCTTTGAACCATAATTCTCAGATCTCAGCCTCCTGATTTGCTAGCAAGGATGACAAGTGTGAGCCATCAGCACCAGGTAACATTGGTGGAATTTTCAGCCAATATAGCAAAAATTAAACATACTGCCAGGCACTGGTGGCTCATGTCTGTAATCCTAGCTACTCAGGAGGCTGAGATCTGAGGATCACAGTTCAAAGCCAGCCCCGGCAGGAAAGTCCGTGAGACTCTTATCTCCAATAAACCACTAGAAAACCGGAAGTGGCGCTGTGGCTCAAGTGATAGAATGCTTGCCTTGAGCTGAAGAGTGTAGGGACAGCGCCCAAGCCCAGAGTTCAAGCCCCATGATTGACCAAAAAAAAAAAAATTAAACATACTAATTATATGTAATGATTTAGGTGTAAAAAAAGCTGCATACTGCTAGTGTTAGTATAAAATTGATAATAACTATCTGGAAAGGAAATATGGCACTATAGACTACAACAAAACTCACCGGCACTTTGACTCAGCAGTTACATATATTGACCTTTACCTCTTCAAAGGACTAACACATGCAAGAGAAAACATGTACAGGCATGTCCCATTGCAGAGTTCCTAGAAAAAAAAACAATGAAAAGATTGAGCTTATCCATGAGAGACAAAGAATGACAGAAAACACGATTTGAAAGCAAGAAAGGTATTTTGTAGTCCAGGTGGTGGTGGCTCACTCCTGTAACCCTATCTTTTCAGCAGACTGAGATCTAAGGGTCATGGTTCAAAGCCAGCCTGAAGAAAAAAGAATATGCGACTCATCTCTAATTAACTCCTAAAAAGCCAGAAGTGGATCTGAGGCTCAAGTGATGGAGTGCCAGCCTTGAGTGAAAAAGCTAAGGGGTGAAACCCAGACCTGAGTTCAAGCTCCAGTATCAAAACAACAAATAAACCAAGTGCCAGTGCCTCATGCCTATAATCCTAGATATTCAGGAGCGCTGAAGTCTGAGGATCAGGATTCAAAGCCAGCCCAGGCAGAAAAGTCCCCATAAGACTCTTACTCTCCAATTAACCACTCAAAAATCAAAAGTGGAGCTATGGCTCAGAGTGCTAGCTGTGAACAAAAAAGCTCAGGGACAGCACCCAAGCCCTGAGTTCAAGCTCCACAACTGGCAAAAACAAAACAAAACAAGAAAAAAAAATGTTGTTATTTGGGCATACTGCCCAAACCTTGAACTCCTGAGCACAAGCAGTCCTCCTACCTCAGTCTGAGTAGCTGGTAATATAGGCATGTCATCCAGCCCCATGGACAATTACTTTTAAAAAGAACTATGTAACTCTGTCATCTTTCCCTAGGGACAACTTGGTTTGGAGAAACTCCAGCATTTAAAAAGAGAATGCTGGGACTGGGAAGGTGGCTTAGTGGTAGAGCGCTTGCTTGCCTTGCATGCCTGAGGCCCTGGGTTTGATTCCTCAGCACCACATAAGCAAAAAGAAAAAAGCTGGAAGTGGCGCTGTGGCTCAAGTGGTAGAGTGCTAGCCTTGAGCTGAAGAACTGAGGGACAGCACCCAGGCCCAGAGTTCAGGCCCCACAACTGGATCCAAAAAAAAAAAAAAAAAAAAGGGCTGGGAAGGTGGCTCAGTGGTAGAGTGCTTGCCTTGCATGCCTGAGGCCCTGGGTTCGATTCCTCAGCACCACATAAGCAGAAAGAAAAAAGCCAGAAGTGGCGCTGTGGCTCAAGTGGTAGAGTGCTAGCCTTGAGCTGAAGAACTGAGGGACAGCGCCCAGGCCCAGAGTTCAGGCCCCATGACCGGACCCAAAAATAAATAAATTAAAAAAAAAAAAAAGAGAATGCTGCTCATTCTGTGTCAACTAAGTCACTATGTGACAACAGATGAGTAGGTCAGCAACTTTCAGATAAAATCCAATCAGAAACTCTTCAATAGGAGATTACCACCACTTCATTTCTTCAAAAGGCCATTTCTGTTGTTCCCATCCTTCCTTTCAACTCTCTCTGTTAACATTGGTCAAGTGAGTTCAGTCTGTGTTGCTTCAATGAGAACCAGAGCTCAGGCAAAGAACTGGGCCTTGTGGCTAGGGATAGTGGCTTAGTGGTCAAGCACATGCTTAGCCTGAGGAAAGCCCTGGGTAAGATCCCCAGCACATGATTTGGGTCTTGTTTGAACTTAGTCTTACGTAAGTAACAGTTCTCAACGGTGTTAATTCCCACTGAAACCTCTGAAATGCTCAATATTTTCTAAAGTTGGGATAAGATCTCTGTTATGCTCAGATCATCCTGTTATATTATTCCTGTTACAAGTTCATCTGTGTCCTGTAAAACAAAAACAAAACAATACTACTGTAACTAAGTAGGGTTTAGGCACTGGTATCTCAAGTTTGTAATCCTAGCTATCAGAAGGCTGAGATCTGAGGATCAAGGTACATACTTACCTACGCAGGCAAGTCAGTGACACTCATCTCCAATTAACCACCAAAAAGTGGGAAGTAGAGGTCAAGCTTTGGAACCCACACTCAAACAACAAAAAAAAGTCAAAATCAGATTCCACCAATATAATCTTACTACATCCATGGATTACAATAGGAAAGTCACATGGTCCTCTATAGATGCAGGAAAAAAAGCAACAGTAACAATAAACACCACTCACATTTTTTTTGTCAATTGTGGGACTTGAACTCAGGGTCTTGGCATTGTCCCTGAGCTTTTCTGTTCAAGGCTAGCACTCTACCATTTTGAGCCACAGCTCTACTTCTGGATTTCTGGTGGCTAATTGAAGATAAGAGTCTCACTGACTTCTCTGCCCAGGCTGGCTTCAACCCATGATTCTCAGCTCTCAGTCCACTGAGTAGTAGGATTACAGGTATAAGCCACTAGTGCCTGGTTTCATTCACATTTTTTTTAAAACTTAGAAAAAGGTATGGATGGTATTTTTATAATGCAATAAAGGGGCATATATTTAAAACTGATAGCAAACATCAAACTTTAAAAGTATTTTTATTAAAGACAAGAATATCCACAAGCTTTGTTTTTTCATGATTGTAAGAAAGCCATCAAAAGCCGGGTGTCGGTGGCTCATGCCTGTAATCCTAGCTACTCAGGAGGCCTGCCAGGCCGGGCAGGAAAGTCTGTGAGACTCTTTTTTTTTTTTTTTTGTCAGTCGTGGGGCTTGAACTCTGGGCCTGGGCGTTGTCCCTCAGCTCTTCAGCTCAAGGCGAGCACTCTACCACTTGAGCTACAGGGCCACTTCCGGTTTTCTGGTGGTTTATTGGAGATAGGAGTCTCACGGTCTTTCCTGCCCGGGGTGGCTTTGAACTGCGATCCTCAGATCTCAGCCTCCTGAGTAGCTAGGATTACAGGCGTGAGCCTCCAGCGCCCGGTGTCTGTGAGACTCTTATCTCCAATAAACCACTAGAAAACAGGAAGTGGCGCTGTGGCTCAAGTGGTAGAGCGTTAGCCTTGAGCTGCACAGGGATAGCACCCAAGCCCAGAGTTAAAGCCCCACGACCAACAACAACAACAAAAAAGCCATCAAAGTATAAATTTATAATCAATGTATAAAAAGACTCTAGATATGATCACTTTATCATTACAATTACTTCAAAAGAAAAATGGAATTAAGAACATGAGAATTCCAACTTTTGTAGCAGTTCATTTTAAAATATATTTAGCCAGGTGCCAGTGACTGAATCCTATCATCATAGCTACTCAGGAAGCTGAGATCTGAGGATCGAGGTTCAAAGCCAGCCTGGACAAGAAAGTCTGTGAGGGGGCTGGGAAGGTGGCTCAGTGGTAGAGCACTTGCCTTGCATGCTCGAGGTCCTGGGTTCGATTCCTCAGCAACACACAAGAAAAAAGCCAGAAGTGGCGCTGTGGCTCAAGTGGTAGAGTGCTAGCCTTGAGCTGAAGAGCTGAGGGACAGCGCCCAGGCCCAGAGTTCAGGCCCCATGACCGGACCCAGAAAAAAACAACACACACACACACACACACACACACACACACACACACACACACACACACACACACACACACACACACACACACACACACAAATGTGGCTAATTGTGAAAAAAATGAAGGGCAAAGTGACAAACAATAACCTAAGGATGTTGGCAAACATCAACAAGTGGTCAGCATTGTTTGATTTGGTTTTGTGTTGGTACTGGGGCTTGAACTCAGACCCTAGGTGATCTGCCTGAGCTTTTTAGATCTACACTGGTGCTTGAGCTTACCTCCATTTCCCACTTTTTGGTGGTTAATTGGAGATGAGTCTCATGGACTTTTCAAGCTGGATGGCTTTGAACCATCATCTTTCAGCTTCCTAGTCAAGACTATCACTTGTGTCACACCTCCAGCCCTTTGATTTTTTTTTTTGGGGGGGGGTCCAGTTGTGGGGCCTGAACTCTGGGCCTGGGTGCTGTCCCTCAGTTCTTCAGCTCAAGGCTAGGGCTCTACCACTTGAGCCACAGCACCACTTCTGGCTTTTTTCTTTTTTCTTATGTGGTGCTGAGGAATCGAACCCAGGGCCTCAGGCATACAAGGCAAGCGCTCCTACCACTGAACCACCTTCCCAGCCCTCCTCCAGCCCTTTGTACTCTAGTTGTTGTTGCTGTTATTATTATGATACTGGGGTTGGAACCCAAGGCCAGAAGCCGGCATTCTATCACTGGGGCCAAGCTGTCAGCCCTGCTTTTTGCTGGTTGCTTTGGAGATGGAGTCTATCGAACTTTTCTGCCTCTGCTGGCTCAAACAGTCATCCTCCAGAGTTCAGCTTCCTGGGTGGGTAGCTAAGATTTACAGGCGTAAACCACTAGCATCCAGCTGTTTATTGTCAGTACTGGGTTTGGACCTTACTGGCAGTCACTTTATTGCTGAGGTCCACTTCCAGCCTTTTTTTCCCCCATTTTTTTCTGGTCCAACTCTGGGCCTGAGATCTGTCCCTGAACTCTGTCTTTCTCTCTCTTTCTCTGGGCCTGGGATCTGTCCATGAATCTCTCTCTCTCTCTCCCTCTCCCTCTGTCTCTGTCTGTCTGTCTGTCTGTCTCTCCCTCCCTCCCTCTAGGCTAGTGTTCTACCTACCACTTGAGCCACAGAGCTACTTTTGGCTTTTTCTGGGTAGTTTATTGGAGATGAGTCTCCTTGGACCTTCCTGCCCAGGCTAACTTCCAACCAGGATCCTCAGCAGCACGAACAAGTAAGAACTGTTTTTGTTGGTTACTTTGAGATAGGGTCTTGTTTCCTTAGGCTTCTGAGTTGTGGCTGGAATGACAGGCTGTGTACCACCCAGCTATGGGTTGAGATCTTCTGTGTGTACGCCTGGACTGGCTTCTTAAACTTCATCCTTCCCAATTCTGCCAAAGTTGTAGCTAGGATTGCAGACCCAAGCCGAGGCTATTTCTACCTTTTTCAAGGTTTGAAAGTTAGACAGCTGGCGTCCTGGACTTAAATAACAACTGTTCATTTTGGTTTCTTTTTGGTAGCAATAACTACTGGGACACCAACTTGCCCACAGTTTCTCTGCGGTCAGCGGTGTAAACACATGCAATGAACAACAACAACAAACCTAACAGCTGCCCCAGTCGGCCACGCGTGGCGCGCAGGCCTCGCGGGCACCGCGCCAGGCTGACCGCTCCGCAGCTGCAGGATTCCGCCGCGGCGGCGCGTGCGCGCGCTCCCCGCGCCCGGACCGAGGCGAGCCCGTCCCCTCATTGGCTGAGACGTTGGCGCTGGGCGCGCTTGCGCAAAAGTGCGGATGGGCCGCAGCTTCCGGCGCGCTCCCCGCGGGAGGAGGGAGGCGGCGCGCGTCGCGGACTGCGGAAGCGTTGTGAGGGTCTGGACGACCCCGTGTTCGTGCCCGGAAGATGGAGCCGTAAAATGAGCCTGAGGGGTAAACCCTGACCCCTCTGGCTGTCGTCCTGTCGCTTTCGCCGTCAGGCGCTACCTTTCTCTTCAGACTTAGTACGTTCGAGCGCCCGAGCGGCCCGAATCTCCGAGCGAAATGGTCGCTGAGCCCCAGGACGTCGGGCTTCCGTGCGCGTTCCAGTGAAGGGAGCCCAGGCGCCTGGAAGGAAGCTCCACGGTCCCCGCCTCCGGCACCTCGAAGGACCCCCTGCACTCAAAGCCGAGACACCCCGAGGGGAAGAGCAGGTAGGCGCCCGGAAGCGAGGGGCCAGGCCCGGGTGGTGCAGGAGGTGTGGCGGCGCCCCCCCGGGCGCGCGGGCGCCTTCGTTGCCGTGCGTGGAGGGTCGGGGGGTGTAGCGGCGGCCCGGTGGCGGCGCGGAGGCTTTGCTAGTGGGTGGTCTGGGCGTCACGGCCGGGAGGGGGCGGGGCTTCGGGCCCTGAGGGGCGGGGCTCCGGGCTAGCTCTGCGGCGGCGCGGGGGCCGGAGGGTCCCCTGGGAAGCTTGGCGTAAAGGCCACGTGAGCAGGGGCTTGCGGCGGGGCCTCGGGCTGAGCGTGCGCGCGCCGAGGGTCGCGACGCTGACAGGTGTCTGTCTGGTTGCGGGAGCCCTGGGCCGCGCGCCGCGTCTGGGCGAGATCGAGCAGGTTCGTGGGCAGGATTGAGTCAGCTTTTCCTGCTGGGCTGGTCAAGTTCGGACACGTTCCGAGAGTGCTGTCACCGGAGCTAAGTCCTGACTTGTCTCCAGCTGGGGATATTTAAAAACCTTGCCTGTTCCTCAGCTGCTGTCCACTGGCGATCGGAGATGCGGCATCTGTGTCGCCGATAGCGTTGCTTCACAAGCTGCTGTCTCTTTTCTTCGTGGACGTGTTTATTTCAAGTTTTTAGCCTGTGTTTTCTACTTTTAGGCCAATGTGCAATACCAGCATGTCTGTGTCCGCTGATGGTGGTGTAAGCACCTCGCAGATTCCGGCTTCGGAACAAGAGACCCAGGTAGGCATTTTTTTGTGTCAAGTATAACTGTTAAAAGAACTTTACGGGGTTGATCAAGTAATTTTGTAAGCCTGGATTGTAAAGAGTCTGTGTTTACTTGAAATGTGTATTTAATTAACTTAGTGTATGCTTAATTATCTTTTGCTTTCACAGATATAATTGCATCGTGAAAGTGCTAAGTGTAAGACTATACAAATACCTATTTTCTTTGCCTGTTACCACAAGAGTTTTTTTGTTTTTAATGAGTACCACTAGATTTTTCAGCAATGAATACCTACTATGTGACACTTACATAATCTAGTTTGGCTTGTCAGTATTTGTTAAGTGGTTTTGAAAAATCACAAAGATAGTTCAAACTTCTAAAGGTATTTATTCATTAAGGAAATCAGTAAAGACTGAAAATTCCAATGTTGTATTCCATGCCGATTTCTAAATTCTTTCTCTGTATATACCCATATATGTTAACATTTTAAGTTTATGTTGTGTTTGTGCTACTTACATTAGTAAGTTATAGTCAGGTAACTAGATATATGTATATGATTTGTAATGACTAAATTAAGGTAATTAACATTTCCATTTGCTTAAATCATTTCTTTGATGTGGATGAGATTAGATCAGGATGAGATTAGCGGTGTTCTACAACTCATCAGAATTAAACTACAGAAGTAAGCTATGTAGGGTTTGGGGTTTTTTGTTTGTTTTTGGTTTTTTAGTGCTGTATAGTATTTGGTAATATAAATATTATTCTTTATTAGTTATATTTTAACTGATAGTGTTTTAAAAATTGAAAGAATTTTTTTTTCAGTGCTAGGGATTAAATCCAGGAACTGTACCATGAAACTAGTCTGTTACTAAGCTATACTATATCCTTAGCTTTAGACTGATAGGTTTTTTTTTTTTTGCTGGTCATGTGGTGTAAATTCAGGACCTGGGTGCCATCTCAGCCTTTTCAGCTCAAGGCTAGTGCTCTACCACTTAAGCCACAGTTCAAAGTGATTAATTGAAGATAAAAGTCTAATGTATTTGGGCTGGCTTTAAACTGTGATCTCAGATCTCAGTCTTCTGAGTGGCTAGGATTATGGGCATGAGCCATGAGCACCTGGCTAGGCTGATAGACTCTTAAGACTTGATTTTGAGTATTGTAAAAAGTACTGTTTTGTACATGCATAAGACAAGTACTATCTTTAAGAAAGATATAGAACTCAGGACTGGAAGTGTGACTCAGTGGTAGAGTGCTTGCCTAGCATACACGAAGCCCTGGGTTTCTATTCCTCAGTACCACATAAACAGAAAAGGCCCGAAGTGGTGCTGTGGCTCAAGTGGTAGAGTGCTAGTCTTTAGCAAGAGAGGCTCAGGGACAGTGCCCAGGCCCTGAGTTTAAGCCCCAAGACTGGCAAAAGAAAAGAAGAAAAAAGGGGAAGAGAAGGGAAGGGAAGGAAAGGGAAGGGAATGGAATCTTGAAATATGCACGTTTGATTGGTAATTGTAACTTGCTCACCAAAAGGTTGTGAGTTGTCACTCCTAAGGACACTGAAGCTTTTTTTTGGTGTGTGTGTGTGTGCCAGTCCTGGGGCTTGAACTCAAGACCTCTGCACTGTTCCTGAGCTTTGTGCTCAAGGCTAGTGCTCCACTACTTGAGCCACAGCTGTACTTGCAGCTTTTTGCTAGTTAACTGATGATGAAAGTCTTAGGGATTTTCCTTCCTAGCTAACTTCAAACCGTGGGACTCAGATCTCAAGTCTTCTGAGTAGCTAAAATTACAAGTATTAACACTGAAGCTATTTTAATGGTCATATAATTGTACATATTTATTTGTAAGTTACAGTCATCATTTCTTCGGTGAGACCAAAGGTGTAATTGTTGTGAACTAGTCTTTATTATTATTATCTCTTTTTTGGACTTACAAGATACTGTGCTAGGGGCTGGGAAGGTGGTTCAGTGGTAGAGTGCTTGCCTTGCATGCATGAGGCCCTGGGTTCGATTCCTCAGCACCACATACACAGAAAAAGCTGGAAGTGGGTGCTGTGGCTCAAGTGGTAGAGCGCTCACCTTGAGCTGAAGAGCGCAGGGACAGCACCCAGGCCCAGAGTTCAAGCCCCATGACCGACCAAAAAAAGAAAAATTAAAAAAAAAAAAAAGATACTGTGCTATTATTTAAATTTGAATATCCCAAGTCCCTTGATGAGATTGAGCATCTTTTCTTTTGCTAAATCACTTGTTTATTCTGGAATTTGGTCTTATCTGTCTATTTTTCTTTGATGTTTTTTTTTTATATTGCTTGAGTATACTCAAGCTTTTAATAGCTTGAGTAGATACCTATATTTCAAGCATTTAATTTTTGTTTACAAATTCTGCATTTACTTGTTATTGTATTTTCCCCATTGAGGACAATTTTTGAAGTCAGATTTGTTTGCTTTTGAATTTTCCTATAACATTTGAGAAGAATTCTCCCAACCCAAAATTATACAAAATATGTATTTTCTTCTAGTATTTTTAACTCTCATACTTAGATCTTCATCTGGAATGTGTGTTTTTAATACAGTTTTACAAATTATATTCTCTATAGTTGTTTTTCTTATTGATCTGTGTCATGTAAATCTTAATAAGAAACTTGAGCCAGCCTCCAGGGGCTCATGCCTATAATCCTGACTGCTTAGGATGCTGAGATCTAAGGATCTCGGTTAGAAGCAAGCCTGGGCAGAAAAGTCCCCTTATATCTAGTTAACCACTTAAAAACCGAAGTAGTGTTGTGGCTCAAATGGTAGAGCACTAGCCTTAAGCATAAAGAGGCTCAGAGCTGGTTTTCCATTGCACATTTTTTATCTTGAATTATTTTATATAATTTGAAGTTAACATAGTATATAGAAATATTTAAAGAGTGCTTGCTTTGGCAGCACATATACTGAAATTGAAACAATAGATTAGCATGACTGCTGCATAAGAGCAACATGCAAATACATGAAGGGAAAAACTTTAGGAGGAAACAAGCAGTTTTCAATTCCTTTTTGAGAATTCTTTAACCTGAAAATCAGCTTCTAAATATATGCACTTTTTAAAAAGTATGTGAACAAAGTAACAATTTAATTCTACATTTCTTATTTTAGGTTTTTAGTTAAGTTGGAAGTAGGCAATGTTTTAAATCTGTTTTTGAGATTTAGGTCCGAAATAGAGGTGCTTTCAGGTTTCAAAGTTTCAGGTTTCAAAGACACAGGATGGGAGGATGGGTGATGTTGAAGAGAGGTAGGTATAATAACAGATATGTGTGACTGTGGCAGATTGTAAAAGTGTTAGAGATGTTGCTACAACAACTTAGAGGAGGAATAGAGTATTTTAAGCTCCTACCAGCTATTCTAATGTTACAAGTCAGGCAGGCAGTAGGCTTTGGGCTACAGCCTGCTGCCTGTTGTGTTGTTGTTGTGGTTGTTGTGGGGCTTGAACTTGGGGCCTGAGTGCTGTCCCTGAGCTCTTTTTGCTCAAGGCTAGCTTTGACCACTTGAGCCACAGTGCCACTTCTGGAAATAATCACAGACTTTCCTGCTGGGACTGGTTTTGAGTTGTGATACTCCTGTGTAGTTAGGGTTACCAGTACCCTGCTTGCCACCTGTTTTTGAAAATAAAATTTTATTGGAATGCAGCCATTCCCATTTCTGTATATAATATCTATGCTTCTAAGTCAGATAGTCCATCTGACATGAAAATATTCAAATATTTGCTGTCAGACTCTTCATAGAAAAAAAGTATACCCCAGTCTAGTTAGCTAAAATACGTTGTATGTCTTATTTTTAAATTACTATTATCACAGTTCTTTGCCATATCTAGTACTATTGGGTACATAGTAGAAGCCTAATAAAAGAATTTTGAATTATAGTCCAACTGAAAGAAGTACAAGTTGTAGTTGGTGGAAATGAATACTCTGATTTGTTCTTAATTACCCTTGTCAGCTTGAATTATTTAAGTTCTCTAGAAATAAGGAACCAAGGAACCTAGTTAATAAGAGATTATTCTTTTCTCTTAGATTCTGTAAATTTGTACAGAATAGTAGTTTTATTGGGTCTTAACCATTTATGATTATTTATATGGCAGTAAGCAGATGATAGACATAGTTGGAGGAGAAAGAATAGTGTCTACTGATTTGAAATGGGTATTGTTTTTGGTCACAACTAATTCTTGATGATTTTATGATATTTGATCTTCCCCAGTATTTTTTTCAAGCCACATGATTATTGGTGGTATTTAGTTTGCCTAGTCTGTTGTACTTAGTGTAAATCGTTACAACTTTTGGAGGATTAAATTTGTCAAACTGTTGAGAATAGTTTACTACTTTTATTGAACTTTTTTCAGGACATTTGTAGTTTTATAACAATATTGCAATTACCTGATAGCAGATTTTTTTTTTATAGGTTAGACCAAAGCCATTGCTTTTGAAGTTGTTAAAGTCTGTTGGTGCACAAAAAGACACCTACACTATGAAAGAGGTAAGCAGAGTTTAAGATAACTAATGTCTTATTAATACATATATAAACAAACCATAATTAATGATATTCAAGATCATGTGAGAAATTGTCTATATAGAGATTTCAGTAAGTACCAATATTAAGTTTTTGGTCATTTGGGATATATTTTGAAGCTGAAAATTTTAGTTCTTTTTATTTTTTATTATTTTTATTGTGAAAATACCGTACAGAGGGGTTACAATGACATGGGCAAGGTAATGAGTACATTTCTTATCAAGCATTGTTGCCTCCTCCTTTGTTTCCCCTTCCCAACCCTTCCTATCCCCCCCGCCCCACCCCATTGCCAAAGAATTTTTTTTTTTTTTTTGCCAGTCATGGGGCCAGAACTGTGGGTCTAGGCTCTCTGTCCCTGAGCTCTTCAACTCCAGGCTAGTGCTGTATCACTTGAGCCACAGCTCCACTTCTGGATTTTTCTGCTTATATGGTGCTGAGGAATCAAACCCAGGGCTTCATGCATGCGAGGCAAGCACTCTACCACTGAGCCACATTCCCAGCCCAGAAATTTTGATTCTTGTATGAGTTTCTCAACTAGGAACTTGGAGAGTAGAGGAATCTTTTTTTTTTAAATTGTGAAAATACCATACAGAGAGGTTACAATTACATGGGCAAGATAATTAGTACATTTCTTATCAAGCATTGTTGCCTTCTCCTTTGTTTCCCCTTCCCATCCCTTCCCATCCTCCCCCACCCCTCGCACCTCCCATCCCCAAGTAGAGGAATCTTTACAGGGGTCTTGCTCTACAGGACTAATAAGGTCTACTTGGCCTTGATGTACTGTGAATTCATCCCAGATTGGTAACTCCTCAGAATCATGTTTGTACATGCATAAAGTGAATATATATGATTACAAAGGTAACAACACTCAAATATAGTTATCAGTATAGTAAGAAGTTTGGGTAATGTGCTTTTTAACACTTTACTGAAATTTAGCAGTAGATCTAAAGAGTGTGATTTTGATGTTAGAGATACAAATCAAAATTTTGACGTTTTCCACAAGCATAGTGTGATATGAAAACATTTTGATTTTCATTGGTAACAATCACAAGTACTGTTTATAGTGTTGTGATTTGTTACTTATATCTATAATTAAAGGAAAAACCTAAATTTCAGTTCAAATATAAAAAATATACAGTTTTTTTCCCCACCCAAATTAATGGACCCCCTGAATTTTATCTAAGGACTTCTTTGGCCTTCCTGGATCCCAGGTTAAGAACTTCTGCACTAGAAATACATGAGTACAATATACTGTACTGAAATTCTGGGATGGAGGTGAGCTGAATATGAACATATCTTATGTTTAATGGATACAGTGCATTGTTCTATAAATTGAAATTTGTTCATTTGAAAAGCATGATTTTCAGTGAGTGATCAGGCATTTTAGCAAAATTTCAATGTGGGGGCTGGGAAGATAGCTCAGTGGTAGAGTGCTTGCCTTGCATGCCTGAGGCCCTGGGTTCGATTCCTCAGCACCACATAAGCAAAAAAGAAAAAAAGCCGGAGGTGGCGCTGTGGCTCAAGTGGTAGAGCGCCAGCCTTGAGCTGAAGAGCTGAGGGACAGCGCCCAGGCCCAGAGTTCAGGCCCCACTACCGGACCCCAAAAAAAAAAAAAATTTTTTTTTTTCAATGTGAATGAAATGTGCTTGCTCCTCATCTCTACCACTTTTAGACTTTGGGGCTTGTTTTCTGAATACACTAAAGATCCTTATGACAAAATAGTGGGGCAGGAAGAGATTTCAGAACCTTTTCCATTTTTAGCTACACTTTTGTAACCTTCCTCAAGGAATGTTTGGTAGGAAAAAATGTACATTCTCTTCTTCCTTTTTAACTGTCAACAATCTCTTCAACCCATAATTTAATAGGAATATTCCTTTAAGTTGGCTCCTTCAATCTGGAGCCATGATAGAGTCATGGCTTGGTGGCAGAGCACCTGCCTAGCAATCATGAGGCCCTGAGTTTAAACCCTATACTTCCTCCCCTCCACCCCCCCTCAAACAAAAAAAAGAAATTGGCTTCTGCTTTGGGGGAAGTACCAAGTTATTAAATGATGTTTTTAGTACTTAAAATGGATCTTATTTATATAATCAGCTAAGGAAACAAAAAATACAATTTAAGCAGTAGATAGAAACAAGAAAATAGATCAGGGGCATCATAACAACTTAGAATGCTTATGCTAACTATGTAGCAGAAACAATTTACAGTCCTCGTGCTGTCTAGGGTATTGGTTGGTGCCAGGACCCTTGTTTCCAAAGTTGAAACCTCTTAAGCTATGCACCATTGAATTATTACACTTGTAATCCTAGATATTCAGGAAACTGAGATCTGAGGATTGCCATTAGAAGCCAGCATATGCAGAAAAGTCAATCTGATCAGCAAAAACAAAAAACAAAACAATTTGAATGGAGGCTAGTAGTGCACCCATCTCAATGAATGTGTGAGCCATAAGAGCAAGCCCCCCTCAAAAAAATTTTAGGTTTAGTTTTTACATATAACCTTTGCTCCCATATGCTTAAATCACATTGGGTTACTTGTAATGCCTAATCTTTCTACTTCCATTGATGGAAAAAAAAAAAGGTTGCTGTCTGACATGGTTGTGGCTGTGGTTGCTGTTTAATGTTTTTCATATAAATAGAGTACTGAATGTATTTGTAAAAAACATTTGGTTTATTTAATGTTCAATTCTTATTTCTATTGTAGATCATTTTTTATCTTGGCCAATATATTATGACTAAAAGATTGTATGATGAGAAACAACAACACATTGTATATTGCTCAAATGATCTACTGGGAGATTTATTTGGAGTGCCAAGCTTCTCTGTGAAAGAGCACAGGTAAATTCTTCTACTTAGTGCATTGTAATAAGCCTGGTGATCAAGTATAGCTGCTCACCTCTGCCCTCCTTTTTATCAGATATAAATATATATATATATATACACACACACACACACAAATATATACAAAAAGCTAAAGTTTAGTTCCTTTTTTGGTAGCCCTGAGTATCTAACTAGAACTTACTGCGTTCTAAACAGTCACTCTACTACTATGCTACATCCCTAGCTCTGAAATTGGGTTTCTTTGCTTTATACTTACTATTTGGGGATCTAATCTCTGAATTTTTTTGGGGGGGGGTCCAGTCGTGGGGCCTGAACTCTGGGCCTGGGCACTATCCCTCAGCTCTTCAGCTCAAGGCTAGCGCTCTACCACCTGAGCCACAGCACCACTTCTGGCTTTTTTTTTCTTTTTGCTTATGTGGTGCTGAGGAATCGAACCCAGGACCTCAGGCATGCAAGGCAAGCGCTCTACCACCTTCCCAGCCGTGAATTTTTTTTTTTTTTTGGTCAGTTGTGGGGCTTGAACTCTGGGCTTAGGTGTTGTCCTTGTGCTCTTCAGCTCAAGGCGAGTGCTCTACTGCTTGAGCCACAGCACCACTTCCAGTTTTTCTAGTGGTTTATTGGAGATAGGAGTCTCACTGAGTTTCTTGCCAGGGCTGGCTTTTGAACCACAATCCTCAAATCTCAGCCTCCTAAGTAGCTAGGATTATAGGTGTGAGCCACCAGCCCCGGCTCTGTTTTTCTTTTGAGCCAGAGTTTTGAAGTCACTCTGTAGCCTGTGCTGCCCTCAAACTCTAGATAATCCTGCCTCCCAAGTGATAGGATTATAGGCTTGTACCAGCACAACTGGCCTTGATCCTTTGTTTTTGTTTTCTTTTGTTTTTATGGTGCAGAGATCAAACCCAGGGCCTTGCACATGCTGGGAAAGCACTAAACTATTGAGCTACAATTCCAGCCCATTTAGAACCTTACAAATTTGTTTTTGACATCTAGCCCAGACATTTACTAGTTCTGTGTATAGGTACATTGACCAGTTACCCTCTTTGTAAAATAGCATAATATAAATATTTTGTGTAGAAGTTACAAGTATCTCACAAAGAAACATTGTGTAAAAAACATGTTTGGCACATGGAAACTTTACATATGTTAGCACCAGTCATTATATATTATAAATTGTTGACTTCCAAAGTTAGGCTTTTACAATCATGTAGTAAAGGCTTAAATTTGAGCCTCAATTACTTTGGAAATCATTTTTTCTCCTATTATGGTAGCTAGTCATCTGAATTTAACCCAGATAACTTAAATTTTAGGATTATTTTGATAACTGAAGACTTTAGTTTTCATTTAACCTTATATTTAGAATTCCTCATTCTGCTTAGTGTAGCACACTCAATTCTGTGTTGATCCTTAACGTTTATACCTTAATATATGAGATGTATACTTTCTTTTTAAACAGTCAGATTCCATTGATATTTTTTGCCTAATAATACTAGGACTGGAAGCATAGCTCAGTTGTAGAACACTAGCCTAGCATACACAAGGCTCTGGGTTTGGTTTCTAGCATCACACAGGAAAAAAGTATGTACCCATACACACTATATGGTAAGTGAGATGTTTACACTTTCAACTTATAAGCCGAATACATTATTGAGCACTAGAAAAAGACAAAGCTCAACACAAGCAGAAAAAATGTAGTGTAGCTTATAAAAGGTGTTTTTATTTATATTAAATTTTACTTATATTTTGATGCTGGGGATTGAATTCGAGGCCTCATGAATGCTAAACATATGTTTGTTTTACCACTGAGCTATATCCCAGCCTTCATACTGCTTTTAATGGTACATTTAGAAGCGTCATTCCATTACTAAATTCTGTGTTTAATATTCATTCATGTTATTTTATACTTGGCTTTAGGATATGAAATTTAACTATATTAAGAAATAGCTAGGGCTGGGAATGTGGCTTAGTGGTAGAGTGCTTGCCTTGAACTGAGTATTTGATTTTATAATAATATATGGAGGTACAGTTTCTAATAGGAAAAGAATAATCTTAAGGTTATCCTTGATTGAGAGTCTTCATGGGGTGTAAAAATATTTCTTCCCATTTCTGTCAGCTTTCTCCAATTACATTCTTTCTCTCTCCTTCCCCCCTCTCCCCTTTCCTCTCGCCCTCCTCTTCCTTCACTCTCCCTCTCCCCCCCACCACATAGGATTATCATTGATTTGAATCTTAAATTGAGAGATTAGAGACTGGGGAAATTACTAACTTGAAAAAGAATATGAATAGGAATATGATTTGTGGTTTTAAATTGTTGTATTGGAGGCTGAGTGTGGCTTAGCAGTAGAGCTTGTATCTAATGTGTGAGGTCCTGGATTCCATCTCCAGCACTGTAAAGAAAAAAAAAAGAATCCTCAAGTAGAAATAGATGGAGTGGTACTTTCCCTTTAACCCTGAGAATTAGAGAAATGTTACCCTTTTTTTTTTTTTTTTTTGCCAGTCCTGGGGCTTGAACTCTGGGCCTGGACACTGTCCCTGAGCTTGTTTAGCACTCTACTACTTGGGCCACAATGCCACTTCTGGCTTACTCTGTTTATGTGGTACTGGGGAATTGAACTGAGGGCATCATGCATGCTAGGCAAGCATTCTATTCCCAGCCCAGAAATGTTATCTTTTGACAGGTAAACATTGAATGTTAGTTGAAAAACAAAAGCAAAAAGTCCCACATGAGTGAATATACTGGAATAGGTGATTGTCTTCTTATTTGGATATAAGCTCCATGAAGGCAGAGATTTCTCAATCTTTCCCCAGTATCTAGAACAGTGACTGGTATATGGTTACTTCTCAATCTGCATGTATTAAATAAATGCATCCTGCTTTGCCTTTAAAAATAATAAGATCAAGAAAGTAAATCCATTAAAGAAGTTTGTATAATAGGTGCATTTGTACACCTGTGCGTGTGTGCGCACGCTAACCTATTATTTTTAAAGGCAGTTTGCTTCTGAGCATATTGCTAAGAAATTGAGAATAGCTATGAAATCTGCCTTCTCTTTCTTAGAGGTCTTTTGATAAAGTTCAAACAAAGCACAAGTCAAGAAATGGACACTTGAATCTTTGAATTAGGAAAAGGTTTTGAGCCCTGATTAAAGAACTGTACATGAGCATTATGTCTCTAATTATGGTGCTTTTTAGGACCTAGGAGCTTATTAATGGTATAATGTAGTGATTGAAACTGTATGTGCAATCGTTCATACTGAATATACTTTGAAGTCTTGTTGAATCTAGTTTAATCATTTTTATTTAAAAATGTACATTTCTTGATTTTTTTTCTTTTTACAAGGAAAATATATACAATGATCTACAGAAACTTGATAGTAGTCAATCAGCAGGGTAAGTTAAATTTTGAACACTATTATAGTATTGTGCTGATGAATGAACTCACTTTTCCTTGTTAAAGTTCTGATTTGTAGGGCTGTTCATTTTTAGGTATACTTTTATTTACAAATATTGAGTTGGGAAGAGTTGTAATGTGTATTTGAATATTTATGAGACAGCTCAGACACATTATAGCTCTCCTAAAACCCATTCTTAAACTATAAGAAACTTCTCTTGCCGAGTGGGTCATGCCTGTAATCCTAGCTACTCAGGAGGCTAAGATCTGTGGACCTCGGATCAGAGCCAGTCTGTGAGACTCATCTTCATTTAACAACCAAAAAGCCAGAAGTGGAGCTGTGCCTCAAGAGCACCAGCCATAAGTGGAAAAGCCAAGTGAGAGTGTAAGACCCTTAGTTCAAGTCCCAGTACTGGAACCCCCCAAAAAAACAAAACAAAAAAACCCAAAAAAACTCTGAGAAATCTGTTTAGTTTTCAGAATAATTTGGCTAGTTTTGGATCCCACTATTCTATATTCAAGTTCTTTCACTCTCCCTCTTCTGCCTCCTAATCTATGTGTTTAATTTAAGAAGAATCAGTATAATACTTAGCTTTTATATAAGAAATGTTGAACTGTGGTAATGTATCATTTCAAAATGTTAGTGCTCAGGCGTGACTTAATGTTTCCAACGTAGTAGTGAAGAGTATCTGACTGTGACTTTGTATATAAATACCCCAAGTCTGGAATTTTGATGTTAAACATCCAGCTGCATACTGTTCCTCTCTAAATAATGACTTTAAGTTCATTCTCATCAAAATTATTTTGTCTCTAGTGTATGGTATCTGAACTTACCCAGGTGGAATGTTGTATATCAGACCCTAGGTCTTACTGTTTTTCTTTCATTCATTTATGCCATGTATATTTATTGTTGTAACATTTAGTTTTGAACATCATTTGTTTTGAACATCTGGAATGTCTTTCCTAATCCTACTTCCATATACTTTATTATGAAATCTTTCCTGAGTCTTTGATCCTTAAAACTTCCTCTCTCTTATCATTAACAAATAATTAATGCTATATTTTCCTAGCTAAAATATCATGTAAGGGTTTATTTACTTTTATGTTTTCTTTTTAAAATTAAATTCTTTTATTTTTGTCTCCAGTATTTAACATGTGAGTAGCTTTTGGAAAAAGTTTAATGTTTGTTGAAAGGTTAAATTGTATATGGGTGTGTGTTGTACTAGTATCTGTTGAACTACTTTATTAATAAATTTATATTTTCTCTTAGAACCATCAGAATCTGGCACATCTATGAATGAGAATGGATGCCATTTAGGGAGTGAGAATGATCAGAAGGTAATCTGAATATGTTTTAATGTTTCTTGAAAATTGAAAGGATTATATAAAGCACCGTACCTTCCTGGTGTTAGAAGTTTCATTTGTTGTATTTTATTTTTTTGAATACTTAGGGTCCTGGGCAAGAGCTGCAGGAAGAGAAGCCTTCATCTTCACATTTGATTTCTAGACCATCTACCTCAACTAGAAGGAGAGCAAATAGTGAGACAGGTAGATAAGAATTTTTGGCAAATTAAACAGCTGTTTAATATTCTTTCTCTAGTGAAATCAGTACTTTTAAGCATAATGGGATTGTGGTTTAGTCAAATGAATTCTATATTTTTTCCTTCAATGCTGCAGACCAAATCCAGGATCTCATGCATACTAGTCAAGTGCACTATCTAAACTATCCTAAGATTGGGTTGAATGAATTTCATGAATTTCTGATATTTTATATGGTTTTATTTGGTTTACAAATAATAATAACAGGTGGAGTTCATTTTGTTCAGCTGTAAGTAATAGTTACCTATGTGTTTATAACCAAAATAATAGGAACATAAACTCTTAGCTACATTATCTTAGTCATTATAGTAGTTTACCCTCTATCCCACAAGGCTAGCACTCTGCCACTTGTGCCACACCTCCATTTCTGGCTTTTCAAGAATTGGAGTTAAGAGTCTGTCAGATTTGTCTGCCTGGGCTAGCTTTGAATTGAAATCTGTAGACTAGCCTTCTGAGTAGGTAGGGATTGCAGGTGTGAGCCACTGGTACTTGGCCTTAAATTTCTATTTTATTTTTGGGATAAGATCTTGCTGTGTAGTCCAGACTGATACAGAACTCAGTTTTTCTGCCCTCAGCTTCCCAAGTGACTGGGATTACAAGTATGTACTACTATATCAGGCTTGAAATTTTTATCATTTTTACTAAGTCATAAAACATATTTACTAAGTCATAAAACATACTAGTGCGTTTTAAACAGAAGGTAAATAGCATCTTAGAAGTTAAAAAGAGGAACCAAATGTAATTGGCTCATACCTCCTAGCTACTTAGGAGCTTGAGACCTGGAAGATCAAAGCTCAAAGCCAGCCAGGCAGAAAAGTCTATGAGACTATCTCTGGCTTACCAGCAAAGTGTTGGAGGCATGGTTCAAGTTATATAACACCAGCCATAAGCAAGAAAGCTAAGCAAATTCAAGGCTCTTGAGTTCAAGCCTTCCGTTCATACTCAGAGAAAACAGGTGAAACTATTTTTTTTTCCAGCTAAAAGATACTGAATGAGGCCATTGTTTCCTATTTAGTTATAATAATTAAAATTATGAATTCAGTGCAAAAAAAAGAGTAGAGATAGTGAAATAGAATATAAAGACTAGAATTTTAAGTGTTAACATCTTTATGGCATTAGAATTACTCTAAAATCAGTAGGAGAAATATTAAAAGTTCAAATTGAAATAGGGCAGAAAAGTAGGAACAAATTTTTTTCACAGGGATTATAAATGACAAATATGTGAAGATAGTTTTGGAAATTTTAGCTTTACTGATAATAAAAATCTAAAAGGATATCCTAGTCTCTCAAATTAACAAAAACCTTATCCTTGCTCATTTGAGTATTGGCACTAATATACTATTAGTATATCCATTGATATGAATTGGTTATATCTTTATGAATTATGAAAAGACTTAGATTTCTTTTTTTTTTTTTTTTTGGGGTCCGGTCGTGGGGCCTGAACTCTGGGCCTGGGCGCTGTCCTTCAGCTCTTCAGCTCAAGGCTAGCACTCTACCACTTGAGCCACAGCACCACTTCCGGCTTTTTTTCTTATGTGGTGCTGAGGAATCGAACCCAGGGCCTCGAGCATGCAAGGCAAGTGCTCTACCACTGAGCCACCTTCCTAGCCCCAAGACTTAGATTTCTTACCATTACCCTGGTGTCCAGTTTTAGGAGACTATCCTAAGGACATAGTCAGATAAAAGCAAGATTTATATATAGAAATATTAGTTGGGTACTAATGGCTGTACTCCTAGCTACTTAGGAGGCTGAGATCAGAGCATGCCAGTTTAAAGCCAGCAGAGGAGGAAAGTTCTTGAGATTCTTATCTCCAGTGAACAAAAAACCGGAAGCTGTGGCTGAAGTGGTAGAATAGTACAGTCTTGAGCAAAAACGCTCAGGGACAGCACTCAGGCTTTGAGTTCAAGCTCCAGGACTGGCACCAAAAAACAAAACAACATAGAATATTTAAGAGAGAACATAGAGCATGATTCAAATGTGGTTTTTTTCTTTTTCTTTATTGTCAGTCGCGGGGCCTGAACTCGGCCTGGGAGCTCTTCCTCAGCTCTTCAGCTCAAGGCTAGCACTCTACCGCTTGAGTCACAGTGCCACTTCTGGCTTTTTTTTCTGCTTATGTGGAGCTGAGGAATCGAACCCAGGGCCTCATGCATGCAAGGCAAGTGCTCTACCACTGAGCCACCTTCCCAGCCCGTTTTTTTTTTTTTTTATAAGGCTTAAAAGATTAAATCATGGCCTTGATTTTGTATACTAGACAAGCACTGTATGCTGGGCTAGCTCCTTAGTCATTAATTTTTTTAAGGAAGTAGATTAATGAGAACTAAATTAATAAAAACTAATGTTTCAGTGGTAGCATTATAAATGAGTTATATTTTTGTCTTTTTCCTCTTTTCTTTTTCCTCCTTCCTCCTGTTCTTTTTTTCTTTACTGCTGGCATTGAACCTAGGGCCTTGGGAATGCTAGATAAGTGGTCTACCATCTACACTCTCAGCTCCTTCTATAGATTTTTGTAGTGAGTCATATATTACCCTAATATCAGGGAAAAAAAAGTCCTAACTGATGTTACTGTTATTTGTGTGTGTGTGCACACGCATGTGTGCAAGTGTACATGTGCTAGTACAAACTCAATGGCCTTGCAGTCTCCCTCAATCTTCAGCTCACAATTACTGCTCTACCACTTGAGCCACACCTGTAGTCTGGCATTTTTGCTGATTAATTGGATGGAGTCTCTTGGACTTCTCTGTCATGTCTGGCTTCAAGGTGAAATCCTCTGATCTCAGTCTCCTGAGTAGCTAGGATTGTAAGCATGAGTCTGTTGTGGGTGTGAGGCTTTTGTTCAGTCTCTTATATCAGTGTAACCCAGAAAAACAAATCCAAATTATCTTCTATGTAATTTGAACACTTAAGATAAAAAGTATGAAGTCTTATTTCCCTAATTTTGCTTTTGACAAATTCTAGATTGGTAAATAAAAGCTCTAGATGAATTGATATGACTTGTAGATATTGGGAAGCTGTTTATTTATTGTTGGTACTGGGGTTTGAACTCAGGGCTCAAAGCTACCATTTGAACTAAACTTCAGCTATTTTGGTGGTTAATTGGAGATAAGAGTTTCATGGATTTTCCTGTCTGGGCTGCCTTTGAACTGCAATTCACAGAGCTCAGCCTCCTGAGTAGCTACTATTACAGGTGTGAGCCACTGGTGCCTGGCTGCATAGCTTTTATTTTATTTTATTTTGTCAGTTATGGGGCTTGAACTCTAGGCCTGGGGTGGTGTCCCTGAGCTCTTCAGCTCAAGGCGATTACTCTACCACTTGACCCACAGCACCACTTCTGGTGTTCTGGTGGTTAATTGGAGATGAGTCTCATGGAGGGCTGGGAAGGTGGCTCAGTGGTAGAGTGCTTGCCTTGCATGCATGAGGCCCTGGGTTGGATTCCTCAGCACCACATAGCAGAAAAAGCCAGACGTGGCGCTGTGGCTCAAGTGGTAGAGCCCTAGCCTTGAGCTGAAGAGCTGAGGGACAGTGTCTAGGCCCAGAGTTCAGGCCCCATGGCTGAGCCAAAAAGTCTAATGGACTTTTCCTGCCCAGGCTGGCTTTGAACGATTCGCAGATCTCAGCCTCCTGAATAGCTAGGATTACAGGCATGAGCCACTGGCACCCAGCCTGGATAGATTTTAAAAATATAGTGTTCTGCTATAACTCTTAGTTGGACAAACTGATTAAAAAGTGTTGGCTTTTGAAACATTAATAGTAATTTACTATTTTTCTGTTTGTTTTCATTGAAATTCAATTTTATTATAAATATGTACTCAACATATCTCAGCTTCTGAATCATAGAACAGAATTTAATTACCCATTTTTCTCTTAAATATCCAGAGGAAAACTCAGATGAATTTTCTACTGAACAACAAAGAAAGCGCCACAAATCTGATAGCATTTCCCTTTCCTTTGATGAAAACATGGCTATGTGTCCACTAAGGGAGATGTGTCGTGAAAGAAGCAGTAGCAGTGAATCGACAGAGACTCCCTCAAATCTGGTAAATCTTTCATTTTAAATAAATTAAGGTTTTAAAAACTGTAAGTCTAGGTGCTGGGAAGGTGGCTCAGTGGTAGGGTGCTTGCCTTGCATACATGAGGCCCTGGATTTGATTCCTCAACTCCATATAAGTTGGAAGTGGTGTTATGGCTCAAGTGTTGGAGTGCTAACCTTGAGCTGAAGAGCTGAGGGACAGTGCCCAGGCTCAGAGTTCAAGCCCCTTGACCGACCAGAAAAAAAAAAGCCCCCAAACTGTAAGTCTGGCAATACTAATAAGCCTATAAATAGAATGAGTTCATGTGTATGATGTGAGATTGCTTGAACACAGTGATAAATTTTATTCTGAAATATTACTGCTATATAAATCTTTCCACTTGCAACCCCAGGTTAATAATGTTACCCTATATATTAATGAATCTTTGTAGACCATGTACCAGTGCTAAGTTCAGATACACTATAGTATAAAGTCTGAGAATTTGGAGGTCAGTTTTTTTTGTGTGTGTGTGTGTTTTAAGTTAAGAGAATAAAATTGGAAATTTGCCTTAACTATGTATCTAAGGATTTGAAGGCAAATTTGCCTTGAATTTTTAGAGTAACAGTATCTTAAGTGCTGGGAAATATAGTTCAGTAGTAAGCACTTGCTTGCCTAACATGTGCAAGATCCTGGGTTCAGTCCTAGCACCACCCAAAAAATCCATAGAAAACAACAAAAGAACTTTTTTAAACCCAGCCACCAAAAAGTAAATCAGCATAGTTTGAGCCTAACATTTGCAATACCTAAGTCTAGACATGAAGAAAAGTATATTTACTAGTAGCTCTTTGAAATTTGGGTATAATATTGCATGGATATGAAAGAGTAAGTATCTGCTGATAGTTTATCTGCCAGTAAACCTCCAAAAGATTCCATATGACTATTTTTGTTAGCAAAATGCTTGACAAGTGTGGTATTTTCTCCATCATTAAGCATTTATCTTAAATTTTTATTTATTTATTTATTATTATTATTATTATTTTTTGTCGTTGTGGGGCATGAACTCTGGGCCTGGGCGCTGTCCCTCAGCTCTTCAGCTCAAGGCTAACGCTCTACCACTTGAGCCATAGCACCACTTCTGGCTTTTTTCTGCTTATGTGGTGCTGAGGAATCGAACCCAGGGCCTCATGCATGCAAGGCAAGCACTCTACCACTGAGCCACCTTCCCAGCCCTTAAATTTTTATTTTATTTTATTTTTTTTATTTTTATTTTTTGGTCCAGTCATGGGGCCTGAACTCTGGGCCTGGGCGCTGTCCCTCAGCTCTTCAGCTCAAGGCCAGCACTCTACCACTTGAGCCACAGCGCCACTTCTGGCTTTTCTGCTTATGTGGTGCTGAGGAATCGAACCCAGGGCCTCATGCATGCAAGGCAAGCGCTCTACCACTGAGCCACCTTCCCAGCCCTAAATTTTTATTTTTTATCCAGTTCATAGGGATCAAAGTCAGGGCCTTGTTTGTGCTTGGCTTATACCTGAACTTAATACCTAGTCCTTTAAAGTGTTGTAAAAATTGGAACTTTGGTGATATAATGATACTTGTGGTTATTATTCTGAATATTAGTGAAGATTTTTTATATTTAGAACACTGAACCAATGTGATAGAAACCCCATTCTTTTTACATATACTTCTATTTCTGTACATTCTGTACATTTGTTTTCTTTCAAAACAATGTCGAGTACAGATAGGTTTTCCAGAGTGTATAGCAGAGCAAGTTACTCATGTGAGCCACCAGATGGTGTGATGAGCTCCTGCTCAGTCTGAGAACATGTTCTATATTCAGTAGATGTGTCATACTTTTGCCAGGTTTCATATTTGGCATTGCCTGATACAGTGGTACGTAGATACGGTTCCTGACTTCATGGGAGATGGTTATGAACAATTTTTAAAAGTATTTAATAAGTCCTATGAACAACAAGATAGGTTCTTGAAAGTGATTATTCGTGATCTGAAGATTGGATTTAGTTAAAACTTAGTGAGTACACAAACTTCAAGTGTGGTTTTTCTCTAGAGATGGCTTTTTAAAAACATTGTCATTCTCAAAGTTCATTAAAAAAAGACCAAATTGTGTATGTGTATGTGTGTTTTAATTGGTGCTGGTAGTGGGACATGAATTCAGGGCTGTAGGTGGGAGTTCTGCACCTTGAGGCATCCTTCATTTCTAGACTTTACTATTGGAGATAAGAGTCTTATGGACTTTCCTTCCCAGGATTATAGGCATGAGCCACAGGCACCTGGGTTGTGTGTGTCTAAACTAGCATTCTGTCTTTATGAATATATAAGCATGATTAAGACTGGCATTAGTTCAAGTACCTATAGTTCCACGAGAACCATGAAATCCAGTTATGCTTTGCATAATTTGTGTATGAATATATCATCAATAACCAACAAATAGTAAAGAAAATTCAGTGTTGAAAGGCGTGTGTGTGTGTGTGTGTGTGTGTGTGTGTGTGTGTGTGTGTGTGTGTGTGTGTGTGTGTGTGTGTGTGTGTGTGTGTGTGTGTGTGTGTGTGTGTGTGTGTGTGTGTGTGTGTGTGTGTGTGTGTGTGTGTTGATAGAGGCTTAGCCAAAGAAAGATGAGTAAGATCTAGAAACTATCAAATTAATTCAAGTTAGTGGTGTAAAGTTTGGAAATTGAAGTGTCAGGGTTGGTTTAGGGAACTGTAGGTCTGACTGGATTTTCCATGTACTAACTGCGGGGCAGGGGCGGGGGTGGGGGGGGGAAGGGGTCTAGTTAGAGATAGGTGAAAATGTTAATGGGGTCACACTGTATATTCCTTCAGTGCAGGGGACTTTTCTTTTGTGTAATGGGGTTTTGAGTAGGGAAAAAATAGTAATGTAGAATAACTGAACCATAATCTAGTGCCAGTGTATAGGTGTGAGGAAGAAACAGGTACGAGATCTTTCACAGGCCGAGAAATAACGTATACTGTTTGCTTTTTTCTTTTTCTTAGGATCTTGGTGATGGTGTCAGTGAACATTCAGGTGATTGGTTGGATCAGGATTCAGTTTCTGATTCGGATCAGTTCAGTGTAGAATTTGAAGTTGAATCTCTTGATTCAGAAGATTATAGCCTTAGTGAAGAAGGACAAGAACTCTCAGATGAAGATGATGAGGTATTTTTTCTTCTAATTAGATATTATTAAATTTTTCTGTGTTTGTTGGCTTTGATGAGATTGAAGATATATTCAGATTCATTTGAAATCCTTCTCTTGGTTTGTTCACAATAGAATATTTGTTTGTGGACTTCTTGAGACCTTCATAGTTACTTATTGTTCAACTAACTATATCCTTCTATTACTAGTACCAAGGAGTTAGTAGACTTTAATGAGCACTTACAATGGTTAATTCTTTTTTAGAAATGTTTAACTTAATTATCTTTTAATAATATTAACTTGAAACCGGGTGCTAATGGCTCACGCCTGTAATCCTAGCTACTCAGGAGGCTAAGATCTGAGGATCAGGGTTCAAAAGGGCAAGAAAGTCCTTGAGACTGCTATCTCCAATAAACCACCAGAAAACTAGAAGTGGTGCTGTGGCTCAAGCAGTAGAGCCCTTGCCTTGAGCTGAAGAGTGCAGGGACAGCGCCCAAGTCCAGAGTTCAAGCCCCACAATGGACAAAGAGATTTTAAAAAAAAGTAATATTAATTTGCTTATAAAATAATACATGCGAACAGTTGAAATCAAATAGTATCCCTAAAACCATTTAATAATCCTGTTAACTTTTGCCAAAGTGAGTAAGGATTTCACTGTCTTCCATTTTCCTCCTTTATACTCACTCCATTTTGACCTTTGTTTCAGATTTTTTCATACATAGTGGTACATGCTGTTTATCTATGACATTGCTAAGAAGCCTTTCTGATTGAAGAAAAAAGAGATTAATTGATACTTTTTTTTTTTTTTTGGTAGGTATATCGAGTTACTGTGTATCAGGCAGGGGAAAGTGATACAGATTCATTTGAAGAAGATCCTGAAATTTCTGTAGCTGTAAGTATATTTGTTCTTTTTTTAAGGGATAAAAAATACTGAGGTCAAAATTGGAAAAAAAAAGTGTTTAATCTACTTCTTGAAAAGAAGTGATTTTTATAAAATTAGACTTTTAGTCTTGTACCAACAGCTCAGGAGACAGATCTGAGGATTTCGGTTTGAAGCTTAACTGAGCAAAAAAATGAAAGACTAGAGGTGTGGCTCAAATGTTAGTGTTAGCCAGTAAAAGCTGAATGTGAGGGCTGGAAAGGTGGCTCAGTGGTAGAGCGCTTGCCTTGCATGCATGAGGCCCTGGGTTCAATTCCTCAGCACCACATAAGCAAAAAGAAAAAAGCCGGAAGTGGTGTTGTGGCTCAAGTGGTAGAGCACTAGCCTTGCAGCTGAAGAGCTGAGGGATAGCGCCCAGGCCCAGAGTTCAGGCCCACGACCAGGCCCCGCCCCCCCCCCCCAAAAAAAAAAAAAAGAATGTAAAAATAAAGTCTCTCTCTCTCTTTTTTTTTTTTTTTTTTTTAAAGCTGAATGTGAAATGCAAGTTCCTGAGTCTTTAAACTTCTTTTTGTCAAGCCATAGGCTTGAACTCAGGGCCTGGGCTATGTCTCTGAGCTTTTTTGTCATGGCTAGTGCTTTTATCACTTTGAGCTACAGTTCTACTTCCAGTTTTCTGGTGGTTAATTGGAGATAAGAATCTCACAGACTTTCCTGGTGGCTTCAAACTGGGATCCTCAGATCTTAGCCTCCTGGGTAACTAAGATTGTAGGGATGAGCCCAGCAGGACCTGACTTAAACTTTTTTTTTTGGTACAGGGAATTGAGCCCAGAGTGTTTTACCTACTAGGCAATCACTACTGAACTACATCCTAGCCCCCTGAGTTTTTAAAATACTTTTCACTTTAAATATTTTATTTATTGGGGCTGGGAAGGTGACTCAGTGGTAGAGCACTTGCCTTGCATGCATGAGGCCCTGGGTTCGATTCCTCAGCACCACATAAGCAAAAAGAAAAAAGCCGGAAGTGGCGCTGTGGCTCAAGTGGTAGAGCGCTAGCCTTGAGCTGAAGAGCTGAGGGACAGTGCGCAGGCCCAGAGTTCAGGCCCCATGACCGGGCCCCCCCCCAAAAAATATATATATGTATTTTATTTATTGTGGTGGAATATGTTGCTACTTGTTTTCTGTTGGGAATTCGAACTCTAGTGTTTTGAATTATTTGAGAGCTCCATTGCAAGATTTTATCTTTGGATTTTGGAGTTAGTAGAAACCACCTTTGACAACTTAAAAGAAGCAGTATGGGAGAATGGTTTTCACCCTTAATGCTACTATGTTATGTCATTGGTAGTCTAAAGATGATTATTAATAGTGTAATGGGAAGTACCTCATAGCAAGTTTTATATATATAGTGTCCTCTGGCAAGGAGATAGGGATATGTTCTGTAAATAGGTGGGGATGTAGGGGAGTTTGTCATCCTTAATTGCATTCTAGAAAGAAATTAACATAATGGTTAGAATCACTGGAAAGAGAATACTGGAAGGAATAGACAAGTACTGGGCATATAGAGGTGTGGCTCTGTGACCAGGCTTGTAGTAGCAGTGACTGCTGAAAATAATTGTTTTGGTATTTCCCTTGATTTAAGGATATCTAGTCACTGCTGGGTTAGGGAGTATTTCCTAGGAGACAGATTTCATCTAGATTGATTGGGAAAAATCTGTGCTCAGTGCCTAGGAATGAGCCTTTAAAGGAAGAGGGTACAGGCTTTAAAGTACAGGGGAAAAGATCCTACAGGACTTGCTTCACCTAAATGAATCAGCTAACATCTCTGCTATCACACAAAACTTATAAATACATGGTTAATATTACAATAAAACCATTTTAGTTTCTTTTTTTGGTTGTTTGTTGTGAGGCTTGAACTCTGGGCCTAGAGAATGTCCCTCAGCTCTTCAACACTACCACTTGAGCCACAGTGCCATTTCCACAGTAAAACCCATTTTAGTTGTAGGGTTTTCCAGCATGGAAAGTACTTTGAAATTACTTGCAATCATACACTTGAGGAGATATTGGTGACTTCTCCCAAACTCCTACTTCCAGTGTTATCTTTTGTGTGTTCCCCCACCCCTCCTTTGGCAATTCACCACAGTACGTATAGTCAGTGTGATACCCATTATTTCACATTTTTTCTGAATGTATGTGTGTTTAGGAAGTAAAAGTACCTAAAGTCTACTCTTTAAAAGTAGCCAGTACATAGTATTAACTGTAGTTCTCAAGTTGTTTTTGTTGACTATTTCATGTAAAAAATGTAATACTACCAGCTCCTGGTGGCTCAAGCCTGTATTCCTAGCTACTCATGCGGCTGAAATTGTGGTTTGAAGCCAGTCCAGGCAAAAAAGTTTGAGACTCTTCAATTAACCACCAAAAAAGCTGGAAGTGGAGAAGAGGCTCAAGTGATAAGAGTGCTAGCATTGAGAGAAAAAGCTCAGTTCCAAGGCCCTGAGTTCATGCCCCAGGACATGCATCAAAAAACAAAACAAGAAAATTAAACATGAAATGCTGAACATTAAACCATGTGATAGTCTTTACTTTTGACATACTGAAGTTGCTAACCTTGTTATATAAGTAGCTGAAGAGTTAGAGAAATTAAATCTATCTTATTTCATTGAAGGACTATTGGAAGTGTACTTCGTGCAATGAAATGAATCCTCCCCTTCCATCACATTGCAACAGATGTTGGGCCCTTCGTGAGAATTGGCTTCCAGAAGATAAAGGGAAAGATAAAAAGGAACTCTCTGATAAAGCCAAACTAGAAAATTCAGCTCAGGTAGAAGAGGGCTTAGATGTGCCTGATGGTAAAAAAATAATGGTGAGTGATTCTAAAGAGTCATGCGTTGAGGAAAATGATGATGAACTCATGCAAGCTTGCCAATCACAAGAAAGTGAGGACTATTCTCAACCATCAACTTCGAACACCATTATCAATAGTAGCCAAGAAGATGTCAAAGACTCTGAGAAGGAAGAAACACAAGATGAAGAAAGTATGAAATCTAGCTTTTCTCTCAATGCCATTGAACCATGTGTAATTTGCCAAGGTCGACCTAAAAACGGATGTATTGTTCATGGTAAAACAGGACATCTTATGTCATGCTTCACATGTGCAAAGAAGTTAAAGAAAAGGAATAAGCCCTGCCCAGTATGTAGACAACCAATTCAAATGATTGTACTAACTTATTTCAGCTAGTTGATCCATTCCTCAAAGTGGAATTATATATTGCTAACTACGTAACCCTAAAAATGTATAAACATAGATTTTTTTATTTTAATCTACATATTCAAAACAAAGTATATTGGTTCATATAAATTTCTTTGTAGTGTAATTTGCCTATTTTGGGAGGAGGAAGAGTGAATATTCCTTTCAAAAAGGACAAATTTCCTTTTATGTTGTATCTTTGAATTTCATTATTATATACAGTGGCTATGTAACTCAAAGTTGTTTTTTTTTTTGGGGGGGGGGGAGTCCAGTCGTGGGGCCTGAACTCTGGGCCTGGGCGCTGTCCCTCAGCTCTTCAGCTCAAGGCTAGCGCTCTACCATGTGAGCCACAGCGCCGCTTCTGGCTTTTTTCTTTTTGCTTATGTGGTGCTGAGGAATCGAACCCAGGACCTCAGGCATGCAAGGCAAGTGCTCTACCACTGAGCAACCTTCCCAGTCCCTGTAACTCATGTTTTACATTTTTCTCTTATAAGACAATTTTCTGTTACATGTATCTGAATTTTTAAAACTCTAGGTTTCTTTCTCCCCTCCCCCCTTTTGGTGCTGAGGATTGAACCCAGGACCTGTGCACTTGTGCATACGAGGCAAGCACTTTACTACTTCCACTATAAGACAGGGTCTCATTGCTTCCTTTGCCTGGCACCATCCTCCTACCTCTACCTCTTAGTAGTTGGAATTACAGATGTATACCACCATGCCTGGCCAGGACACATGAACATACTTTTCATGTAAAAAAGAAAAAGTATGTATAATAATGTAATATTAAAATTTTAGGTACTCTTATTAAAGTCTCCAGTCCTTAAGCTCTCTATTTAGAAGTTGTTATATTTGGTGCTATACAAGTAAAACATCTTATTTTTCAGGCTTTTTACTATAGTATGAGATGCAGTAATGTTGTCAGTTGAGGATAGCCATTAGCCCTAAATTTTTTTTTTTTTAAATAGTGCTAGCCCTGAGGCTTGAACTCAGCCTGGGTAGTGTCCCTGAACTGTTTTTGCTCAAGGCTAGCACTCTACCACTTGAGCCACAGACCCAATTCTAGCTTTTTGGTGGTTAATTGAAGATAAGAATCTCTTGGACTTTTCCTGTCTGGCTGACTTTGGACTGCTGTCTGCATATCTCAGCCTCCTGAGTAGCATTACAGGTAATAAGCCACCAATACCTGGCTAAAACTACCCCCAGTAATGGGGCTTGAACTCAGGGCCTGGCATTGTCCCTGAGCTGCTTTTGCTAGTGCTCTACCACTTGAGCAACAGCACCACTTCTGGCTTTTTATGTTTATGTTGTACTGAGGAATCAAACCCTGGGGCTTTATGCATGGTTGGCAAGCACTCTGCCACTGAACCACATTCCCAGCCCCTGGCTAAAACTTTAAGGCTCCCTTTTTGAAGTGTGGAATTTTCCTGGGATATTCTTGGGCTCAGTTGTTTTGGATGGTTGTCTAGATTTTAGATCTGTACTTTTATCCAGTTTCGGAAACCAGTCAATTGAGAAGGATTATTTCAGAAATTTGATAAACAGAACTATTCATTTTAAAACTAGCTGGAAAGATGGTTAGTTTGTCCACCACTTTTAAGAAAGAATTAGAGCATGATATTGTAAAATGGTCTTTCAGACCATATATATTGACTTTTTGATTTACCATAAGTATCTTCAGCAGAATAATGAAAAATAATCACCTTCACCTTAAGGTTCCAGTACTCTTCTCCTGTGTCTGACAGTTTTATATATATTCCTCAATTAGACCTATAAGTTTAGAAGAGATCTAAGGAATAACTTTGCATATCCTGTTTCTAGTAGTCAGTTGTTGGATTGAATAAAAAAAGCATCTCTCTTCCCCAACTCATCCATCTATAGCATATCTTTTTTTTTTTTTTTTTGTGTCTGGTCGTGGGGCCTGAACTCTGGGCCTGGGCACTGTCCCTCAGCTTTTCAGCTCAAGGCTAGTGCTCTACCACTTGAGCCACAGCGCCACTTCCGGCTTTTTTGCTTATGTGGTGCTGGGAATCGAACCCAGGGCCTCAGGCATGCAAGGCAAGCGTCTATAGCATATCTTAAATAGGAAACAAACAGCCAATGGGATCAGTACTTTAGTAGTCCTGAAGTAAAGGAGAGAGAACTTTAATAATTTGAGACTTAGTACTTTATACTTTAGGAAGAAAAGAGGATTAATAAGTTTACCCTTCTAGGAAAGTTCGTAGACCATAACTGATGCAAATTAAAGTGCCTGCCATGAATGCTGTTGACTCAGCTTTCAACTGAACACATGGTGTTTCATTTTACATGCTTATAGTTGGCTAATCTTGTTTGTCTAAATTTTAGGTTTAGTATATGACTTATTTATTTATTTGCAAATAAATGATGAAGAACTATTGCAAGAATGTGACTATTGGCTCTTATGAAGTTGTGGGTTTTTTCAATAATACTCTTTGTGTAATTAAAGACAAGTTTGAATGTTTTTCTTGGAGTGAATGTGCCTTTCTACTTTAGAAAATACATGCTTGATGGGCTGGGAAGGTGGCTCAGTGGTAGAGTGCTTGCCTCGTATGCATGAGGCCGTGGGGTCAATTCTTCAACTCCACATAAGCAGAAAAGGCCAGATATGGTACTGTGGCTCAAGTGGTAGAGTACTAGCCTTGAGCTGAAGAGCTGAGGGACAGGGCCCAGGCCTAGAGTTCAGGCCCCATGACCAACCAAAAAAAAAAGAAAGAAAGAAAATACATGTTTGATATAGTTTTGGAGTTTTTTTTTTTTGTTTGTTTTTTTTTTTTTTGGTTGGTCGTGGGGCTTGAACTCTGGGTCTGGGAGTTATCCCTGAGCTCTTCAGTTCAAGATGAGTGCTCTACCATTTGAGCCGAAGTGTCACTTCTGTTTTTCTGGTGGTTAATTGGAGATAAGAGTCTCCTGGACTTTTCTACCTGGACCAACTTTGAACCATGATCTTCGGATCTCAGCCTCCTGAGTAGCTATGATTACAGACATGATCCACCAGCACCTGGCTGTTTTGGAGCTTTAGAGACATTGATTCAGAGCAGGTTGATGTTGTAGAGAGTAGGGGCTGGGCATGCTATTGGCTCTATGTGTTACTTGGACATCAAGTGGCAGGCTGACTGAAGTAGCTTTTTCATAAGAGATAGTGTGTATAGTCTGGCCCTATTATTGTAATTGCCTGTTTCCTTCTCTATTCATCTTCTAAATTAAATTCTGTGAAGCCTGGATGTAGGTGCTCAGTAAGAATATTAAGTCAAAGCTGGGGAGCTAAGTTTGAAATTGGCTTTAAAAGAACATAGGGATCTCAGGTCCAAAGGCCAGAGGATTAATTCCTAGCATCGTTTAGCTTAGATTTTCTCTTTCTTTTTTTTTTTTTTTTGGCCTGTCCTGGGGCTTGAACTTAGGGCCTGGGCATTGTTCTCTGAGCTTCTCTTGCTCAGGACTAGCACTCTACCACTTGAGCCATAGTACTACTTCTGGCCTTTTCTGTTTATGTGGTACTGAGGAATCAAACCCAGGGCTCCATGCATGCCAGGCAAGGACTGTATCACTAAGCCATATTCCTAGCCCTTAGCTTAGATTTTCTTAAGTTAAAATAAGCATTTCAAAGATAGTTTAGTGTGTAGGTATACAGACTCATAATAGTAAACATAAATTGCCATGGCATTGTACTATAAAAAAGATAATAGTTTTACTTTCTGGTTGGATTCTGACTTGTATTTTTATATTTACAAAAAATTTTTTTTTCCAATCCTGGGGCTTTGAACTCTGGGCCTGGGTACTCTCCCTCAGCAGCTTTTGCTCAAGGCATTTGAGCTATAGCAACACTTCCAGCTTTTTCTGAGTAGTTTATTGGAGATAAGAGTCTCACAAACTTTACTGCTGGGCTGGTTTTGAACTGCAGTCTCAGAGATCTCAGCCTCCTGAGTAACAAGGATTACAGGTGTAAGCCACTGGTGCCTGGAAAAATTGCTTTTTTTTAAATATCAGAGTTAAATTTTAGTGTTTCGTTTTTGTTTACAACTTCCTATGTTTACCAACTATTATTAATTGTACAGGATTATACAGTTCATTGCCTTTTTTTTCCCGTTTGTGCTGGGGATTGAACCTAGGGCCTCATGTTAAGCATCCATTTTACTACTGAAATAGGCTACCAGGCTTGCTTCAGTGCATTTTATTCCCATTCTTTAAACTTATCTTGGCAAGGGAAAGAAACAGTATTCACTATGTGAATAGTCTTTATTGAGAATAAAATACTCTAAATTTATTAAACCCAGAGGTAGTCATGTCCCCTTCCAAATAAACTTTACCGTGTTTTTATATTTAATCGGTTCTTAATTATAGTATAAAAGGAAGTCACCGTGAAAGCTTATAAAATCAGTTATGAAATCTATAAAGGCTATGGAGTTATTAGGAGGCTAAATATAAAAATCGTTTGCAGTAATGCTTCTTTTTTAGTAAGTAGGAACTCAGCACACTTTCTAATCTGGCCATTATTTCCTTCCCATCCACCTAGTCATGAAGAAAATATACATGATTGCTCATAAAATAAATATCAATTATATTGCTACATAGACTAAGAAATGCCTCAATAGAGAACTTACATTGTTGGAATTAAGACAATATGCTATGCTTATTTTTCTAGACTTTTCTAGGAAAATATAGTTGCAGTCCAGCACCAGTTTATACTTTCTAAACATAGGCTAGCTTAACACCATTTTTAGATAGATTACAAATGTAAATTTCACTCGGGGGGAAGAAAACATTCTTTCAGAAGTGTTGAAAGGAGGCTTTGAACATTTATGACATTCAGCAGCTCTTGTGATTAAGCACCAAAATCAACACTGACACTTTTGTCCTCAGGACTTAACATTCCTGTAAAATACATTTCTCTATGATAGATGTCGTTTACATTTAGGTTCAGGTTTATGACCATTGTTTCCCCATTATTTAGTCATGATCAAATTTGATCAGGCACCCAAGAAAGCTAATGTCTCTTCATGAAAGCTTTGAATATCACATGATTATTTTCACTGACAAATGTTGAGGTTTGCAAGTCAACTTCATTTTTATGTAAGGCCAAGATTCGGTTTATAATGTCTGTCCCACTGCCCTCAAAGTATCCACTTGAATATGAGTTTTCCTTCCATCTAGATAAGCACTAAAAGCACCAACATGTAATTCCTACTAGCTTCTAGTAATCAATCACAGACAGCCACAGCCTTCATTTTACAGCTAAGGAAACTGCATGTGTGGTGGACTTGAATCAAGGGCTCCTACATTCTAGTTTTCATTTTACTCCTACATTTTTCTCCTTGAAAGCTTTTTGATCTTGTTGGTTTCTCTAGAAAAGAATTCACCTGAACTTGGAGCCTGAGAAATATAACCACCAGTCAAAGAAGGCCAAGAATAGTGAAAGGTGTTAGGGAGGTTGGTGGCCTGTTCTGACCACAGAATTCCATAGTTGTGTTTTGTCTATTTGGGAAACGGGTGAGAGTCTTAGCTCATAAATTGGTAAGCATAAACCACCACTAAGCTCCGCTCCTAATCCTGATGCCTTCAAATGATTGGTTTTAAACTTGATTTTGATACAAACTTTGAGTTATAAACCAGTTTAGTTCATGTCACTTTAAAACTGCTCTTTCAGAAAAGTTAGAATCCTTAGATGAAAAATTGTGCAGGGCTTGGTGGAAAATTAAGTATAGACTAAACACTTTAATATGTAAAAATTGAATTTTGCTTTTACTTTCAATTATATGTTACTGCTTAAAAGTGACCAAGATATTTAGGTCATTACTAGATTTTACAAGTTTGGTTAGAAACTATACCATTTATAATAACATGTATGGATTTTGTGCAGCTAGAATAAGCTTGGCACCTAAATGTGTGCACCTAAGTGTGTATCTCAGTCCTTCACAGGGTTCCAAGCCCAGTGTAGTTTCATCTTCCATTGCTGTACACTATAAGAACAAAGGCAACTCATAGTACTTCGAAACATATAGTACTTACTCGGTCCCCTCCCCCCCCCCGCCTTTTTTTTGGTCAGTCGTGGAGCTTGAACTCTGCCTGGGCACTGTCCCTCAGCTCTTCAGCTCAAGGTGAGAACTCTACCACTTGAGCCACAGTGCCACTTCTGGTTTTCTGGTGGTTACTTGGAGATAAAGAGTCTTATGGACTTTCCGGCCCAGGTTGGCTTTGAACTATGATCCTCAGATGTCAGCCTCCTCAGTTGCTAGAATTACAGACATGAGCCACTGGTGCCCATCTTTCCCCTTTAATTCTTACATAAAATGCATTAACACATGTAAAATCCTAGTAGAAAATGGCTGCTTGAAAGTGAGCATTTTCGAGTAAAAATGTTGCTTTCTGATTTTTTTTTTAAAGCAAGTAACAATATTTCCTTTCTGCAAACTTTTTGTGAAGTGCAAGTGAAAGCACTATATTTAGCGTTTTTTCTTTCTACATATATGCAAACACTGATCCAAAGCCCTACTGTTGCCTGAAGTGACTAGGAGCAGCAGGTTTCTGGAACACTTTTCCATTCAGTATGTACTTTTAGGCTGTGAGGATATAAAAATGAATTTTTCACACAAGTAGACCATACCTCAAAGAGCTTGTCTACTAAGAAAGCCCATGTGAAGTAGATCATACTATAGTGTTGTAAATTCAGTAGTCAAGATCAAGTTTGATTTGAGGGAGCAAAGAGATATGGACTCAAACTCCAGATTTCCTAGAAAAGAATGGAATGGAATTGCTTGTGATGATGATCAGCAAAGTCTTCTCCCCGCCTTCCCTCTCTCCCCCCCAACTCCTGAGTTTGAACTAATGGTTTTATGCTTGCTAGGCAGGCACTTTACCACTTCAGCCATGCCTCTGCCTCCAACTTGAATGAAGGTATTTGTTGTTGTTGTTCATGAGGCCTGAACTCTGGGTGTGGGTGCTGTCCCTCAGCTCTTTAGCTCAAGGCTAGCGCTTTACCACTTGAGCCACAGTGCCATTTCTGGCTTTTTCTGCTTATGTGGTGCTGAGGAATCAAGCCCAGGGCCTCATGCATTGAGGCAAGCACTCTTATCACTGGGAAGGTGCTCCCAGTCCCTGAATGCAGTTTTAAAGGAGGATCAGAAAACAAAATGTGAATCAGAATGTCTTTCCAGACCCAAACAGAAATAACATGCTAAGTGTTTAGGAAACAAAGCAGCTGATTTGGGTTTTCTTCTGCCAGTACTAGGACTTGACTCAGGGCCTTTTGCTCTTAACTTGGCTTTTTCTTGCTCAAAGATGGTGCTTTATGGCTTTTTCCTGGTTAATTGGAGATGAATCTCTTGGATTTGTCTGCTCCAGCTGGCTTTGAACCTCCATCCTCACATCTCAGCTTCCTAAGCCGATAGGATAACTGGTGAGGGCCATCAGCACTTAGCTAGACTTAGCCAATATTTATACCATTTCTTAATGAACCTATCAACATATGGCATGAAGAATAAAGAGGAAGACTCAGGATCACTCAGATTTCTAGAGTGGTTGTACCAATAATTGAGATAAAAAATACAGTAGGGGAAAACTATTCAATGGTCAATGTAGAGTGATATACCTATGGGTCATATCCAGGTGTTTATGTACAGTGGGCAACTGGACATAAATCTGAGGCTTAAAAGAAGGTGGAGTTGCACATTAGGATGTCCTCAGAAACTGGCATCCAGCTGCAGAAAGGCAGGGACACTGGCTCTGGAGGGAGAAAGACTCAACCGATGTGCTGCTTTGAGGCGCTGTAGATACCTTTACCATCCTATAATTTCTTGGGCCACTGAGACACGTTTTCTCCTTAGGACATTAACAAAGCTAGATATTCTCAGTCTTGTGATAATTTCTTCTTTGTGGACAACTAGTTATAGCATTGTTCACAAATAGCAATTGGCAAAGTCATATGCAGTAAGTGGTCAATAAATGTTCATCTCTTGCTTGTATTCATCTTGATTTTCATATATAAAATTGGCTCCATTTTTTTCTTGCAGGAACTTCTGTTTTGCTCCTCAAATTCAACAATTTCTAAGACTACTTCAACATTAAATATAAATGGTAAATACTTGATAGTTGTTTTCCATTCTAAAGTGAATCATTCAGTAGTACCCCACACACATTGGGAACGTCCATTTCTCTTTTTAGGAAAGACGAGTTTCTCCAGTTGAGGTACCACTAAAGGGAGTTTAGCATTGCTGTGACCTGGTGTGACTAATCCCTGATTCCAGGTGATGATGGAGGTTGAGCTTCACATTTTACTTGAAAAATATGTGCAAAAGAGTCAGTGAAAATAAGAACAAACTAGGCTTTGTTGCAGCTGAGTGGCTTGGCATTGTTTTGTATAGAGGAATCATCGGGCATGAAGGATTTGATACTAGGATAGAATCCAATTTCCTTTGGGATGGAAACAGAAAGTCTTTTTTGAGAGCACTAAAGTCCTGGGATTTTTCTGGAATAACCACCTTTGTGAGATGTGAGTCATGTCCAGGGACTGTAACCTGAGAGGGTGGGGGGTGAGGGAATAAACAAGAAACAATTGTATGAGTGACTTCAGATGTTTTGTAGTGCCAATACTGAAAACATTGATACCCACCACTAAAATACAGCCTTTGTGCAATGCATGAAACAATCTGCCAGACCTCATGACCTGGTAACTGAGGAGCTATCCAAGGCCTGTTGATGTACTCAGTTGTTAATGCTGTTGCCAAGAATTACAGGATGAAATAAAGACATATGGGTAACTTATCTAGTGATGCAAGTCAGGAGAAAGAAGGAAGCAGTAAGCTGATTCTGCTGTCATTTTCGTGGAGGGCAAAAGTGAAGAGTTATTGTCCCAAGTCTATACTTAAGATCTTCGTTGGAAATCACAATTATAACTTTTCCTAATTCCCATTTTCCTTGCTGATCTAAGTATATAAATCTCTCTTTTTTGAGAAGTGCTGGTTTAGTTCGTTAGTCCCCCATCCCTCTTTTGTTTATTTTGCCAGTCCTAGGGCTTGAACTCAGGGCTTGGCATTGTCCCTCAGCTTCTTTGTGCTCAAGGCTTGTGCTCTACCGCTTGAGACACAGCACCACTTCTGGCCTTTTTGAATAGTTTATTGGAGTTAAAAGTCTCATGGGGACTTTTCTGCCCTGGATGCCTTCAAATCTTGATCTTTAGGTCTCAGTCTCATTGGTAGGTAGGATTATAGGAGTGAGCCACCAGTGCCTGGCTCTTTATAACGTATTTTTGATTGGACTGTTTTTGTTAATTTTTAGTGCTAAGCTTTTTAGAGTTCCTTATATAATTATGGAAATAAATTCCTTGTCAAATCAATATTTTTCAGATATTTTTCCCATACTATAGATTTTCTCTTAATTCTGTTTCCTTTGCTACACGGAAGTTTCTCAGTTTGATATAATCCCATTTTTCTATTTGTATTTTGTCTAATACTTGTCTTTTTTTACAGTTTGAATGCTTTTTATTTCTTTTGCTAATTGCTCCTGTTAAAACTTCCAGTACTACATTAAGTAAGAGTGATAGAAATCACCATGTTTGCCTTGTCTATGATATTAGAAGAAATACTATCATCTTTTTGTTATTCGTGATGATTTTTCAGTATAACTACTATTTTCCTTCTATTCCTAGTTTGTTTTTTCTTTTCTTTTTCCTTTTTTTCCCAAGTCCTAGGGCTTGAACTCAGCTTTTTTTGTTCAAGGCTAGCATTCTACCACTTGAGCCACCACACCATTTCTGGCCTTTGCTGTTTATGTGGTACTGAGGAATCATGCTATACAAGCACTCTACCACCATTAAACTACATTCTCAGCCCTATTTTTTTTTAATCATGAAGAGACAATGAATCCTATCAAATTCTTTTTATGCAGCTGTTGAAACAATCCCAGTTTTTGTCCTTCATTCTGTTGATATGTTGTGTCATATGTATTGATTTGTGTGTCAAACCATCCTTGCATTCCTGAGAGGAATCTCACTTGATCCTGGTGCATTATCTTTTGCTATACTATTCAATTCAATTTGCTACAATTTCATCAAGAACTTTTGTATTTCCCTCTGTGTCATCGGGGATATGGTTCTGTAGTTTTCTTTGCTTGGTATCAGGGTAATGCTGGCCTCTTATAATAGGTTAGCTGAGTCTTCCATTTCAAAATTTTGGACTAGTGTAAGTAAACAACAAAATCAGTTCTTTAAATGTTTAATAGAATTTCACAGTGAGGTAGTAAAATTGGAGTTGTTTTTCTTGTGTGTGTGCTGCTCCTAGGTCTTGAACAGGGTCTACTGGCAGTCTATCATCTACACCTCCACTTCAAGTTTTTTTGGTGGTTAACTGAAGATTACAGGCATGAACTACTGGTGCCCAGCAGATATGTTTTAATTATTGCTTCAACCTCTTATCACTGGTCTTTTAAGGTGCTGGGATCCATGGCACTATAACTGTGAACTCAATGTTTTGGAAGCCAGAGGGGATCTTCTTTAGGTATCATGAGGAAACTGCAGTTGGTACTAGCATATAGTACCCTTAGCCACTATTGGGTAGCTGTGGGACTCAGATCATACCTTTTCCTGGATCTGTGAAATAAGCAAAAATGATCCCAGTGATGTGGTCCAAGGTCTGTGGGCTACAAAGATGTTCCTAAGTCTTCTGGCATATGAGCAGATAGTGTTTGGGCTGTGGCACTGGTACCCCCATGCTTGGAGGTATGTGTAGGCAATGGAGGAAGACATTTTCTTGGACCCATGGGTTGAGAACAGGAGGTAGTAGAACTTATGGCTTTGTATCTTTAGTCCTAGAGCTGCAGGGTGTAGGTGGGTATGTCTCTAAATCATGTAGTGTAAACTGGTGGGGACATGCTTTGTGACATTAATAATTTCAGTCCTGGAGCTAAAAAAATGTGGAGGGGCATTTCCCATGGTCCCCAAGTACAAGTTAAAGTGAAAGCCAATGGTTTTTGTACACACAGCTGTGGTCCCACAGTCATGGGAAGGAGACCAGGTGAGTGCAGATGATGGGGGGAGTGGAGCCAGTGGCTGCATTCCTGGAGCTAGACTTGGACACTTCCAAGCTGGGACAGGTGTGGGTGAATCTGGGACATTGCAACATTGTGTACAAGTCTAAGGTTAGGAACTTGTGAGTATATAGCTGTTTGGTCTTGAAGCTACAGGATTCAGAGAGCTGCCTGCTGCCCTGTGAAGTGACATGAGCCCAAATTTCCTGACAGGGTCAAGGTTAGGCTCCCAGCTCCTTAAGTCAAGATGGTGACTAGCAATAGCTGTTGTAGTAGTATGAGTTCTGAGAGTTGAGGGTAGTCCAAAGTGAGAGGAGTCACTTTTAGACTAGCCAGCTTTCCAGACTGGGTTTAAAGCTGGTAAGTACCAGGGAATTCTCCTGAATGTTTAGAAGTGTCAGTCTACTGCTATACTTTGGGGTCTCTTCCCACTGACCTTATAGAGCAGTTTCATTCCAAGATTGAAGGGCCAAATGTTTTGTTCTTTTTTCTAGACTGCCTTTCTAACTATCCATGCTGCTAGGGCTCCTGTCACTTTGCTGGCTTTCAGAGTTCTCCCTTATCACTGTCCTTGAAATACAATTTCTCCTTTTCTGCCCTGACTTCTCTCTGGCAGTCACACACAACCACATGGACTCCCTTCTAACTTATTATTAATGGGGCTTCTTCTTTATCATAAAAGACACCATACAAAATAGGACTTGGCTTCAATGAAAAAATTGTCAGGAACATTTTCTTTCTAGTTTGTTCCTATCATTCCTACCTCTGCTGCCCCTCTACCCCTTCCAGTTGCAGGCCTGAGGCTGTTTTTGAATTTTCCAGGATTACTTTAGATTTCTCCTGGGTGAGTATTGTAAGATCTGTAATGTTATTAACAACTAGGATTGCATACTTACATTTATTGTATAGGAACCAGGCAAAAGAAGTAGATAATATTCTCCAAATTTGTTGGTTCTAAACGGACAGATATGTTTTCTGTCTTGGACTTCCACAATTACATTGGGTAATGGATTTCTATTCTGATCAAAAACTTGTCCTTTTATGCCTATAATACAAAAGAAAAACTGAATATAAACATCACATTTTGTAGCATAGGAAAGTATTTTTCCTGTAACAATTTAAGGAAAGTATGCTTAATATTTATTAGCTATTTTGAGTTAATAATGTATATAGAAAGGAAGGTATTTTTGATCTCTACATTATAGTCAAGCTACTAGTTTGACTTATAGCTTTATATAGGTTTGTTGGTTTTTCTGCGCATTGTACATTTTATCAAAATAAACACACACAGATGACCATCTAAGTTCATTCCTATCATCTCCAAGTTGTTTGTTCAAGCATTAATGCATACTGTAACATGCCATTGGTAGACTTCATAAACCCTAAACAAAAAAATGCCAGTGCATTACTTTTTAAGATATTTACTGTACACGGAACCTGATGGTTTTGTCTTACAGTCAGGTGAACTATGGGGAAGCTACAATCAAAGGTTGCTTGAAGCATGGAATTGACTGATGGGAGACTTAATAGTTCTAAGACAATAGTTAGGAGCATTTAGTGGGCTCCAGGCTCTATGCTGAGTGCTTAAGTTGTATTTTCTCTCAGAATCTTCACATCAGCACTAAGTCAGACAATGTTGTCTTAGTGTTGGCCTGGAGTATATAGCTCAATTGTTGAGTGCTTGCCTACTATGCCCAAGGTCCTGGGTGTGATCTCCAGTACCACAACAAATATCCCTCAGCTGACTAGGCTGAGGTCCAGACAGTTGTGGCTCCAGCTTTTAAACACATCAGGTGACCAAACAGCATGGGAACGCCCTAGCCACTGGTCCTCTAGGCCAGACCTTCCATGAAAACAGAGGCAGACAAGACCAGTCACAGACTTCCAGATGTGTCAAAGTCTCAGACTCAGAAGCCTTTTAGTGAGTGATGAAGGCAACACAGCTTGACCAGTTTCAGTAATTTTCTTAACCTGCAGGAATCTCAACAAGGGGGTGCTTGTTCCCATTATCTCTAAGTAAAAATACTCTGGTATCAAGGGAGAAAGAAGATTTCTGTAAGTAATAACTGCATGCACCACCAGTATTTTGAAACATCATTTCATTATTAAACTAAAAAAATTGTCTCTGTCTTCAACCACAAGGGGGCAGGGTGGATGTGTGTTTGTAAATACTGGGTTGTTCCCATCAGATTATAGGGACAGGAAGGTAGATAAATATTCTTCAAGTTGGGTGCCCCATGGTTCATGCATGGAATCCTAACTTTTCAGGAGACTGAAATCTGAGGAACATGGTTTGATGCCAGCCCGGGCAGGAAAGTACTCATCTATGATTAAACACCAGAAAACCGGAAGTAGCACTGTGGCTCAAAGTGGTAGAGTGCTAACCTTGAGCAGAAAAAGCTCAGGACAGTGCCTAGACCTTAAGTTCAAGCTCTATGACAAACAAAATAAATTATATATATATATATTCTTCATATTCCTCATACAATGGAATGTTAAATGGACTTTTTTTTTATGTGTGTGCCAGTACTGAGGCATGAACTCATGTCCTGTCCCCTAGCATTTGTGCTCAAGGTTAGCATTCTACCACTTGGTGGGAGCCACAGCTCTACTTTTGGCATTTTGGCGGTTAATTGGAGGTAAGAATCTCACTGACTTTACTGCCCAAGCTGGATTTGAACCACTACATTCAGTCTCCTGAGTAGTTAAGATTATAGGCATGAGCCCACTGGTACCTGGCTAAGTGAAATTTTAAGCCCTCAAAATTAATAATAGCAGCTCTTATGCTGTAAGCTCTGTGTTATTTACGATTTTACCAAGCTCTTTCAGTGGCGACATTCTGCCAGCACTATACTTTGAAGGCCACCCTCCCTCTGCAGAGCTTTGTGATTCCTGCTCAGTTACATTCTCCTGCTGAGACTGATAAAGGGATTTCAGAAAAGAATTCACCGGGTAACACACTGAAGAATGAATGTGGGAAGAAGTCTAAGAGAAAGGTTAAATTAATACATGGCTCATGAAGAAAAAGCCAGAGGAACCAGAAACAACAGAGGACCCAGAACAAAGTTTGATATCACAATGAAGAGAGAAACATGTATGTGCTGCAGCCAATGGGCCTGCCCCATGCTATATTTTGTGTTTGGCAAGGAATCAGTAAAAATCTTACAGACCTAGGTGCACTTGTTTTATATATTCAATTAACGAGGCTTTGTTATCATTCCAAAAGTACGGAAGCTTCTCCTCACGAGGATATTTACAGCATGACAGCTCCAAGGTAATTTCAAAACACTGGGCCCAGATGTAGTTGTAATCTTGCATTCCACCTAAAAACAAGCAAAATTTGTTTTTATTCAGGTCTAAAATTGGAGTGGTGCCAAGTATCACATACTTTGGGGACAAGTGAATGAGACAGTTACAAGAAAAACTACATGAGAGCATGAATTTGACAGATTAACATGGTCTTCACATCTCATTACCCAAGGCATACCAGTCACTCCTACATATTTCCATATGAATGTCAGAGATGACTGAAGTTCATTTGTGGTTCACAATTAAATGAGGAGACTGGTTGCCATGGTTTATGCCTATAATCCCAAGGATTTAGGAAACATATCAGGAGGATGACTGCTCAAGACCAGCCTAGATAATGTTAGCAAGACCCTTCCCCCAATCTCTGTTATGTGGGAAAGATAAAATAGGAGGCTCACAGTCCATGCCTACTCAAGCAAAAATGTGAGATCCCATGTGAGAAAAGGAAGAAGGGAGGGAGGGAGAGGGAGAGGGCACGGGAGAGAGAGAGAGAGAGAAAGAGGGAGAGAGAGACAGAGAAAAGGCTCTGGTAGCCTGAGCATGTCAAAGATTCCAAGTATGTTAAGGATCCCTAGCTAAGTATTTGGGCTTGGAAATGTCAAGCATGGGGAATGGAGAATGAATGTAAAGCTCTGGATAAAGCCGGTCAGGTTTGGCCAGCAGAATCTATAAGTGGGTCAGGAGACTGGCTCTGAACTTCTTAAGCATCTGGCTTTGCTGCTGTTTTTTTGTTTTTGTTTTGTTTTCTCCTGAGGATACAGAACTCTCAAAAACATAGTGGGGAACAATTTCCAACAGAAACTGTGAGTTTTAGTAAATTTCCTACACATGTGGATCTGTCTTGAAAGTTAACAGTCTACATGAAGGACAGCTCTGCCCCTGGCTGAAGGGGTGTTTTGTTAGCCATGAAGAGGCAAGGGCAGGGTTTTGCCTTGCTGGAGGCCTTAGCAGGCAGAGGCAGATTATGGACAGCAGAGAGGTTCGAGATGTCATGGTGTCCTGGTGGACCTGAGGCCTGCACTGATTGGTTGTGGTCTACATTTATTTACAGTACCTGGAAAGGCGGCAGTGTGCCTGACACAAAAGTGCAAGATTAGTAGACAGCTTTTGCATCCAGAGTGCCAACTGAGAAGGTACCTTTGGAAGTGGCCTTTGTGCAGAAATGCAAATTCAGGTAGGAAGAGAATGCTTTGCATTCTACTGTCTCTCCTCTTGCCCTTCCTAAGTCCCTCCTAATAATTTTTCAGTTCCTAGACTAATACAAGTCTCACATCCCTTGGATTCTGTTTCTATAATTCCTTCTAGTAAAAAGTATCCTTCCTGGGCTGGGAAGGTGGCTCAGTGGTAGAGCGCTTGCCTTGCATGCTTGAGGCCCTGGGTTCGATTCCTCAGCACCACATAAGCAAAAAGAAAAAAGCCAGAAGTGGCGCTGTGGCTCAAGTGGTAGAGTGCTAGCCTTGAGCTGAAGAGCTGAGGGACAGAGCTCAGGCCCAGAGTTCAGGCCCACGACTGGACCAAAAAAAAATTAAAAAAAAAAAGTATCCTTCCTTCCCATATACCCTTCATGGCAATTACCCTCTCCCTTACCTGACCATCCTATTCCAAGGGTAGGAAACTGGAGGTCCCTCTTGCTGTTTCTATCTGAGGAGTTCTTTTGTTTAGCCTGTTGAAAAGTAGTTTTTGAAACCATGGTACTTCATGTGATCCCACTTCCTCTGTGAACTGGAAGGTCTGGTGATACTAGCTTTTCACTTTTGCATAACAATAATTACCTGGATCTGAGTATCAGCTGCCTGTCTAGAAGGGACCCAAGTGTTAGATTTCTCCAAGATCTTCTCTACTTCCTACTGGTTTTTGGCTTTATACCTGGATGATATCCTCTATCATTTCTAAACCACTATTCTTACTCTAATCACACTGACACCACTATTATTTATGTGCTTTGTACTTGAAAGTAAGATCTGTGTCTTATTTGTCTTTCTTAGCAGGCAGATCCTGACTAAATGTCTGGGGGGCATTGGCAGGGAGGAATGTATCTGAGCATCTCTCAAACCATGTCACCATCACTATTCCTGGGATATCAGCAGATGAAGACACAAGTGAGGGCCTGTGCTGTGACTGAAGATCTTTGGACAACTTTTGGGTCAAAAATGAATGAGCTAGAACCTGTAAGTAAAAGCAATATGGAGAATGGAGGAAATGAAGAGAGACTCACCTTGGAGTGGATACCAAGCATATCCATTTGTAATTCCATTAGGAAAGTTCATTTTATTCTTACATTGATCTCCTTTCACCATGTTGGGGTTTCTTGAAGCGTAGGTGTATGCAAGGTGTTGGAAAACATCATCATCAGGAGTTAGGCTTCGGGACAGCAATGCTCCAGTGGCTATATTTAAAAGTCAGAGAAGGACTTTTTGGTTCACTTTAGAGCAGAATACATACCACCATACTAACAAGTACACATGCTGTCATTTCCTTAGAAGACAGTTTACCCACTTCCACAAATGCTCCTTTTACTTTTTCTGTGCTGGTACCTGGGGCTTAAACTCAGGGTCTTGTGCTATCACTTGGCTTTTTTGCTCAAGGCTTGTGCTCTACCATCTGAGGCACAGCTTCACTTTTGGCTTTTTAGTGGCTATGTGGAGATAAGAATCTTATGGTCTTTTCTACCTATGCTGGCTTTGAACTGCAATCTTCAGATCTTAGCTTTTGAGTAGTTAGGATTAGAGTCATGAGCCACTGGTCCCAACTATTCTCTCTCTTTTTTAAATTTAAAAAATTTTTTTATTGTGAAAATATTGTACAGAGGAGTTACAGTTACTTGAGCAAGGTAATAAGTACATTTCTTACCAAGCATTGTTGCCTCCTTTGTTTTTCCCCTACCATCCCTGCCCTCCCATCTCTACGACTACACTCCCCCCCTCTTTTTCTCTCTCTCTTTCTTTCTTTTTTTTTTTTTTTGGTGCTGCTTTTGGGACTTGACCTCAGAGCACAGCACTATCCTTTAGCTTTTTACTCAGTGTTAGCATTCTACCACTTGAGCCACAACTCCAGTTCCAGCTACTTAGTGGAGATAAGAGTCTAATACCCAGGCTGGCTTTGAACCATGATCCTCAGATCTCAGCCTCCTGAGTAGTTAGGATTACACGCATGAGCCACTGGTGCCTGGCCTACTCTTTTTTTTTTTTTTTTTTTTTTGCTGGTCATGGGCATTAACTCTGGGCCTGGGCACTGTCCCTCAGCTCTTTAGCTCAAGGCTAGCGCTCTACCACTGGAGCCACAGCGCCACTTCCGGCTTTTTCTGTTTATGTGGTGCCGAGGAATCGAACCCAGGGCCTCATGCTTGCAAGGCATGCACTCTACCGCTGAGCTACCTTCCCAGCCCGCCTGGCCTACTCTTCTATTTTATAAGGTAATATCATATAAACCAAGGCAGACTCATCTTGAAACATTAAAATTAAATCTGCTTATCTATGGAGGTCTGTAAAGTTTCCTTAAGATACCACACTGGCTAAAGGAAGCTACTGTTGTCCTACAGTGGATGTGGGGCAATGTATCCTGATTCAGAGGTAGAAGGAGGGTGACCAATCCCAGGCCATGTGATCAGCAAAGAAAGGTAAGTTCTTCTGGTTTTCTTTGCTTTTAGCCATGCTGCCTCTTATGAAATCATCTAAATTTGATCATACCATTCCACTAACAAATACAAAGTTTGTTGCAGCTCATCCTCACTGTCCTGCTACTGTTTAAGAGTTACAAGGCAGAATGGTTCAGGACTGGAGAAACGAGGCTCCTCCTAGCCTGGCCAGAAAACGTTTAGTCATCGTCCTTCAGTGTCATAGCATTTGCAGCTCCTGTCTGCACTTGGGAGAACCAAGCAGGCCTAGATGTCTTACCTTGAACACCATTATCAAATGGATAACTGGCCACCAGGGCACCGCCATGGAGGTTCGCAGAAAGGACAAATGTCTCTGTTTTCAGCCACTTCATGATTGCCAGAGTTTCAGGCTGCCTTGATACGTTATTGTATTCAAAAGCATCTGGGAAATTTCTATTCAGGTCATAGTCATTAGAATTGCCCCTTTAAAAGAAAGAATGTTTTAGGACTTATTAGTGGTGTGGGAGGGAGATGGTCTTGCAGTGCACAGATCTCTAGCTTGGGCTTTGGATGTTTTCCCAAATATATGTAAGTGTGGATTGTGGCCTTGGTAGCCTTCCAGAACCACACCTGGCATTCTTGTCCTATGTAGTCCCCTCTGTTGTGATTTGCTGTCACCAATGAGATATTGGCTATCATGATACAAGCAGAGGCTTGCATTTAGGACTTTTTCTTGCTTCCTTTGAGAACCTCAGACCTCAATGATGACCACCTGGAAAGGCCCCATGGGGAAGTGAAGAACTAGGTAAAGGCCAGAATAAGACCCTAGACAACCTAGATGGTTGTCTCAGACAGACTGGGTTGCGGTACAGAGATTAGCTGTTGTTGTTCTGTCCTGCTCAGGACTCTGACTTACAGAACCAAGATTAAATAACAAGATTGTTGTTTTGAGTCACCAAATGTGGGGACAGCTCTTTACATAGAATCTGATCATTGATCATTGATCTGATCATGGAGAACACACTTTATACCATGAAAAGTGGTTGTGATAGATATGCTCTAAATAGAGTTAAAGAAATCCAGTGATGAGATTTTATTTTTCTCAATGAAAAAAATTGTTTCATGTTTCTGAGACAGGATCTCACTATGTGACCTAGGCTGGGTGTGAATTCATGATTCGTTTGCTTCAGCCTCCCAAGTGTTGGGATTATAGACATATTCCACCATGCCTGGCAAGAAAATTATACAACTATGTATGTATATTAGATATTTGGGGAATATTAGATATTTGAGAAATTCTGAACCTCCCAAGGTAGCTTGAAATAAATAAATTGTTCATACCAGAACTTATCTATGAGCTATTCTTCTCTGGTTAGTTCTGAGACAACTGGCTTAGCAAATCAATGGTGATTAATTATTGAGGACCTGGGTTCTGTGTTAGGAATGAGGGAGCTAACAATGATGAATGGACAGGATTCCTGCCTTCCAGTAGTTGCCAGTTCTGTGGGCATTGGGGCGGGGGGGAAGAGGGGAGAGGAGAGGATATTAAACAAGAAATCACACACTGAAAATTGTACTCTGAAATTGGGTGCTGGTGGCTCACACCTGTAATCTTAGCTACTCAGGAGGTTGAGATGAGAGGCTTGTGGTTAAAAGCCAGCGGACAGGGAATTCTGTGACTCAATCTCCAGTTAACCATCAAAAAGCTGGAAGTAGACCTTTGGCTCAAGTGGGAGAGCCTTGAGTGAAAAAGCTAAGGGACAGTGCCCAGGCCCTAAGTTCAAGCTCTAGTATTAGTGCAAAAAAAGAAGGAAGGAAGGAAGGAAGGAAGGAAGGAAGGAAGGAAGGAAGGAAGGAAGGAAGGAAGGAAGGAAAGAAAGAAAGAGAGAAAGAAGAAAAAAGTGCTGAGAGGGTAAAGTACCCAGGATTAGAGTTTACCAGGAGACCTGATAGAGGATGTGAGGTCAGAGGTGTCTTGGAGGGACTGCTGCTGAAGCAGAGGGAGAGGTAAAGAGGGGGAGAGGGGTGTTTGTGCAATGCCTAAGTAGCAAAGCCACCTGGTAGTACCAGGAGATAGACGGAGGATGGTGAGAGAGACTGGTACTGGGGAACTATGGGGGTGTACCCAAGGGGTGGAAGGTGGAGCAGACAGTCAGGCACAGGAGTCCTCAGGACTCCATGTTTCATCCTACCAGCCACAGGCAAGAGTTAAGAGCATCAGCACACCTGACATGATACAGGCTGTCAGGTGCAATACCATTTGGGGTCTCGTCTTCTCTGGGCTGACAGGTACCTGCCTAATGAGGAGAGCCTTTTCATTGTTTTGTCTTGTTTTCAATTAAGTTAGACCTACTCATCTTTTACCTTCCACTATTATAGAAGCAGTCGGGCTTTTTGACAGATTCAAAGCCGTCTGGGTTCATTGAGGGCATGATGTGTATCCGAGTATTGTTGATGAGCTTTGTAATCTCGATGTCCTTCCCATGGTTGGTTACGAGATAGTCGATCAGGTGGAGCAGCATTTCCCGCCCCACAGTCTGTGTGGAAGAGAAAAGGGGTGCTACCAGATCAGATGCAATAAGGACACAATCATGTGCCTAAATGGATTTGCTAGTAAAAGTTTTAGCACTTATTTGTACATAATTTCATGTGTGTGTGTGTGTGTTGTGTGTGTGTGTGTGTGTGTGTGTGATGAAGATTGAACCCACAATAACTTTTTCAAGAATGAGTTAGTGTACATGTGTTCTGATCATAGTAATTTTTACTTGCTTGTCATCCACAATACTTATGGAATGGTCAAGAAAGAAGCAGAATCACAAAGAACATTCACTACTGCTACATGCAACATTGTAGAGCTTGAGGTCAAATTTATTAATCAAGTTAATAATTTTAACAGGTTTCAGATGTCCACTGTCTCCCATTATAAACCCTCTTGCACATTTCTGTAGTGTTTTGTTTTTTTTTTCTGATTCTGTGCATTTCTGATCTCCATTTGATGTTTCTGAACCATAGAAACATGAAACCATGAAACCCTAGGCCATTGGCCTATTATCCACCATTATTATTATTATTATTATCCACCATTGCCGGTCACCAGTGGCTCATGCCCGTAATCCTAGCTAGTCAGGAGGCTGAGATCTGAGGATCATGGTTCAAAGCCAGCCCAGGCAGGAAAGTCCGTGAGACTCTTATCTCCAATAAACTACTAGAAAACTGAAGTGGCGCTGTGGCTCAAGTGGTAGAGCGTTGACCTTGAGCTGAAGAGCTGAGGGACAGCGCCCAAGCCCAGAGTTCAAGCCCCATGACCCACCAAAAAAACAAAACAAAAAACCCCCAAAAAACAAAAACTAAGCTAGACACCTTGATTCATGCATATAACCCTGGCTCCTTGGGAGGCTGAGAGAGGGTGATCACAGTTTGAGGCTAGTCCAGTGGGAAAAATGCTCTCACGACCTCTTCTCTATAAGTAGCTGAGTATGTGGCATACACCTTTAATACTAGCTTTGTAGCATGATAAATGGATCGAGGTTCCTCTAGGTGCATGCTCAAGAATGAAGTGAGACTGTCTGAGAAATAACCAGTATAAAAAAGGGTTAGAAATTTGGTCAGTAGGTATAGTACCCACCTAGCAAGCAGGCAGTACTGAGTTCAAACCCAAGTACCCCCCATACACCTCTGTATCATTATCACTTTGCTAGATATATATATTATATATATATAGATATATATGTTTCTAACAATGAGTAAAAGAGTGTATTAAAAAGCTTTCACATCCAACTAAATTACCTTCTATGCCACCAAGGACCTGGGAACTGAAGGACTGAAGAGGTTCTCGTTTTATATACCCAAGGGAGGTTTACAATTTTTCTTACTTTAAAAAAAAATGTTATATAGTCTAGTCACATCTTATTAGGAAGACGTGACTAGACTATATAACATCGTATCTATGATTCTGGGCTAGAGGAATCTGCTCTTGAAGACCAGATGTTAGAAGACAGATGCTAGGAACCAGGACAAAGTGGGGCAGAGGTTAGATGAGGACTTGACTGTTGCTGCTGCTCCTGAAAGCACTTAATGGAGTCTCAAAAGTACTTGGGTTGCTACTGCACTGTAGGAATGCAACACTTTGACCCAGCATGAGTGACCCCTGGGTCACTCCTTTATCAGCCCCATTGGCACATAAAGAAAAAACAACCAACTCTCCTTTATATACTTTGTTATCCTACACAGGATAGTGGCAGCAGGGCCTCAAACACTGTGATATGTGAATTTTATCTTCACATGTAATAGCAATGCAATTCAGAGCAATAATAAAAGTCAGAGTGGAAATCACTCAAACCTGACCTCAGTTTTTTCCTGCTTATTTTTCTCTTCCTCTTCCACATACATGACTTTTTCAATCATTTTGGTTTTATTCTCTGGTTAATACATGTAAATATGATTAAATTATATACAGCTTATTAAAAGGTAATAGATAAAATATGTCCTACAACCTGCTTTAAATTCTTTTTATTAGTGTACATTAATTGTACAAAAGCACCTCATTGTGCTATTTCCATATATTCACGTAATATTTGATCAATTCACTCTATTACTCTTTTCTACCTCTATTCCCCCTTTTATATATTTTTTAAAATTTTATTCTATTTTTTGTCAATTGTGGGGTTTGAACTCTGGGCTTGGGTGCTGTCCCTCAGCTCTTCAGCTCAAGGTGAGTGCTCTACCACTTGAGCCACAGTGCCACTTCCAGTTTTCTAGTGTTTTTTTTTTTTTTTTGTGAAACTACTGTACAGAGGGGTTACAATTACATGAGCAAGGTAATGAGTACATTTCTTATTAAGCATTGTTGCCTCCTCCTTTGTTTCCCCTTCCTATCCCTTCTCATCCTTCCCCCCCCACCCCCCAGTAGTTTTTATTGAAGAGTCTCATGGACTTTCCTGCCTGGGCTGGCTTTGAACTGAGATCCTCAGCTCTCAGCCTCCTGAGTAGCTAGGATTACAGGCATGAGCCAACTATGCTTATTTTTTTTGTTTTGTCAGTTGTGGGGCTTGAACTCTGGGCATGGGCTCTGTCCCTGAGCTCTTCAGCTCAAGGCAATCACTCTACTATTTGAACAACAGTGCTGCCACTTCCGGTTTTCTGGTGGTTAATTGGAGATAAGAGTCTCACAGACTTTTTTGCCCCGGCTGGCTTTGAACCGTGATCCTTAGATCTCAGCCTCTGAGTAGCTAGGATTACAGGTATGAGCCACTGGTGCCTGGCTTAAAACCATGCTATTTTTTACAGAAACAGTAAAACCATGGTTCAGGAGATACGCATATAACTAAAGTATTCTGTTTCAATATTCCACAACCATCATGTATTCTTCATTGCTGAGACTGACAAAGAAACAATTAAGCATTGGATAACTTCATGAATACCAAAAAAACAGATGAAACTTCAGAGGGATTAAAACAAAACCTTTTTTTCTATTGGGCCACATTTGATACTTCTGTAACAGCAAATTTATGCCAAATATTATTCAAATGAATTCTTCCCATCCATATCTCCATTACTCACTTATGTTTTATGCATAAACTTGCTTCCCTTCCTAATTTTAAGACTTTAGAATGAAGTCTTTGAATATGAGACCTTGGAGAGTTCATATTTTAAGAAAGAGTGGATCAAATCAGCATGCCTTTACTTAGCCAGCACTTCCTTTGTCGTGCGTGCTTCCTTACTGTAAGAATGAACCCTACATCAGAGCAGTCTCACACACAGGCTTCGGGAGCCTTTTATGGGTGACTCAAGGACAGGTAGAATGGCAGTAATCCAGAAAGTAGAACACAAATTCCCTATCAGGTGTAGTTCAATTTCTGCCACTGTGCAATTTGCCAGACAGTTATAAGTGAGTCTGAGTCTAGCTCTCCCAAGAATGCTTATGAAAAGGAATTTTGTTGTTGTTGTTGTTGGTTGTGGGGCTTGAACTCTGGACCTGGGTGTGGTCCCAGAGCTCTTCCGCTCAAGGCAATCGCTCTACCACTTGAGCCACAGTGCCATTTCTGGTTTTCTGGTGATTAATTGGAGATAATAGTTTCATGGACTTTCCTTCCAGGCTGGCTTTGATCATCAGATCTTAGCTTCTTGAGTAGATAGGATTACAGGTGTGAGCCACTGGCACTCAGCCAGGAACATTTTTTGAAGAAAGAAACTATAGCACAGATAGTAATAGTAGTAATAGTAGTAGTAGTAGTAGTAGTAGTAGTAGTAGTAGTAGTAGTAGTAGTAGTAGTGTGTTTGTATAAGAGGGAGAGGAGAGAGGAAGTGAGAAACTTGGGCTTTCCTAATGGTGGACTGTTTTTAAAATGCTATACTGCAAGGCAGGTTCTAGAAGGAAATGATCAGTTCTGGGACTCCAGTGTGGTGTGTGTCAGATTTGATTCATTTAGCTGACTGCCTAACTAATTATTCTTCTTAAATATCAATCTACATGTTACGTATCTGTTAAAAGCACCCGCCCCTCCCCCCCATTGCAAATTAGTCTAACCTACTCCATTTTGTAAAGGACTCCATTTTGTCTGGCAGGAAGGCAGTTTGCTTTGCTTTACAGTCTGTTGTGAATTCAAGCAGAACCCATTCCATGTCTTGTTTTGACAATATATTCCTGGAAAGGACTGGACAAGCAGACAAATAACCTCCTTGCCAAAATAAATAAATAAACAAAGAAAGAAATTGACAACTCCAACCATTTCCTAGAATAGCTAGCTGAACTCAAACTACAAAACAAAATGTCAGTAATACAGTCTTTCTCCATAAGCATTGATGCTTATAAACCCAGCCCTAACACCATGATGGACACCATAAGCATCTCTCTCTTCTCTCTCTCTCTCTCTCTCTCTCTCTCTCTCTCTCTCTCTCTCTCTCTCTCTCTCTCACACACACACACACACACACGCATATATTATAGACTTGGTTCCCTACCTCTCCTGGGAAGTGAACAAGGATCTTTGCCACCTTGCCAGTCTGCCTCTTGGTGAATTCCTTTACACTCCCTGCACACAGGCCAAAGACCCCAGATTTAATTTTACCTGTCATACTTTTCCTGGTGTGGCCCTCACATATCACATCTGTGCTACTTAATGCTGTTCACGTACATTACAGTCACCTGACTGACACATCCTCCCCCACTCCACCATGTCTAAGCCTGGCCGTGGGAACCTAATCCATTTCCTTAGTATCCCTGGTCTACCTTGCCCAACTCCTGATATGCCACATATTTAATAAATAACTGCTAATTAACTACTGTTGACAAATCCACTATCAAGCTGAGTCTTGTGAGGAAGGACTTTTGAAAACATGTGGACTTAAGGTGCTCAGTGAGTGAGACATATAAATAATAATGTGATTCCAAGGATTTTCCACACTGAACAAACACTACAAGGTTCAGGGCTATCATTTCTGCTTATGACAAAAACTTGGGGCATCTGGTCACTAAAAGGACGAATAAAAGCATTACTTGAGGAATCGAATATATGCTTAGAATGAAGATGATATACTACTTGGAATAATCAATAAAGAGCTTAGTCTAACTTAAAAAAGAAGCAGTTTAATCATTTAAACATTGTACCACTGAGGTCATTTAGTTATTTTAGAGTAGTGGTAAAAAACAACAACAAAACAACAAAAACTGGAAAGCAACAATGAGAGAACAAACTTTGCTTTTCTGGTACTGGGTCTTCAATTCAAAGCCTTAACTTCTTGCTAGACTTTTTTACTCAAGGTTAGCTCTCTTCCACTTGAGCCACACCTCCAGTTCCAGCTGCTTGAGAGTTCATTGAGATAAGAGTCTTATCCCCCAGGGTCTTACCCCTGCCTTCACTGTATTTGATGTTGGTATAATTTGTGGAGGGGAAGGGAAAAAACAAATCGTTTAACTAGGGATACAGGTGGGCCCATTGCAACAATGAGATGTACAAGTTGTTATGTGGAAAAACGAACTTTACAACTTTGGTGGAGGGGGGGAGTATGGGAAGGGTTGGGAAGGGGAAACAAAGAGGAGGCAACAATGCTTGATAGGAAATGTACTTGTTATCTTGCCCATGTAATTGTAACTCCTCTGTAAAGTATTCTCACAATAAAAATAAAATAAAATAAAACTTCAAACAAATGAATTTAAAAAAAAGAGTCTTATAGACTTTTCTGCCTGTGTTGGCTTTCAGTTATGATCCTCAAATTTCATCCTCCTGAGTAGCATGAGCCACTAGCACTTTGCTACTTTTTGGTTTTGTTCTCATAAATCTAGAACCTCTATTACATGAGTAGGATAAGAGCAATTTTAGATATAGTGTCTGTGAAGCAATTAAAATACCCTGTAAACATAAGCATTTATGCCTACAAATTTCATCTCAAACTATTTATTATATCTAGCAGATGTGTAAAGAATCATTTGTCCTTAATTTTTAGGATAATAATCACTACACTCCAGGGAATCTTCTTCCTTACATCTAGAATATAATAAAATATAACTAAATGCCAAATGTGAAATTCTAAATTTGATGTAAAATTCTCAAGAGTCTATATACTTAAAACTATATAGAATCAGAGTAAAACTAATTCAGAAGCTTAAAAAAATTCCTCTCCCCTTCCCTCTAGTTAGTATCATAAGTCAGTTAAACTTAATAAACACATCCTGGAAGCTATCTAGTCTACAACTATAGTAATCAGGACTTGGATGCTGTGGTCAAGGAAACTTGAGCTGAGCTGGTCTAGGCTCTGCCCTGCATTTTGTCATTGCTGTGTTAGCTGAAAACTCCAGGTACTGTATTTTTTTTTTTCTTTTGGTTTGAATTTAGGACCATGCAGTTGCTGATCAGGCCGAGACACTTTAATCCTTTAAATACTTTGTCTCATTTTGATATTTTTACTGGAGAGGAATTAGAAATATCTTATTAAAAAAAAGAGATTGTCCAAGTAAAAAATTTTTTTCAAAATTCTGAAGAACATAGGATCAAAGATAGGCACAAAACAGAATGAGGGGCGCTTGAGGAATTGATGAGGGGCATAGACCTTTATGGGCTCCTCCTGCAAAACAATCAGGATGTCAGTTCTTGGGTGAGGGTGTAGCCATGGTTTTCAGACAAGCTTGATTTTAGATTATGATATGCTTTTTTCCATAGCAGACCATTAGCACTGAGGGAAGGTACACCTAACTGGGCAGTGGTGGCTCACACCTATAATCCTCACTATTCAGGAGGTGAAGTTCTGATGATCAAGATTTGAAGCCAGCCTTGGAAGGAAAGTCCATGAGACCTTTATCTCCAATTAACTGCCAAAGAACCCAAAGCAGAGCTGTGGCTCCAATGGAGCACCAGCCTTCACTTAAAAAGCTAAGATACAGCACCCAGGGCCTGAGTTCAAGCCCCAGTACTTGTTCAAAATAAAAAAATAAAAAGATCCCAACCTAAATGATCTGAGTATCTGGAGTAAGGGAGGGGAAGAACCCCATTCAGTGTGAGCTGCCTCAACCCTTCCAATTAAAATGATTAAATTTCAGGTGTGTCAATAACAGCCTACATAAATTAAACCTAGAATTGGGGCTTCTACACTTGAACATTCCAATGTGAGTGCAAATCAGGGTCTGGAAGAACCAGAAAAACATTGGGTAGGCTTATTAAAATGACAAAGGCAGAACCTCAGAAATACTCTCCTATGTTGTCCTCAGGACAAAGGCTCACGTGGTTAGTGTCTGTGAGCTCCCCAAGGTGATTCCACAGAAATCCAGGAGAGGGCGCTGGGCACAGGAAGATTTGAGAGAGCGAGAAAGGTGACAGAAATCTTCAGTGTTGCCTTTCCTAAGAGCTTGTGACCTTTGCACATGATCAGGACAAGGAATTTGCCCCTAGTACAACTATCTGTTCTTTGTAAGAATAAGAGAAAACGAAAAACAGGTACAAAGTAAGAAGTGGGCTTACAAATGGCATTACTGCTTATGCAACAACACTTGTCTATGGCCATTTTCAGCTGTTTTTGCAATCCATAATTTTCCTCCTCCTCTTCCTCCTCCTCCTCCTCCTCCACTTCCTCCTCCTCCTCCTCCTCCCCCCCTCCTCCCCCTCCCCCTTCCCCTCCCTCTTCTTTTTTGCTTTTGCATTTCTTTTTTTTTTTTTTGGGTCCGGTCGTGGTGCCTGAACTCTGGGTCTGGGCGCTGTTCCTCAGCTCTTCAGCTCAGGCTAGCGCTCTACCACTTGAGCAACAGTGCCACTTCCGGCTTTTTTCTTTTTGCTTATGTGGTGCTGAGGAATCGAACCCAGTGTTTCATGCATGCAAGGCAAGCACTCTACCACTGAGCCACCTTCCCAGCCTGCTTTTGCATTTCTGAGTGTAGTGAGGCTAATTATCTCAGACCTTCAGTATCAATCAAATTAGACCATCTGAAAAACTCCTTGAATGTATATTTACTAAAAGTGTTCCAACTGAATCAGCAAATTCTTGGCTCTCACTTTCAGTTAAAAGCAAATGGAGGGACTAGCGGCATAGAGTCAGTGACACTGTAAGGAACCAAAAATCCAAAATGTAGAGACTCTGTAGAAAGGACAACTGATCAATGTCCTTAAAAAAATGATATTACCACTATTATTAAGGTGTTATACAGAGGGGTTACTATTTCATAAGTCAGGTCATGAGTACTTTCCTCTTTTGGACAATGTCACCTCTTCCTTTGCTTTCCCTCAGTTTTCCCCTCCCCCTCCTGTCCCTGCCCACAGTTGCACAGTTCATTTGCCACATAAGTCTAGTGAATACTGTGATTGCATTTGTTCACCCTTCCTCCTTCCCTTTCTGCTCCTGATCAATCTCTTTTGAAAGCCTAATGTCATAAAATGATTCTTCAAATGATACTATAAAAGAGATTCTAGGGATATATCAACCAAATATGATTCATAATACTGGATGAGAATCTGTTTTGAGCAATTTTGAGGACACCTTGAAAACAATTAGAAAATATAGAGATAGAAAACAAAGACAAACATTTACTGATATAAAAGGATAGTGAGTACTAATTTTAAAATGTTAACCAAAAGGAAAACAGGATAAACAGGTGCTAGTGTCTCATGCTTGTAAGCCTCACTAGGCAGGAGGCTGAGAGCTGAGGATCACAGTTCAAAGCCAGTCTGGGAAGTAAAGTTTGAGAGACTAGCTCCAATTAATCAACAAAAAACTGGACTGGATGTGTGGTACAGGTAGTAGAGTGCCAGCTGTGAACCAAAAAAGAAAAAAAAAAGCCAAGTGAGAGCACAAAGCTCTGAGTTCAAGCCCCCAGCACTGGCCCAACAACAAAAAGAAAGAAACATAGCATGCTATCATTAGATAAAAGTGCATGCACAGACATGCATATCTAGAATGATAAATAAGAGTCAACAGTACTAATTTTTGGAAGGCCAACATATAATGTTTTCTTTTATGTTTCTTTGTATTACTGTTTTTTTTTTCATAGTACTGGTTTTAAAATTCAGAACCTCACACTTGTTAGACAGCTCGTCTGCCACCTGAGCCATGTTTCCAGCTCTTTGTGCTTTAAATTAAAAAAAATAATTTGGATATAGTTTTATGTTTTCACCTGGGCCAGCCTGTATGATTTCTCCTTTCTGTGTCTCCCATTGTAGTTGTGATTAAGGACAGGAGCTACTATACCTGGCATGTTTGTTGAGGCTAGGGTCTTACTAACTTTTTGCCTTTGTTGGCCTCGTTTGTATTTTTTCTAATGTGCATCAGTGTTGCTTTTGTAGTAACAGTAATTGCATTGTAATAACAGTAATTGTTGCTATTGTTGTTGCAGCATTGGAGAATTAACTAAGGCTTCAAGTTTGCCAGACAAGCACTTTACCATAGTTTGTTGTTGTTTTTTAAACAGATTAGAATTTTTTCTCCTAAGGAGTTTCAAGATTTTTTTTTTTGGGTCCGGTCATGGGGCCTGAACTCTGGGCCTGGGCACTGTCCCTCAGCTCTTCGGCTCAAGGCTAGCGCTCTACCACTTGAGCCACACAGCGCCACTTCCGACTTTTTTCTTATGTGGTGCTGAGGAATCGAACCCAGGGCCTCAAGCATGCAAGGCAAGTGCTCTACCACTGAGCCACCTTCCCAGCCCCGTGAGTTTCAAGATTTTAATGATGTAATAATCAGGTAAGAGGGAATGAGTTATAGTCCAATACTTCTCGCATAAACTCAAACTTCTTCATTGGAGTAAAACAGGCTTTTTATTGTTTACCATTCCTGAATTACAATAGTATCTTGGCGTTTTCTCCTGTATTCCTCTACTTAGTCTAGGTTGTTACAATCAGAGAAATCGTAAAGTCACTTTTTCTTATATCTGTAGTAGAAAAATTAACAGAATATTTTTAGTAGGGAAACAGACCTAATTCTAAAACAAGGTACAATGAGATACAGTGGAAATCCACGGGGGAACATGTCTGTTATGATGGAAAGAATTGGGTCCTGATGCTGTCAATGAGCCATGGGAAAAGTGTGGAAACTACACACACACAGATACACACACAGACACAGACATGGTATGTGTGTGTACATGCACATGTGCCTCCTGTAGAGATTCTCCACATGTGGTTGCTAAATCCTGGAGTCATAAGTCAGTGTGTGTGTGTGTGTATGTACATATATATACATATATATATATATATATATATATATATATATATATATATATATATATATATATATATATAGCCATTATCAATGAAGATCTCCAAAGAAGTGAAGAACTACTGCCCTAAAATGCTACTTACATTCTTTATTCGTAATATTTATTTGTTGGCCACTGGCTTGAACTCGGGGCCTGGGTGCTGTCCCTGAGGTCTTTTGCTCAAGGCTAGTGCTCCAACACCTTTAGCCATAGCACCACTTCAGGTTTTCTGGTGGTTAGCTGAAGATAAGAATCTCACAGAGTTTCCTGCCTGGGCTAACTCTGAACCATAATCCTCAGATCTCAGCCTCCTGAGTAGCTAGGGTTACAGGCATAAGCCACCAGAGCATAGCTGCTACTTTATATTCTTTAGCAGTACTAGGAGCTTTGACAGGCTTTGAAAGGTGCTCAAAACTCTTTTAATTCCAATAAAGGAGTAAACAAGGGGTGGCTAGACTTCTCCACTGAGAAGTCTGTTCCTCTGTTCCTCAGTCAGGCTGTCCTGTCTTCTAGCTCCAAGTGGTGCCGGGAGGGCAAATTATGCATAAGCCTCACATTCAGAATAAGAAATTTCTTCATAGCTCCAGATGGGTGACAATGTTGTCAGACACCTTGCATTCATAAACTGTTTTGTAGAATGGGAACTTCTTTATACAACTACTTAAAGATAATAATAATAAAAATGTTAAAAAAAATAAATTTCTTAATATCTCCAAAAAACCCAGACCCTGCCATCAGTTGGGACACAAAAGAAGTCAACAGTATATCAAGTCTCCACTTCAAAGCACATTGAAAGCTTTCTTCTTTTTCTTTTTCCCCCCTCCTGCCTAATCTCAAAGCTTGGCATTTCTTAAAGAATCACAGTGAACTAGCAGGTCTTGATTTGATGGAGAGCACTACCTAGCCAGAGAGAAAGATGCCAGAAATTTGGGGAAATGCATGGAAAGAACAAACAAATCTTGTGAGAGCTTATCTCTGGAAGTTTCTGAGGATTAATTTCTGAGCAGCAGACTGCATCCTCTGAAATGCTGGGAATTCAATAAACAAGCTACTGGAGACAAGAAGTGCCATCTGTCTCTTATTAAAAATGGATTTCATGGGACCTTGATCAATAGACTAGATAACAAAAGGAAAAGGAAGTCTGGACTGCTGTGTGTAACAGACAGTTGTTTTATTAAAAGCAACTTTGGTCTAACTTCCAGCAACACAGTCTCATGGAAAAACAGTCTATTATGCTCAAATGGATTGAGTATCACCCACTCCCAAACTAGGTTCGGAGATCTACTCCTTAGAGACAGGTAGTCACATCTTAGCTTTGGCTGCAAGAAGTCTCCCTTTGGTGGGCAGGTTGGTCAGCATGTCTGGCAGGGACAAGAGGTGTGTCATGAAGGTGGAGCCAATTCCTATGAAGTCAGGGTTAAGCCAGGTCAGGAAGCTCAGCACAGACTAGAGCATGCCACTCATACTATCCCTGGTGTTATGCTATGTTGACAGTGTGTACATACTGAAATATGCATTGACTCTGATTTGTGTGTGTGTGTGCGTGCGCGTGCTCGCACGCACGTGCACACGTGCCATTGCTGGGGCTCGAATTCTGGGCCTGCATGCTATTCCTTAGCTTTTTTGCTCAAGGCCTGGCACATACCTGAGCCATACCTGCCCTCCCAGCTTTTTGCCGAAGTAGACATGAATCTCACAGACTTAACTACTTGGGCTTGCTTTGAACCACGATCCTCAGATCTCAGCCTTCTGAGTAGCCAGGGTAATGGGCGTGAGCCACTGCTGTCTGACATATGCTGCCTAGTCTTAACCAGGAAGTGAGGCAAGGGACCCAGCTTGCAGGAGTTCAGAGCTGAGTGCTGTGGCTCATCCAGCTCCTTCTATAAAAGCAGCCCTGGTTGCTCTGAGGGCACTAAGCATTTGAGCAAATGGCTGGGATGTGTTGGACCTGGCCTCTGAGGTTTCCTCAGAAGTCCCACAGGAAGAACTCTCCAGGCCTTTCCTGTTTTGTTATGATACATGACACTTTGCCTTGCTTCCTCTCTAGTAACTACCCAGAGCTCAGCCACCTGAGGGGAAGTTTTTCTGGTTACATTTCAGAAATGCACAGCATGTACATACCTCATCTCCATGCATATTCGCCACATATTTGAATTCTGGAATCCCAACTCTGTGTTCCTTTGGATACCGCCCCACAACGAGCACCCACAGGTTTCTACCTTTACGGGGGGTGGGGAAAAAAGAAGAGAAAATTAAGTTGTCTCTTAAAATGACAAACGAACATTGGGAGAATGAGAGTAGGAGACCAACGAGGCTGTTCCTCCCATCTGATTACTTTTACAGATCATGGTGACTTTAGCTCCTTCATCTGGCTAACATCTCCAGGTTTAAAATGATCTCATGACTGCCAGAAGTTAAGGAGACCGTTTCAATCTAATACAAATATTTGTTATTCTCCAATGTGACTTCTAACATGTGACCACTTATTAGGTTACATTGCTCTTATTTTTCCAGAATGTTTATATACTTCTCTCTGAGCTCTTAGACTCTCATAGAAACCATCTTGCTATAAGGTACACAATTATACAAAGCTAAATTATAGTTGATGGTTGACTGGAAGGGTGCCATAACTTGAAGCACACACACAAAAAAAGTGACAAACAGGAGGAGGGCTGTTTTTTTTTTTTTTGTTTTTTAAAGTAAGAAATTCTGCATTCAAAAGCTGATGTGACATGGCTCCTTTGCAGTATCTTTAATGCGCATGAGTTTTGCCAAGTAGACTAGAAACCAAAACCATGCTAACAATGCCAAGGAGAAAACAGTCTCTTTTTTTTTTATTTGGGTCCAGTCGTGGGGCCTGAACTCTGGGCCTGGGCACTGTCCCTCAGCTCTTTAGCTCAAGGCTAGCGCTCTACCACTTGAGCCACAGTGCCACTTCCGGCTTTTTTCTTTTTGCTTATGTGGTGCTAAGGAATTGAATCCAGGGCCTCAAGCATGCAAGGCAAGCGCTCTACCATTGAGCTACCTTCCCAGCCCTGTGAAAAAAGTCTTAGCCATGCCAGAGACTGTCAGTATCACCATACTGTCCCTGAGCTTCTCTTGCTCCAGGCTTGCACTCTACCATTTGAGCCACAGCGCCACTTCTGGCTTTTTCTGCATATTTGGTACTGAGGAATTGAACCCAGGGCTTCATGCACGCTAGGCAAGCACTCTACCACTAAGCCACCTTCCCAGTCCTGAGATGGCTTATTAGTCAAAATTTACAAGTGAGAAACTAATCTTCACAATGCCAATAATAAGTTATGATTTGAGCCTTAGGGCTAAAAGTTGAACCTTGGTCTACAGGACTACAATTCTAGTGCTCCTCTACCCCCAAAGCTACCTGTCTTTCAAGGGGTTTTGTTTCCAAGTAGTAAAACTGAACTGGCTGGCACTTTTAATACAGTCTAAAATCAGTGACTGGAGTATGTTTGACATCTAACATGTACACACAGACTCCAAGTATCTGTGATAACTAAATTTTATGTGGAATGTAGGAGCCCAGGAAAGGAGCTGCAAGTAAGGGGTAAATATTGAACAGGTGTCCATAGAATTTCAGATTTTAGTTTTTAAATCTAGGACCCTATACTAAGTTATCATGAAAGACTTGGGAAGAAACAGCTATTAGGCTTGTCTTTTTCACCAGCTATTTGTAATTACTTAGAATAACATTTTAGAAAAATCTGCCAGGATAGGATGGTGTTTTAGTTCAGTTAATACAGGAATTCTGCAGAAATGCCCACAAAATGTAGTTTATCTGATTGGTACTTCCTGTTCAAAGTTGTCATTCAATATACATATACTTAGTGGATTTTACTCAAGGTACTGTTGTGGAATAGGGGAAAAGAAATGGTTAACTTTTTTTCCAAGGAGGTGATGCTGAAATACTTCATAGATGTAGGGGTTCAAAGGTTCACTGAAAAGTGACTCTGAGTTGTCCATGCAGAGACAACAAACTCATAAACCAGACCGCTCTATTCCCCAACAGTATTAATTCTCTTTGGTCTTCTGGAACTTCAGCTCTACAAAGTTAGCATTATTGTGTGAGACCAAAAAGGACTTCTTATGATTAAAAGTTTGCTTCTAGCTGGGTACCTGTGGCTCATGCCTATAACCCTAACTACTCAGGCTGAGATCTGAGGATTGCAGTTTGAAGCCAGCCCAGGCAGAAAAGTCCATGAAACTCTTCTCTCCAATAAACTTCTCAGAAAAAGCTGGAAGTGGCACTGTGGCTCAAGTGGTAGAGCATTAGCCTTGCATGGAAAGAGGCTCAGAAATAGTACCCAGGCCACAAGTTCAAGGCCCAGTAAAAAAAAAAAAGTTTGCTTTTGAGGAACCCTCTTCTGTAATGATTAATGCTTTAAAAGCTAGATTAACCAAGATTTGTACAAAGTATGGTCTTGGCACCTCCAGGCAAGGGGAAATTTCAATATCATCTCCACCTCATATTCAGCTATTACTGCAGGACAGAGAAAAACAACAAAACCTCCCATGATAGGGATATCTAATAATATTTAGTTCAAAGAAGGACGGAAAGCAAACCTAAGTGATGAAGTGCTTTAGTGGGTAAGTCAGTCCCAATTTTAGAACAAATGACCTCTAAATGAACTACAGATAAGGAATTTACCTGAATGATTTCAATGGGACCAAATCTGAGAACTGAAAACCAACCAATGGCCTGGGAACACATACAATTCTTTTGGAATGACCAGCTCACCCGAATCACTGCTCAGCTAATGCCGGCTGTCTATCCTCAACCAGAAGGAATGCACAAAAGGTTATCCTCTTACTTTTAACAGCCTGATTGCCAAGGTAGGAGTAATTAGAGTTTTCTTTTTCTATCAGGTTTGAAAAGACTCCCTTTATTCCCCCAAGTTTCAGCTAATTACAGGTGTGCTCAAGAGTTCTGAAGTGCTTTTGCTGCCTCTTGTCTGTTCTATAAAGCCAGTGAATGTGGCTTCTAGATCCTTCAGTAGTACTGTTTACTAACTCAGTTAGTAAATCTCGGGCTGTGACCTGGTGTCCAACTGGGTTTGCTTGCAGGATCACAAGGTTTGTGGTTTAGAAGGATTCATTAAAGTTTACCAGGCAAGAGAGCAAATAGTAAGTGCTAACCATGTACTTTTTCCTAAATTCTAGGAGTTAGGAAATAAAAAAGAAGCAGAGGCTTGGAAAAGTAAGCAAAGCTTCAACAGGTAGAAACAGGAGGGGTGCCATTCCCACAGCAGAGTCTTCTAGGATCCTTGTGAAAAATGCCAGTTCCTGAGCTCCAGTCTCTAGTAACTGAAATAAACAGCACAGGTCGACACTGAGCAAGTGCTGTGGTGATCTGAGGTCCACTGAAGTTTGAAATCCACCAAGGCCAAAAGTTGGTGGATGCCCAGACAAATTTGGGCAGCAGTGGGTTTGTAGGTAAAGCTGTTATTTCACATGGAATCATGAATATTTTTTTTATGTGAAGAGATTCACTTCCCCTACACCTGTAATGTAGCTGCTGAATGTTTTATTATATGAGTGCATTATCACTTAGTCAACTCGTTCTCTATTTCCAGGTGTGTATGCAAATTGTGTCAATTATATACAGAAATTATAACATTAAAATTATTTTAAAAAATCAGAATGCAAAATTGTGTAATACCCAACCATGCAAAACAGATAACTCATTAAAAATCTATAACATCATAGCACATAAAGACTTAAAGAGTAGATGAGTCCTTAAAAGTGTTGCAAACAGCAAGTGATTGAGTGAGAAATATGAAGTTTTTCTTTTAATTTTTCCATCTTTCCAGGTTTTTTTTTAAATTAAAAAAAGAATTTCTGGGCACTGGTGTCTCATGCCTGTGATCGTAGCTATTTAGCAGGCTGAGATCTGAGGATCTTGATTTGAAACCAGCACAGGCAGAAGAGACTTATCTCCAGCTAACTACTAAAAAGTTAGATAGAAGTAGAGGTGTGGCTCAAGTAGGAGATGCCAGCCTTGAATGAAAAAACTAAGCAAGAATGTGAGGCCCTGACTTCCAGCCGCAGTAATAACATGACACATATGTGCACACAGTATGCTCATGCACACATACACACACACACACACAGAAAAACTAGAACACCAATTGGTACCACTTAACAAGTCCAGATATTTTATGCTAGGGCCATGTTAATTAAGCACTTCATGCTATTTGATCTGTGTAGTTAGTATCCACAATTGTCACCAAGGAGGCTCCCCAAACCTGGGACTTATTTTTATTTTTATTTTATTTTTTGCTGGTTGTGGGGCCTGAACTCTGGGCCTGGGTGCTGTCCCTCAGCTCTTCAGCTCAAGGCTAGTGCTCTACCACTTGAGCCACAGCACTACTTCGAGCTTTTTCTGCTTATGTGGTGCTGAGGAATCGAACCCAGGTCCTCATGCATGCAAGGCAAACACTCTACCACTGAGCCACCTTCTGAGCCCCCCCTGGGCATTTTTTATGGTAACAGGCTGCCTCTATCTCATTAAAAGTACCAGTACTGAAACACAGCCATATCCAAATGATAGTCGTTAGTCTGCTGGAACTCGGGGCACCTGACTTGAAGAATCAGGAACTGTTAGCAAAGACTCTGGCCTGAACACAGGTAGGAGACCCAGCTGAAAGCGGCTGTCAGCACTGTGGCCTTCACTGCAGCCGTGGCAGGGTACATGCAGCCGCCAGAGGTGACCAAACCTGTTTATAAGTTCTGCATGAACTTAAGAAAACAAAAATCAGATACATGTTAATTGTGTAAACAGCAACCCTGTACAAAACTTTACCTTTAAATCATTTAGGCACTCAAAAAAATATTTGTAGAGAACCTGGCATGTGGTCAGATAAAACAAATGCAAGTCACTAACTGATTCTGTTGTCCTAAAGAAAAAAAATACACCAATTTTCAATTTCTGACATCACTTTCATAATTAAAAAAATAAATACCAACTTAAGCATAATGCTTGGTAAACATAGCCTCTGCTGGGGGGTCACCTGGCTGGGAACTGGAACACATGCTGCATGTGATTTCTTTGCTATGGTGCCCACAGAATCAGCATGGAACCCTTGCCCTTAAACAGCACCTCAGGCCTCTCACGATCTGCCACCTTTCTGCCTTGAGTCTCCCATCATAGTCCCACAGAACAGGCTTAAGCTCCTTTTATTCTGTATAATTCCCACAGGAGCCACCCACCATGTGATACCTTTAACATAGCCTCTCTCTTCTGCATGGAAAGTTCCTAGCCTGGCAGATAAAGTGGCCAACTTCCGCCTGTCTTTTCAAGTCTCACATAAAACTGCCTTCCTGCCCTCTACCTTTCTCTCTCCATTGCTGACCTCAGATTAGATGCTCCACTTTGAACTCTCCTAGTATGGCTGTCACCCATCATCTAACACTTAACTGGGAGGAACCACAGGGTTCCTGTAGACAAGGGACTGTGTATCTCTGGGTTTGCAGAATTTAAGCGTTGTCCTGGAGCATACACAGTAGATGATTGATGAATGTTTGCTGAATAAGTGAACAAGTGGCTAAAGTTAACAAGCCAGAGGAGCTGATATGACTGGTTCAGACATTAGATGGTCATCAGCTGGTTTCCATTATTGATGGAAATATGTGATGCGTCTATAAGGTGCCTTTTTGGGTGGGCCCTGGAAAGGACTCAGTTTTCATTTCCAGTGTAGATGGGTCTTCTTGGAATATTTTTGTAGAAGAAAGTGCTGAGATCCCAACCAAATACCTAGTTTCAAGTTAGACTCTTGCACCATTATGGGCAGGTAGAATTTCATTTGCTGACACATTGTCACCATGGCACTAATGTTTTCAGTTCATGCCTAAGAATTTTGTGCTGAGCAGGTGTGGCGGGGGCATTCAGGGCTTTCTTTCTTTCTTTCTTTCTTTCTTTCTTTCTTTCTTTCTTTCTTTCTTTTTCCTTCCTTCCTTCCTTCCTTCCTCCTTTCTTTCCTTTCTTCCTTTTTTCTTTCTTCTTTCTTTTTTTTTTTTGTCGGTTGTGTGGCTTGAACTCTGGGCCTGGGCACTATCCTTCAGCTCTTCAGCTCAAGACCAGTGCTCTACTGTTTGAGCCACAGCGACACTTTCGGTTTTCTAGTGGTTTATTGGAGATAAGAATATCATGGACTTTCCTGCCTGGGTTGGCTTCGAACTGTGATCTTCAGATCTCAGCCTCCTGTGTAGCCTGTAATAGTGTGAGCCACCGGTGCCCGGCTCATTTGGGGTTTTCAAATCCCAAATCTGGGACATTCTCATTTTATCTATCCTCTCTCTCTCTCTCTCTCTCTCTCTCTCTCTCTCTCTCTCTCTCTCTCTCTCTCTCTCTCTCTCTCTCTCTCTCTCTCTCTCTCTCTCTCGTTCTGGGGCTTGAATTCTTGGTCTGGGCACTGTCCCTGAGCTCTTCAGCTCAAGGTGAGTGCTCTACCACTTAAGCCACCACAGCACCACTTCCATTTTTCTGGTGGTTAATTGGAGATAAGTGTCTCATGGACTTTCTTGCCCAGGCTGGCTTTGAACTGTGATTCTCAGATCACAGCCTCCTGAGTAACTAGGATTACAGGCATGAGTCACTGGTGTCTAGATCATTGTGTTTTTAAACTAATAGGGTTTGGTTTTGTTTTGTTTTGGGTCCGGTCGTGGGGCCTGAACTCTGGGCCTGGGCACTGTCCTTAAGCTCAAGGCTAGCACACTACCACTTGAGCCATAGCACCACTTCCGGCTTTTTTTTCCTGCTGAGGAATCGAACCCAGGGCCTCATGCATGCAAGGCAAGTGCTCTTACCACTGAGCCACCTTCTCAGCCCCAATAGGGTGGTTTTTTACTCAACGAACAGGTACCTTTTTTTGAAGGGATGGTGTAGTCCTGGGGCTTGAACTCAGGGACTAGGTGCTATCCCTAAGCTTCTTTTTGCTCAAAGCCAGTTCTCTACAATTTGAACCAGAGCTCTACTTCAAGCCTTTTTTTTTTTTTTTTTTTTTGGTATTTTATTTATCTCATGGACTTTCCCGTCCAGACTGATTTTAAACCATGATCCTCAGAGCTCAGCCTTCTGAGTAGCTAGGAGAATAGGTGTAAGCCACCAGCACCCAGCTACTGACTTTTGTTTTGTTTTGCTTGTAAGTTCATGCCAGAATTTACAAACAGGTTTGGTCGCCTCTGGCAGCTGCACTTACCCTACTGAGGCCGCAGCTGCAGGCCACAGTGCTGACCGCTTTCAGCTGGGTCTCATACCTGTGGTCAGGTCAGAGTCTTTGCTGACACTTCCTGATTCCAAGTCAGGTGGGCTGGGTTCCAGCACGTTAGCTATTACTGTTTTGGCTGTGGTTTCAGTGCATGCTTATGTGGCCTCCTCTGACTGCCTTGTTGAAGATTAGTCCTTGACTAGCACATGGAATGCAGGTCTTTTTGCTGTCCTTTGTGCATGCCTCTGTGTGTGTGTGTGTGTGTGTGTGTGTGTGTGTGTGTGTGTGTGTGTGTGTTTTCTGGAGATCCAAGCTAGGGTGTATGTGTGTGTGTGTGTGTTCTGGATATCCAAGCCAGGGCCTGTGAATGCTAGGTAAACATTCTACCATCAAACTATACCCCCAGCCTGACATTTCCATTTTTTTATTGAAAAAAAAAAAATGGAAGGAGATGGGGGCAAACAAGTCGTTTAAGGATTCAGGTGGACCTGTTGCAACAATGAGAAGTACAAAATGTCATGTCAAAACCAGCTTTACAATGTCGGGGGGGGGGGGAGGGGGGTATAATTGGGTGGGGGGAGGGGGGAGGCTGGGAAGGGAGGTGAAGGGTAAACAAAGGAGGAGGCTGCAATGATTGGTAAGAAATGTAGGCATTATCCTGCCCATGTAATTGTAGCCCCTCTGTACAGTATGTTCTCAAATAAAATAAAATAATATTAAAAAAATGGAGAGGAAAATATCTGAAGGTATATCAGGTTGGAATAAATTTTCTTTTTCCTTTTTGATTTCAAGATAGTCAAGACTCCCAGAGAAAACAGAGGAGCTCGTCTTGTTATCAGCAATTGTCAAACCAAAACAGGAAGATGGAGGGCAATTCCTCCACCCTCCCTCTCTTCTCTGCTGCTCAATTTGTTCCCAGCTCAGAGACTGATGAATGCATCTATCTGTTTCCTTCCTTTTAGCATCCCAAACTAGAAACTATAAAAGTATAAGAACTTTTCTAATACAGAGTTTTAAAAACTGAACATAGTTTCCATGTGTTGACCGTACTTTTTCTATGTTACTTTCCAGTTCTTTTTTTTTTTTTTTTTTTACACATAAAGACATAAAACTTGTTTAAGTCCCCAAAGTTGAAAACCACTAGAGGCCTCAGACTATAAAAAGCTGAGAACTTCCCTTTCAGTCCCCTGGGAGAGAGGTCAACATGATCGAATCATCTGGAAGGAAGGTTTAGCAACACAAATATGAAATCAAGCATTATCAAAGTACTAACAATTATTCAATGGAATTTCCTAAATCTTATTTTAAAATTCTTTAGTGTGAGGGACCAAACCCAGGGCGTCACAGATGGTAAGCATGAACTTTCTAACTGAGCTACTTCCTGGCACTTAAGACATTATTGTAACACATAGAATCTTTCCAACTAGCACTGTGATACATTTACTGTCCACTTGGGGTTTCTTTTGGGTGATCACAGAGGCCTTTTGGTTCAGTGGTAAGGTTATGGTTCTTCCTGTCCCATTCGTGTTCTCATTTCCTAACTTTTCCTACAGCCACAAAAGTGTAGTTGTAGTTGATAAGATTCATGCTCAACCATTTCAGAAAAAGAGAGCTTATAGGTGGTCTGGTTATTCTTATTGCTACTTATTGTTACCCTAAGAACTCATCTTTTTGTAGCAAGAAACACAGGCAATTAGTTTGCTGTTTTCCCCAGAAGCTATTTTGAGAAAGAAAGACTTTACTTTCAGGCATCCTGCTTCCCAAGTTTGTACCCTGAAGTGAAGCAGGCCAGAGTCCAGAATGAAGGATGCTCAGCTCCCGAGAGGAGAAAGTGTGAAGTTGACAAAATGAAGCTTCTTTCAGGACCTCAGGACCAGTTTGACCTAAATCTTGTCTCTCTGGTGACTTAAAGAAGATGGCTTTCTCAGTATAATCACCATTTGACATTTAAACTGCACAAATGGATCAACAGTTCAGTCAGGACATCAAAACCAGTATTTCAGGGCTGGGGATGTGGTTCAGATGTAGTGTAAATCCTATCCCTAGCATGGCAAAAAGAACAACAAAATAGTTTCTCAGTGGCATAGCATCTGCCACCCTGAACAGCATTAGAGATTGCTTAAATGCACTGCAGTTTCTGTAGTAGCGCCTTATAGAACAATGTGGTACACAGGTTCTAGAATCAGATTGCAAGGGTTTAAAACCAGCTCTGTCACTTCCAAACCCTGTAGTATTGGGTAGGTTGCTTAATCTCTCTGATTGAATCAGTTTTCTCATCTATGCAAAGAGATTAAGAGTATATATACCACAGGGCAGGGGGTGCTGAGAATTATGCTATCTCATTTAATCCTCAGAATCTTTCAAAACAGAGCGTAGGATGTAGAGGTATAGCTCAGTGATAGAGGGCTTGGCTAGCATGCTTCAGGCTGTGGGCAACATGTTTAGCACCATGAGGGAAAAAGCTATCAGAAACACAGTGAGCACATGTTTGCTGGGTGCCTCAAATGTACTCCTGGGCTGCCGATAACAAGCCATAGGTCCTGGCAGAAGCTGCAGCATCACAGTAATCAAAGGAAGCTATCAAGTATAAATGGTATGCATAACACATGGATAGAAGCCTAATACCAACAGTGGGCAGAAATGTACGTTCTAGAAGATCTTCATCTCAGTTTGGATAAACCAACACTCACCTAAGTGTTAAAAGAGAGAGGACACTGGACTGTGTGAATTCAGAATGTGGAAGAGCTCTTTTGAGAGAACATGTCCTTCAAGATGTCATAGCATGAAAATGGTTACAGAAATGACCACCACTAGGCAACAGGTGAATTTATACTTCAGAGCCAGGGGCACCATGCCAGGAGAGAACGAGTGCCCAGGCTGGAAGCAGCATGCTCACACTGCCCTGAGGGCAGGGCAGGAAGCCAGGTCACTTCTGCTGTGTTGGATCATTAACGACACACACATTTTTCACAATGTTTTCTCACATGACCTGTTTCCAGAGTGACTGAGGCCATCATACAGATTTGAACTCTTTCGATGTGAATGAGGTTGGAAAGCATGTTGAGAATTTCCAGTTTGGCTTCTGTGAAGAAAAATCCAACTCACTATTTGAAGAGGGCAAGGTAAGAGCTTGTAAAGAAGGACCTTACTTGTTAGAACTCGAATCAATGGCATAAAATTGGTTCAATATGACTTGGTCAGTATCAACAAAAAGTACAGACTATCCCAGATTTTGAGGCTAAAGAGACATACATTGCAAAAAAATTGGATGAGCCTTAATTTGATTCTGGAAGAAAAATGTTGTATGCCAGAGAAGATATATTTTCTTGCAGTGCTTAGGATGAAGTACAGGGCCTTGGACATGCTAGACAAGCACTCTACCACTGAGCTATATAGCTCCACCTAGAAAAAGTTATAGAAAGCATTCTTCAAACTATTCAAAAACCTTAGAAATACAGCATGTTTTTAGATATTATCAAATTATTTTTCTGGTGTACTGTGACGAGGTCAGAAGAAGTTATATGTAGGAGATTTATGCTGAAGTATTTGGGGATGATATAACATGTTATTTACCACTTCTAATGGTTTAGTAAATACAACAGGGAGCACTCATGAGAGAGAAAGCAAATGTGGCAAAATATTAACAGCTGGTGTATCTACATGAAGAGCAAAGGGGCATTTATTTTACTTTTTTCCCTTTTCTTCTATAGCACTGAAAAATTTCAAAATAAGCTGAAAGGATCAAGAGGATAAAAAGACAAGCCACAGGGGCTGAGAATGTGGCTCAGTGGTAGAGCGCTTGCCTTGCATGCCTGAGGCCTTGGGTTCGATTCCTCAGCACCACATAAGCAAAAAGAAAAAAGCCAGAAGTGGTGCTGTGGCTCAAGTGGTAGAGCACTAGCCTTGAGCTGAAGAGCTGAGGGACAGCGCTCAGGCCCAGAGTTCAGGCCCCACGACTGGACCAAAAAAAAAAAAAAAAAGACAAGCCACAGACTAGGAGAAAATATGTACCCAAACCATACCTGATAAAGGACTAGTATCCAAAATATAGAAAGCACTTGTAAAGCTCAACAGTAAGAAAATAACCCACTCAATTAAAAAGTAGGCCAATTAAAAGTAGGTCAAAGACTTGAACAAACACACCATCAAAGAAGATAGGCAAGTGACAAGTAAGCCTGTGGAAAGGTATTTTATGTCAGCAGGAAAGTGTAAATTAGAATGATCTCATTCTAATTTACTTTTAGGATTTGAATATGACATGTCTCCCCACAGGCTCCTGTGTTGGACACTTGGTCCCCAACTGGTAGCACTATTTTGCAGGTTTTGGAAACTTTTGGAGGTGAGGCCTTGCTGGAGGAAGTTGGCCAGTGGAGGCATGTCCTAGGGGAGTGTATCCTGCATGGCCTCTTCCCCTTTCTGCTTCCTGACTACCATGATATGAGCAACTTTGCACTGTCATATGATATAGTTGCCACAATGTTCTCCCTGACCATAGATCAACAGCAATGGAGCAAGAGGACTGAAACCAACCTCTTACGTTGTTTCTCTCAGTGAAGGAGAAAAACAGGAAAATGACTAGTAAAACCCCACATCGATTAGAATAGCTACAATCTGTGACTCCAATGCCATTGAAAGTTGGTGGTCATTATATCATTGGTCTTCTGATGGTCTTACCATCATTACTAAAAATAATGCGGTCACTTGGAAAAACAATGGAAGTTTCTAATGAAACAAAACCTTTTTTTTTTTTTTTACTATAAGATCCAGCAATCATTCCTTGTTATACACCCCCCCCCAAGTGAGCTGAAAATTATGCCTACACAAAAACCTGTGCATGAATATTTGTAGCACTGTTATTTATAATCATCAAAACTTGGGAGCAACCAAGACTTCCTATAGTAAGTAGATGAGTGGATAAATAAACTGGTACTTTGGACAATGGAATATCAGCATTAAAAAGGAATGAGCTGGGCTGGGAAGGTAGCTCAGTGGTAGAGTGCTTGCCTTGCATGCATGAGGCCCTGGGTTCGATTCCTCAGCACCACATATGCAGAAAAAGCCACAAGTGGCGCTGTGGCTCAAGTGGTAGAGCACTAGCCTTGAGCTGAAGAGCTGAGGGACAGTGCCCAGGCCCAGAGTTCAGGCCCCACAACCGGCAAAAAAAAAAAAAAAAAAAAAAAAAAAAAAAAAAAAAAAAAGGAATGAGCTATTGAATCATGAAAATACAGGGGGGAAAATTAACATGTGTTACTAAGTGAAAGAAGTCAATCTAAAAAGAGTATATACTGTATGATCCCAAGTATAAGACATTCTGGAAAAGGCAAAACTATAGAAATAGTGAAAAATATCAGAGATTGCAATAGGTTAGGGAGGACAGAGGGATGAAAAGGTGGTACACAGAGGATCTTGTTTGTTTGTTTGTTTTTGTCAGTCGTGGGGCCTGAACTCTGGGCCTGGGGGCGGCCCCTGAGCTCTTCAGTTCACGGCAAGCGCTCTACCACTTGAGCCACAACAGGACTTCCCACAGAGGATCATTAGGGGAGTGAAACTAACTCTGTATGACACAGTGATGAGCTGAAGGCTGGAACAGAGCAGGAATAATAGCAGGAGAGGCATAGAAGGGTGTGGCCTGCAGGAGGAAGCAGGGGCTGCTGGAAAGGAAAGTATAAGAAACATAATAAATAGCCTTAAGGTCACCCAGCCTGTGAACTCAACTGAGGAGCTCAGCTTCAAAAGGAGTTAATGCAAAACTATGTACTTGTCATTTTCAAGAATCCTGTCCATTTCTTCTCTAACAGAATCCTAGCACATTTTCATCAAACTTAAGAATCACTTAAACTTCTTTCTAAGAAGTGGGTATATAAGAGATTAATTTGATTTTCTTACTATTTGTATTTTTATGCTAGCCAAGAAGAAACTGAGCCCAATTTGACTCTATACTATATTTATAGAGAGCTTAAACCATAAGTTAGGGCAAAGTAGCTTCAATAAAAAAACAGCAATAAATTTGCCATGCCTATTGTTTAAAAAGTCAACACAAATATATTTATTTAAACTCAAAACAAACAAGAAAATAAAACAGCCACCAGCAGGTGGCTCACACTTCAAATCCTAGCTACTTGGGAGGCTGACCAGTCTGAGAGACTCCAGGCCACAAGTTCAAACCCCAGTATAGCACAAAAAAACGTAAAACGGCAAACAGTCCTTCAAGCATTCATTCCACCATTTTAATGCTCTACCTTCAGAAAATTCTCAAAAAATGATTTTAAGTTTTGCAAGCAATTGAAACATGCTCTTTGCAGACCCATCAAAAATGACCACTCATCCAGGGGGATTATAGGCTGAGCTGCTATAGTAGGAATGCTTTGGGGTTTTATTCAGTGTTTCACTGAGATTCAAATGATTAGGATGATAAAGCACATATTTAAGTAATGTAGTAGTTATAAAAAAGATTCCAGGCTTTAAAACATGACATTTTACATAAGTTCCAAAGCAGGCAGTACCATCGCCTTCATTTTCCAGATGAAAAGACAGACGTGGGCAGCCATGGCTTTGGCTGGGTCTTTGACTATTTATTAAAACGTTAAATGTTTTCTTCCCATGTACAATATAACTTCCTCTGCCACCAACTTAGATGTAATTGATCTTTACCTTCCCTGGGAGAAAGAACTTGAAGTACTTAAATGCCCCAAACAAAGCAAGAGCTTCAGCTCTTATATCCCTCCTCTGTCTACATAGAAGCAATGATTGACAGGTCATGTTACCAATAGTGACATTGGACTCATCATTGAGAAGATGTTCTCTAGAATGCACTATATGTTTATTTTCTTCTGTGTCTGCAAGCACTTTTAGATACTGTCTCTAACAGAAAGCCAATGTTATCTGTAAAGTAGGTGTGGGCACACTAGACAAATAAGTCACAATTTATGTTGGAAACTGAGAAATTTCCAAACTGTTTCTTAGGCTGTTCATTTACACTTGATCCTAAATATTCCCTGTGCTGAGGATTGTAGTTATATGAGTGTATGTGTGCGCATGTGCACCGGAGCTTGAACTCAGGACGTGGGCACTAACTAGCCCTTAACTCAAGGCTGGTACTCTACTACTTGGGCCAAACCTCACTTTCTGGCTTTTTGCTGGTTAATTGGAGATGAGTCTGACAGACTTCTCTTCTGGCACTGGCCTCAAACCATAATCCTCAAACCTCAGTCTCTGGAGTAGCCCGGATTACATGAGCGAGCTACTGGTACCCAGAAGACTGTGGCTTATTAACAATCACATTTAAACTAAGTATGGCTTTTGCTCTAAAGGAGCAACTGTGAATGCTAAGTTTCTGGACTATCTGCCACAGATGATCAAGACTACAGGACTGCCTGGCCTGGACTGCATTTTAGGCCATATTCTTTCCCTTCCATCAAATCAACCTACTCCTATCTTCAAATGTGGGATTGAAAAGCAGCTGTTAATAATCACCTGAGTTTACCTTCCCATTACATCAGATCTTATCTTCACCTTAGTTTCTAGTCATTTTATTAACAATTCATGCTCTGCCAATTCCTCCATGGACAGGAGGCAGCTTGGTCTCGCAGCGTATTGTACATTGGCAGACTGTTCTTCAGAGTGGCCTAGCGTTGATTTCATGCACATGTGCATACAGTTCAAGACAGCCTTCTGGAGAAGGACCTACTTTTTGCATAGGGTGTGACAGAGAAACTGTAGCAGGAAGTCCAAAGGACTGTAAGAACCACTCCAGCTATGTAGATCTTTAGATATGTAACCATTCCAGATTTTAGATACTTCTCACAGTATGCACAGTCTTGTTTTATCTCACTGGGAAAATCACAACTTAGTACCCATTATTTGTAGTACCTAGTGGCCAGTCTTATCCTCTCTCTGGCATTCAGAGACAGGAATCCTGTCCAAGCTGCCTGCATCTACTTTGCCACACTCCATCAATGGATGGGCTGAACAGATGAGGCAGCTCTATGTATTTATCATCCATCTATTTTGTGTGTGTGTGTGTGTGTGTGTGTGTGTGTGTGTGTGTGTGTGTGTGTGTGTGTGTGTGTGTGTGTGTGTGTGTGTGTGTGTACTGGGGTTTGAACTCAGGGTCTGGGCACTGTTCTCTGCTTTTTCCCTCAAGGCTGGCACTCTACCACTTGAGCCACATTTCCACTTCTAGATTTTTAAGGTGATTCATTGGAGGTAAGAGTTTCATGAATTGGGTTTTCCTGCCCAGGCTGCTTTGAACCATGATCCAAAGATCTCAGCCTCTTGAATAGCTGGAATTACAGGCATAAGCCACTGGCTTCTGGCAAAATTTATGCATTTTTAAAACCTGAACATTCCAGAAGCATACACAAAGGAGGGAAAATCTATCCATATATTGTTCCATTCCTCAAAATGGATTCCAGATGAATTTAGTTGCTAACAACTAAAACTGTAAAAAGTACTGAAAAAGGGCTGGGAAGTTGGCTCAGTGGTAGAGTGCTTGCCTTGCATGCATGAGGCCCTGGTTCGATTCCTCAGCACCACATAAGCAGAAAATAGCCAGAAGTGGCGCTGTGGCTCAAGTGGTAGGGCGCTAGCCTTGAGCTGAAGAGCTGAGGGACAGCACCCAGGCCCAGAGTTCAAGCCCCACAACTGACAAAAAAAAAAAAAAGTACTGAAAAAGTACAGCATGTATTTATGACCTTGGGGTAAAGGCTGGCCTCTTAACATGAGACACAACATGCAAAAGTTGGAGAAAAAGAAGGATGAATATAACCTCATGCAAATCAAAAACTTCTGTAAGGCAAAGACATTAAAAACAAAGCCTAGTAGATAAGTCAGAGTATAGGTGAAAGTCTTAGATATGCATTGAGCAGACCAAATATAAGAAGGCCTATGAAAATAGCAATCTAGACAAAAGGCAGGAAGAAATACAAATGGACAATAAGCTTTGACTGAAAGCTCCTGGAGGCAGGGGCTGTATTTGATTGCTTTCTCCAGCATCCTGAGCACATGAGCAGCACCTCAGTTTATTTAATGTTGAATAATGGGAAAGAATGCTCATTCTCACTTTCAGTCATGAACAAGAATTTAAAGGGAAGATGGTGTTTTGCCACTTGGATAGGAAAAAACAAGTGTTGGTTAGGATATGGGGAACTGAGCCTCCAGCCAGGATCCATGAGTCTTTTTTTGTGTGTGCTGGTCCTGGGGCTTCAACTCAGAGCCTGGGAACTGTCCCTGAGCTATTTTGCTCATTGCTAATGCTCTACCACTTGAGCCACAGCTCTACCCCTAGCTTTTTTGTTGGTTAAGTGGAGACAAAAATCTTAAGAGATATTCCTGTCTGTGCTGGCTTCAAACCTAGAACTTGAAATCTCAGTCTCCTGAGTAGCTCTGATTACAGGTGTGAGCCACCAGTGCCTAGCTTCTACTAATGTTAAAAAAAGAAAAACTTTATTGAGATAGAATTAACAGAGCATACTATTCACTTGTTTGTGATGGGTATATGATTCAATGGATGTTGGTGCATTATATCACTACTTAAAAAATTATGCCAAACTATTCAACAAAATTGGTGGTGATTGTTAGCAATTTAAGTATACAACTCCCTGGCATTAACTAGATGGCCATGTCTCCAGGTTTTTTTCTTTTTTCTTTTTGTGAGTGGGTATGAGGGTTTGAACTCAGGGCCTCAGACTTGCTCTTCCACTTGAGTCATGCCTCTAGCCTATTTATTTTTTTGCTGGCTAATTAGAGATGAACTCTTGTAGACTTTTCTTCCCTAGCTAGCTTTGAACTACAAGCTTCCAAATGTTAGCCTCCTGAGTAGCTAGGATTATAGGCATTCCACCAGTGCCTGACTCCAGTTTTTACTACTGTGTAAATATTTATATAAACACTGCAACTCTATATCCTCATCGTACTTCGTGCAAATGTTTCCATGGGACAGAAAGTTCCATGTGATAGACAGTAATTAATATAAAAGGTAAACAGAGGAAAAACAGGTTGGCATTTTCCTAAGATGACTACATTACTGTTAAACATGATTTTAAACCTTAAAGAGAGATTTTTCCAAATCAAATGCAAAAACAGAAAAAGAAAATCCCCAAACACAGCCTAGTTTTTCTATGTTCATTCCCATTGTGAAGTACATAACCACAAACCCATCAAAGCAAAGGGTGATTATTACCCACTACCTTAGTGTGCAAATGGAAGGTGCCAATGGTCTATGTCATCTGGTATCTGACAGTCTTGCTGGAGCCTTTTTGCCACACATACCACAGGCAGTTGGACCCTCCATAGAGGCACAGTTCAGGCACTCGATCTAGTGTCTTGTCTTAACCAGATAAGAGTAACCTCTAAATATTTACTTAACCTCATGCCCTCAGGTTCCTCTTTATACAACAGAGGGGCTGGCCAGAGTGCTTTAACGGGTGTGGGCCTAGATCTCAGGGTGTGCTAGGGCACAGGAGGGCAGGAACACGGTCAGTCTCAACCTGCGGCTGTGGTGGAAACCTGTGTCTTGTGGCACAGGGAAGGCTACTTAAGCCCTGGCAAGGCAATCTCTGCCACTATAGGCTGACATTTACTCCATAGGGGACAGACAGGTTCCATAAAGTAAGGCAGAATTATTGCCTTGCTATGTGTATGAAACCAAAGATACTCGGTAAACTTCCAATCTGTTTCCTGAGTAGCTAGGATTACAGGCGTGAGCCACCAGTGTCTAGCATCTGTGGATGTTAAAAAACAAAACAACAACAACAAAAACTTAGGGTGTTTCCCCTGAGTTTCTTTTGCTTAACTCTAGTGCTTTACCCCTCAAGCCACAGCATCACTTCCAGATTTTTCTGACTAGTTGGGTGGAGATAAGAGTCTCATGGCTTTTCCTGCCCAGGTGGCTTGGAACTGAGATCCTCAGATCTCAGCCTCCTGAGTAGCTAAGACTGCAGGCATGAGCCTGGCACTGATGAAGATTTCAAACAACAAAGCTTGTCAGTTCTATTTACCACAGCTACCAGCCAGCATAACTTATATAACCACAATTAAGTAGCATATGCTTCTACAGCATTTCTGTGCCCACCATGTTCTGAACACTTGCCATTTATTAACTAACTTAGGTTCCCAGTAGTCTGTGAAGCAGTGGCCATCATTTCCACTTTATAAGAGGCAACAAACACTGAGAGGACAAGACACTGGCTCAAGAGGACAAGACATTGGCTCAAGGTTGCAGCTACTTAAGAGCAGAGCCAGGATTTGGACTTAAATAATTTGTGCCCTTCAGTGTGTTTATTTTTTATTTTTTAATACTGAAATTGCAACTCAGAGTCTTGTGTTGCTAAGCCATGCTCTAGCCCTTTTTGCTTTTAGTTTCATTTTTAAAAATATATGGTCCTGCATTTTGCCCAGGGCCAGGTTTAGACCTTGACCCTCCTACCTATGTCTCCTATACACCTGGGATTACAGGAATGACCACCATGCCCAGCTTTATGTCCAGATATCATCTCACTTTTTTTTTTTGGCCCAGTTTGGTTTTGAACTATAGTCTTCATGATCTCTGTCTCCAGAGATGTCACTGTACCTAGGCAATGTTTATATATTCTTAACCACTATTAAACTACCTTATTGTTTACAAACATCTGTATATTTATAGATAAAGGCATAAATTGGGTATTTTTCTCTATTCTGATAGTTCTCTAAGTTTAATGCCTGGTACTAATGTCCAAATTTTTGAAAAGCAAGATAATTCTTTGCCAAACACGTGTCCTCCAACCATTTAATTTAGACATATTTCCTTTGTTTTTTTCACTCCCCCCATCTAGAGAGTCAATATGTTGCCTGAGCTATAGAAACTCATGGGATCCTCCAGCCTCAGCCTCTTAAATAGCTGTAACTATAGACATGTATCACTATGCCCAGTTTCTAGAAAATTATTTTTTACATGATTGCCAATAGATAACTTGTGATGCAGCCTATATTCCAACAAGGAAAAGAAGAAAAGGCATTATTAAACTCTTCACTGGTCACTTCTGATCTCTAGATTACACTGATTCGTGAGCCTACTGTAGTTCTGTGTCCTTAGAGGTTGACTTCTTGTGTTGGGTTGTATTCCACTCCAGTAGTAGACTTCTCCCTGGACTGCACTGACCTTTACAGCAGTCCATAGTCTGTTCCTTCCAGGAAATAGAATTTGGATTACCAGCTGAGCAAATTCCAGTGTTTTGGCAGCTTTGAGTTCTTTGAATCTACCAAGGACAAGAAGCTATTTTGTTTTCTTCCCTAATTTAGCCTTTCTCCATCTGAGGCACACAGGGAAAAGCTCTGCTTCCACTAGATTGTTAGTGGAAGTTTCTTGTGTCACCTGACCACCTCCCTTGGAGGGCTACACAGAAGCCCTCTGCTGCTCTGAGCTCACCTCTGTACCCCGGTACTGCACCTGCCTTTTCTCTTTCACCACTGGAAGGATGTTGAAAAGGCTCCATCCTACCAAGCAATGTTAGGGTTCCTGCACTTTTCCCACCTAACGTATCTCTGGCTATTCTTGGAAAACCCAAAGTTGTTAATGGCCACATTCAGCCTCTCCTTTCCTCTCCTCTCCCTCCACCTTGCCTCTCTATGGAGGCTTATAGTCTGAATCTCAGTTGTGAGCAGAGAAGCTCCTGAGCTCAGGGAAACCAAGAGAGGTAAGTACAAGCTCCAGCGCATTGAGATATTCAGAGACACATGGCCCAGGGCAGAGTAAGCGTGTGGGAGTGGGTGAGGTCAAGAACACAGGTGATCAACAGAGACACCTTTTTATTTATATAATCTCCAGGCACTTGGCTTGATAGTGTACAATATTTTCCAACCATCTTGTGCTTTGATTGGTTTCAGAGGGCTGTAAAGCATCATACGTGCATGTCTCAACTAGAATGCCACATTCCAAACGACAGGGACTAAGACTTCTTGGCATCCTCCAGAGAGTTGGCCTCATTGACTTGTGATACAACCTCAATTTACTCTTGGACAGGTATCAGGGCAAGGCAATATGAATCATGCTACTCTCTGCTGGCCATGGACCCTTCATTCCAGTAAAATCTTTTTTTTTTTTTTGTGTCCGGTCGTGGGGCCTGAACTCTGGGCCTGGGCGCTGTCCCTCAGCTCTTCAGCTCAAGGCTAGCACTCTACCACTTGAGCCACAGGGCCACTTCTGGCTTTTTTTCTTTTTGCTTATGTGGTGCTGGGGAATAGAACCCAGGGCCTCATGCATGCAAGGCAAGCACTCTACCACTGAGCGACCTTCCCAGCCCCTCCAGTAAAATCTTATATGGAAACCCAATGCAGAAAGTTAAAGCTGAGCTCCTCTGGTTTAAGGAAGGCAACCACACCGTCACCTCCACAGAAGACTCCTTGGCCTTCTACGCACCTACTGCAAGTGGCAACTAGGACTTTGAATCCTGAAAGACCTGGATTTGAATTCCAATTTTTGTTCCATACTAACCCAGCTGTATTAGGCTGACCTGTGTTGGGTGCTAGTGGCTTAGGCCTGTAATCCTAGCTACTTAGGAGGCTGAGATCTAAGGACTGCAGTTCAAAGCCAGCTCAGGCAAGAAAGTCTGTGAGACTCCTATCTCCAATTAACTATCAAAAAAAAAAAAAAATCTCAGTTGTGAGCAGAGAGGCTCACAGTAGTAGAGCTATGGCTCTACTTCTGGCTAGGCCTTGACCAAAAAACTTCAAGGGCAATATCTAGACCCTGAGTTCTAGCCCTAGGATTGGCACGCGCACGCGCGCACGCACACACACACACACACACACACACACACACACACACACACACACACACACACTATGCAGCTTGTATTATTCATCTTCAAATACCATTTTAATCTTTCTTATTTTTAAAGACAGTGTCGTCAGGATAGAGAACAGGATGTCCTATAGAAACACAGTTCCCTTGAGGCTGCAGATCTCGCCAGTCTTAGCGAGAAGTTCTGTGAGTGGAAATACTTTCCTTATTTATCACTGTTCTCTGAACAAGTTGTTTTCAAAAACAAACCCCATGACAAAACTGTTCTTAAACTTCATATTTTCAAGTAAGCATGAACGAAGGAGATGGTTGTCCAGGCTTCCCTGGGGGGAAAAAAGTGAGATCTTATCTTAAAAATAACCAAAACAGGAAGTAGAGGTATGGCTCAAGTGGTAGAACACTAGCCTTGAGTGAAAAAGCCAACCAAGAGTGCGAGGTCCTGAGTTCAAGATCTAGTACTAACACATACAAAATCTATTCTAAAAATAACAACAACACTCTGGGCGCTAGTGGCTCACACGTGTAACCCCAGCTACTCAGGAGGCTGAGATCTGAGGATCACGGTTCAAAGCCAGCCCTGACAGGAAAGCCCATGAGACTAATTTCCGATTAACCACCAGAGAACTGGAAGTGGCTCTGTGGCTCACGTGGAAGAGCACTTGCCTTGAGCTGAAGAGCTCATGGACAGCACACAGGCACACAGTTCAAGCCCCAGGGCCAACAAAAAATAAAAAAAATTCAGGCAATGGAGGGTCAGGCCTGTAATCCTAGTTACTCAAAAGGCTAAGATATGAGGATCAAGGTTCAAAGCCAACTAAGGCAAGAAAATCTGTGAGATTCGTATATCCAATTAACCACCAGAAAACTGGAAGTGTAGCTGTAGCTCAAAGTGATAGAGCATTAGCCTTGAGCAACAGAACTCAGGGACGGCACCCAGGCCCTGAGTTCAAGCCCCATGACTGACAAAAAGACAAAAACAAAAACAAAAAGGTATGGTTCCAGTGGTAGCCTACCAGCCTAGCAGGGAAAAGTTAAAACCCTAATACTTCCATCATAATAATAACAAACAAAACAACAACCCATCAACTATGTCATTTTTCAATTAGGCATAAATTCCTAGGATGATTATGTTTCTCCCCTTGAATGAAGCAAATAGGTTCCTCCGTGTGTACATCACAGCCTCCTCTTTCTCCTCCAGCTATAATGAACTTGTGTTCCTTAAGGTAAGTATGGTTCTGTATATCCAATACTTCCTCGCCCTCCCTTTCACCTGGCCAAGTGCTCCTGATCCTTCAGCTCTTGCATGCTAATCACATCTGTACTTAGTAGATGCCATTTCCATTCTGTTCACCCCAACTCTGTTGGGGGGCAGGGCCATGCCTAGCTTCTTTATCCAGAACATGCTGCCAACTATGATAGGTATCCAGTAAGTGCCAAATAAATATGTCTGCAGAGAAATGGAATTTCCTTAACCGTTCTTTGGGACCTATCATTCAACCTTAGGACTTCAGTGTTGACTTCCAGCCACATTCAACTTTAACCATGACCTTGAGAGGAAAGAGTTAACATAACCAATCTGCTTAACTTAGTTCTGGCTTATCTCTGGGAATGCCTGAAGTCTTAACAATGACCCTGAATCACACCCCAGCACTAAACTCTTGAAATGTTCACTAATTAGTGAGGTTATTTTGTATCCTAAGGCAGTGGGTCAAGATGCACAAAGCCCAAAAAACATGTAAAAGGAAATGTGAACATTTGTGATGAGATGTGTACCAGGCACCGAGTCAGGGGCTGCACTCTGGGATTATCTCCCTTGAAGAACTCTAAACACAGAAGACTTGAGTGGGCTTCCCTGGGTGGAAGCGTTCTTGTTCTTCATGTAGTCTCTGATCACAGCTGGAGGGAACATGTGGGAATCCTTCAGGAAAAGGACAAGGAGTGAAGGAAGCCTGGACTGCCTTCTCCAGCTTTTGCCACTGTGTATTCTTGTTTGTTTTGTTGGCTGTGGGGCTTGAACTCTGGACCTGGGCTCTGTCCCTCATCTCTTCAGCTCAAGGCTAATGCTCTACCACTTGAGCCACAGTTCTGCTTCCAGTTTTCTGAGTGGTTTATGGGAGATAAGAGTCTCACGGACTTTTCCTGCTTGGGCTGGCTTTGAACCTTGATCCTCAGATCTCAGCCTCCTGAATAGCTAAGACTCCAGGCATGAGCCACCGGCGCCGGTTCTACTGTGTGTTCTTATCCTATGGGTCTGGCACTGCAATCCTTGCTGGGATCTTAGCTTTGAGTCTAACTTATGTTGAGATGTGAATACTTCCAGAAACTCACTATGGGTGGTCATGGAATGCTCCCAAACACTTAGCTTTCCTCCTGCCTCATTGTCAACTTCATTTTCCCCTCCACTGTTGACTCCAGTATATCAGATTCAAAGCTAACTCTATTCTTGTCTTCTGTTTATCTTACTCTCTTGTTTTTTTGTTTTTTTGTTTTTTTTTTTGGTCGGCCGTGGGGCTTGAACTCTGGGCCTGGGCGCTGTCCCTCAGCTCTTCAGCTCAAGGCGAGTGCTCTACCACTTGAGCCACAGCGCCACTTCTGGTTTTCTGGTGGTTTATTGGAGATAGGAGTCTCACGGTCTCTCCTGCCCGGGCTGGCTGTTCAGCCTCCTGAGTAGCTAGGATTACAGGCATGAGCCACCGGCGCCCGGCTCTCTTGTTTGTTTTTTTTTATTATTACTCCTGTGTGTTTCAATACCCTCAGAGTGTTTATGACTTCTAAGCCCAACTTTTTTCCTGAGCACTTGGTACATACTCATCTGCCTGTCAGATAATCCAAATGGGGCAGCTTTTAAAGATTTTGAAATTTTAAGAAAACTGACTAAGTTAGAGTCCTGAATTTTATTCCAAATTTGTCCCCTTCTGATTTCCTCCATCATACACTCAATTGACACACAGAATCCAAGGGGCACCTTTGACTTTTCTTTTTCCTCACAGTTGCCCCTCTCCCAATCCAATCCATTATGGATCCACTTCCAAAACAAATCCTAAATCCCTCTGCTTTCCCCATTATTCAGACAGCATTGCAGTCTCAATCACCACCATCAACATTTGCCTGGATTACCTATTTTTATTCTCACTGCCTCTATATCTGTCCCTTTCTAATGAACTCTGTTCTGCAGCCATATGCTTTTTTTAAAATGTATATCACATTGCATCACTCTCTGATTAAAACCATCTGATGTCTTCCTACTGTTCTCAGAAAAGGATTTGAACTATACAGTGAGACTTGGTTTACTAGGTACTCTGCAATCTGCCCCTTGTACACCTCTCCACCTTTATTAAATACCATCTTCTTCCACTCACCTTGCTCCAGCTATGTTGGTATCATCTCTATTCTTAGAATTTAGCAAACCCAACCCACCTAGAAATCTTAGTGTTATCCAAATTAGGCTGTGAGAATAAGCTCATTCTCATTTTTCAGATCTCAGCTCCAATCTTTTATTCCTAACACATTCTTCCCAACATAATTTCCAGGAAGGTCTAGGCACTGAGACTATACAATAGTGCTCCCTGTCTGCAGAGGATACATTCTAAGATCCCAATGGTTGCCTGAAACTGTGAGAACTATCAAACCCAATATGTACTATGCTTTCCCTCTACACATATCCCTGTGATAAAAGTTTAATTTATTAATTAGATACCGTAAGATGTTAACTATAGTTAATATAAATAAAATAGAACAATGATGACAATATACTATAATTGCCAGCTTTACTACTCTTGCTCTTTGGAACCATTATTGAATAGAATAAGGATTATTATGTAAACACAAACTATTGTGATACCATGAGGCTGATAACTGAAATGTCTACTGATTGGCTAAAGGGCAGGCAGCATATCTGGTGCATATGATAGTTAGGGATAGTTAGGGATAGTTAGGTCATAGGCCAGGCTGGACAGAGAGGAGTGGCGTGAGATTTTATGCTATTTAAAACTTACAAATTATTTCTGGAATTTTCCAATGTCTACTTTCAGGTCACAGTTAACCTTGTGTAAATTAAACAGTGGGAACTGAAACTGAAGATAAGGAGAGACTGTAATAAGTAAGACGGCTTGGCCGTCATAGAGAGTAACAGTTATTCTCTATGACCTTTCTCTGTGCCTTACAGCCATTATCAAAATTTGCTCTTGGTTTTGTCTCTCATTTTTCTCCCTCATGGGCAATGTAAGAAACAGAGCAGAGATTCTGTTTATGCACTACTGTAGCCTTAGCCTAAATCAGTGCCTGGCAGAGAGTGTTTACATCCAAGCAAGAATCAATGGTCAGAGAACATGTAGTTTGAAAAGTCTGAAAGTCTCTGCCACTGCTCAACATGCTTGTGTGTCAGGACTAGAGGCTACAGAGTCTGAAAACTTAGTGCGTCCATTTAGAAGGCATTTTCCAACTTATCTTTCTATTATTCCCAATTGAAAAGGAACCTACTAGTAACAAAGGATGTACCAACAAAGGTTATTTCTAGGATACCTATTATTACAATAAGGTTATTTATCGGAGTCCCAAAGAACACGAAAAAAAAAATACTTTCTCCAACTGAGCAGCTTATATTGGGAATTTAACAATATGTAACTTCTGTATTGTTTGAAAGGTATAAATAAATCTTTCTGATTAAAAACATAAAATAATTCCATGCACTGGTGCTTTATGCTTATATATAACCCAAGCTATGTAGGAGGCTAAGATCTGAGGCAGAAAAGTCCTTGAGACTTTTTTTTTTTGTTGGTCGTGGGGCTTGAACTCTGGGCCTGGGTGCTGTCCATCAGCTCTTCAGCTCAAGGCGAGCGCTCTACCACTTGAGCTACAGCGCCACTTCCGGTTTTCTGGTGGTTTATTGGAGATAGGAGTCTCACGGTCTCTCCTGCCCGGGCTGGCTTTGAACCACGATCCTCAGATCTCAGCCTCCTGAGTAGCTAGGATTACAGGCGTGAGCCACCAGCTCCCAGCTTCCTTGAGACTTTTATCTCCAGTTAATCACCAGAAAACTGAAAGTGGAGCTGTGGTTGAAAGTGGTAGATCTTGAGGGGAAAAAAAAGCTCAGGGACAGAGCCCAGGCCCTGGGTTCAAGCCCAGGTGAAAAACTCCTGAGGAATGTCACATATGAAACCCAATTCTTCGTTTTCCACATTTCCAGATGTCTGCATTTCTGCTAAAGTGAATTCTTCCATTAAAAGGATTTTTAAAATATCTGCTCTTCCTTCGAATACCTGTTTGAGGGGTAGAGGGTGTGTGTGTGTAGGGGTAGGATGCCAGGTTCCTCAGTGAGCATCAAATTCCATTATGTCTATAATTACTTGAAGACACTAACTTCTCTGAATCCTACCCCTGCAACCCAGTGACTCATTCTGACTGACACATCATTGTGAAGCTCAATTATATCTAAGTTATCACACTATTTACCATCAAACTCGTTTTAGCAAAAGAGCTTACAGTGAAAAAAGGAATCTTACTATCTTGAGAGACTAAAGCATTTTCATACAACACATATAAGTGTAGATAAACATCAAAATGTTAAATTATATATACATATCCTGTATATTTATATAATTTATGATAACATAAACAGTATCTATAGACTCCCATGCTTCATCTATCAAGTATGGAGAACCCTTTAAGGCTCATTCAGAGTATCACCAAACACATGTTAGGACCTAGGATACAAAGTTGCAGGAAGCCTGGTAACTAACTTGCAAGTGTAAGACACATCTACCACAAGATTCTCAGGAAGATGGGAAATAGCAAAAGACTTCCTGGAGGAATTAACATTGAAGTGAATCAAACTAAGTTTAAGTTAATGGAATAAATATTCATTTGTGCTCTAAAATGTGTTTTATTAAATTTCACTTGATTGCATTCAGACAAACAGACACAGACAGATAGACAGATAGACAGACAGACAGACAGACAGACAGACAGACACACACACACACACACACACACACACCAATCACTTCTAGCTACAGAAACTTGCAGTGTGTCCTTATCAGCTTTCTGTACCTGCAATTTTAGACCAGTAGTTCTTAATTCTTTAAGACAATGCATTATTTTGTTTCCAATATTTTGCAATTCCTATTTTGCTAAGCTGGCATATGATTCATACATAATCTGTATCCACATATGTACATACATAATTCTAGAAGATCAATGTAACATTCAAACTATGTATAAATGAGAAACAAAAAAGAAAGCAGTTTATAAGAATATGGCATCAGTACATACAAACTTGGGGAAGTGCACCAGAAGACCTAACAGAGAATCAGATTCTTATATCTCCACTCCAGAGTTCTAGATTACAAATGTAGACTGGTTCAGTTTTGTGGGTTCGGGTGGTAGGATTTTCTGCAAATGAAATACGTCACACTGAAGTTGAGAGCAAAACAAAGTCTATTTCCCCGTCATTTACATATAGTTGTGTTCCTGGGAAGTTCAGCATATATTAAAAGTGAGAAGTATTTTTTGTTGGAACATAAGCACTTTGGTTTTAGGCTTAGTTATACATTCTTCTTTTATCTGTGGAGGACATTAGAAAGAGTGAGAGGGGCAGAGTCTTTCATTGTGCATGACTATCTGTATATTGCTGACAGGAGTAAACGAAATGTACCAAGAAGGAAATTCTCCCTCTCTCCAAAGACCTATAACCCAAATCTTCCCTTCACATTACCAAATTCACCCCTAGGGGGCAGCACACTCCTTAATGAAAATCCTTGTTCTTAGATCAACATCTCAAACTAAATAAGGCTCTGTGGTGGATAGGTTCCCAGAACTGAACATCACAACCAAGTCCCCTCTTTTTGTTTTATAACCAAAGAGCACAAGGGGGGAAAAACAAAAGACAAATAAAATCATACACCAAAGGTCTAGATTCAAACTACTTGGGAAGAAACTGAGAACAATGAAAGGGAATCAAAGAATTCTATTGGGGATCACTCAACACAGACAGTAGATTTAATGTAAGCATCTTTTTGGTTGATAGAAAATGCCTGCTAACTCTCAGAATTATAGGGACCAGTGGAGAGGGGAGCAGGTACAGGAGCAAGGTTAGAACAAGCACGGGGCAAAGAAAAAGTGCTTGAAGATTCAGTCTTTGGTACAGACTTAGGTTCCAGTCAAACACCCATGACCTACTAACAATGGATCCTTTTCTTACTCTCATTTTTTAAAACATATAAATTACTATGGCAATGGTACTTCATCCGATTGTTAGAATCAGATGTCTATAAAGTTACAGGCAAAACTTAGGAGGCAGAGTAAACTTCTGTGTTACTTTTAGGATATTCTCTTAAGACATGTTAAAATATGGAGGACATCTAACTTATTTCCCTATAAGAAAAAAAGATAGTTTATTTTACAAACCCTAAATAATCATAATATAAGGCTTATTATTTCAGGTTAAAATGTTTGCATAATTTTAAATAAAAAACATGTATATTGTAGTAGGTTTTTTTTTTTTTTTTTTTTGGTTAGTCATAGGGGTTGAACTCAAGGCCCAGGTGGTCTTTTCTGCTCAAGGCTCTCTACCCCTTGGAGCCACAGCTCCACTTCTGGTTTTCTGGTGGTTAATTGGAGATGAAGAGTCTCATGGACTTTCCTGCCTGGGCTGGTTTTGAACCATAATCCTCAGATCACAACCTCCTGAGTAGCTAGGATTATAAGCATGAGATCCCAGCTTTAGTGGAAATTCTTACATTTTAGTATTTTTCTTGATAGTCCTTGATATGGCAATATTTGCATCACAATAAACACATTATATAAGATCTCAAACTAGTTTTAGGAGCATGTTTGGCAAATAGACTAAGTGTAACTGAAAATCAAGTGCTGTGCCCAAATTTTCTATATAATGTTCTTTTCTAAGGGCAGACAATCAGCTAAAACCCTACTCAATCAAGGCAGAATGTGAACGTAGTACATGCAATGTAGGGGCAAGACAGGAAGCTAACTTTCTAAACATTTGAAAGGGTATAAGAGACATTTAATAAATAGCTATTTAATGAATATGTGACCATGAGAGTTCTTGCAGAAAGACATAGTAAAAATTTCCCTATACTTTAAACATAACAATGACAAATAAATACTATAGTAATCTCTCAAAGCACTCGTGTGTACTAAGTGCTGGTGATTCAGGTCTAGAATCCTAGTTACTTTGGAGGCTGAAAGTAGAAGGATTTCAGCTGGAGGCCAGCCTGCGTAGAATCATTCTTGAGACCTTATCTTGAAAACATCAGTGAAAAACCAGGCTAGAGGTATGATTGAAGTGGTAAAGTACCAGAGTAGCAAGTATGAGATACTGAATTCAAACTAGTACCACAAAAAAAGAAAAAGCATGAGTAACAGAATTAGATTCTATTAATAGCATACTAGTTATTTTAGAGATGTAGACATTGTAATTTGTAAATTTTATACGGTTTTTTTCCCTTGATATAAATTTCTTGAAATTATAAATTAAGATAGTCTTTTATAAAAAGCCAGTTTAGTTAAGTGTATCCAATTCTTTTTTGTGGCTGTTGTTGTTGGACTTGTGAGGCTTAAACTAAGTGCCTGGGCACTGTCCTTGATGAGCTCTTTTGTGCAAGGCTAGCACCCTGCCACTTTCAGCCACAGCTCTACGTCTGTTTTTTTGAGTGGTTAATTGGAGATACAAGTCTCACAGAGACTTCTCTGCTGGGGCCAGGTTCAAACCATGATCCTTAGATCTCAGCCTCCTGAGTGACTAGGATTACAGGCCTGAGCAACCAGTGCGGTCTTTGTTTGTATCTTTTTTTTTTTGGTCACTCCTGGGCTTGAACTCTGGGCTTGGGCGCTGTCCCTGTGCTCTTTGGCTCAAGGCTAACTTGCTACTGCTTGAGCCACAGCGAAACTTCCAGTTTCCTAGTGGTTTATTGGAGATAAGAGTCTCATGGACTTTCCTGCCTGGGCTGGCTTTGGACTGTGATCCTCAGATATCAGCCTCCTGAGTAGCTAGGATTGGTGTGACCCACCAATGCCCAACTGTATCTAATTCTTAAAACTGTTAGATCCAGAAATTTCCATTTTTAGAAATCTATCAATATTAAATTAAGTAAATATTATGTAGCCATCTCCATCTGGCAAGGTGTTTCTCTACCAAGTGAGGTGCTTGGAAGGTTGGGAGGCCTATTTTGAATCCTCTTCTAATACTCATTAGCTCAGGGATCCTTAGTAGGTTAATTAATCTGCCTACATTTGCTATACTCTGTAAATGCAGCTGCTGTTTTGTTATTGTGACTTTCAGCAGCAGGGATTGAAACAATGTTCAAACAGCACGTGGAGAGTACTTGATAACAGAGCTAATTATCAACCTCAGGGCGTTTACAACAGCAATCTTCCTTACCCAGACAAAACAGATTAGATTTATCAGGGAGTGAGTCAAAACTCTTAAAAGCCAGGTGATGGAAGTCTCATTTAAAATGATTCTGTGGTGTTTCATTGGCAACACACCATCTCCTTGGCTGTCATCTATTGAAAGTCAGTCCTTAGTACAAAGTATTTTTTTAGGAAAAAAGAAAAAAAAAGAAAAAGAAAAAGAATCCTGAACTAATTTGGAAAGCTGAGGAAACCCTGAAAAAGCCCTAAAAACACATCTGCATTTGGAAGTGGGGGTTCATGATGGCAAGGAACACATTTAGTGCTCAGCCAATATGCAATCCATTAAATAGATATAGAGTACTAATTATATTCCAAGCTTCTTGCTAGACAAAGGAGCTGAGAACAAAAAAGGGAGACAATCCCTAACTGATCAGAGGAATGAATGAACAATCTGAATGAATGCTGCACCTTTTCTGATTTTTTTTTTCTCAACTCAATCCATGCTTTTCTTTTTTTAAGTTACTTCCCTTGTTTCACCTATGTTTTTCTTTACTATGTCACTAGGTAGTGGCAATTCCTTCACAAGGCTCCACTGAAATATAGTCAATCTACTAAATGAATGGAAGTAAGAAAATATATGTGTTCAGCTGGGTGCTGTTGGCTCATGACTATAATCCTAGCTACTTAGGAGGTGGAGATCTGAGGATCATAGTTCAAAGCCAGCAGGGCCGGAAATCTGTGACATTCTTAATAACTAATTAGCTACCAAAAACCTAGAAGCCAAGCTCAAGTGGTAGAGTGCTAGCCTTGAGCACAAAAAAAGCTCAGGGACAGCACCCAGGTCCTGAGTTGAGGCCCCAGGACTGGCACGCACATATGCATGTGCACGTGCACACATGTGCACATACACACACACGCATACAAGTATTTTTGGGTGGGTTAAAAATTTTCAAAATAAATGGTGAAAAAAATCCAATGATGATAGGATTTTTAATAATACACTGGCTTTGTATCATCATTGTTTATATAAAATTATTCCTAGCTGAATACTGGTGGCTCACTCTTGCAATCCTAGCTACTGAGAAGGTTGAGACCTGAGGACTGAGCTTTGAAGACAGCCTAGGCAGAAAAATCTATTCGTATCTCCAATATAGCATCCAAAAAAGCCAGAAATGGAGATGTGGCTCTGGCAGTAGAGTACTAGCCTTGAGCATAAAAGGTCAGGGACAGTGCCCAGGCAAAGCTGACACAAAAAAGAAAGAACAAAATAAATAAGTAAATAAATAACCTCTAAAGGTACGAATAAGTAACTAAGAAACTACATAAGAAAGAGGCTAAAATACTATATAGCAATGAACTCTGTCATTTCCTGGAAAGAGGTAATGAACTCATGTGAAATGGGAAAAAAAGAACCTAAGTCATAAAAATGAAAACACAGGGGCTGGGAAGGTGGCTCAGTGGTAGAGTGCTTGCCTTGCATGCATGAGGCCCTGGGTTCGATTCCTCAGCACCACATAAGCAAAAAGAAAAAAGCTGGAAATGGCGCTGTGGCTCAAGTGGTGGAATGTTAGCCTTGAGCTGAAGAGCTGAGCGACAGCGCCCAGGCCCAGAGTTCAGACCCCATGAATGGATCAAAAAAAAAAAAAAGTAAAAAGAAAAGAAAACACATGTGATACACACATACAAAATTCCAAAATGAATCTGGCTAGGTAGGAATGTTACTTTCTTTTTTTCCATGGGGAAAGTTGCCCATGTTAATAATAAAAGTAAATAAATAAGTTACACTTATAGAAAATCCTTTTTGTTTAGTAAACTTATACCAGTGGGCATAGAGGCTAGGGTAAATTGCCTATTGAGGGAAAAACAGTTTCAACAAAGGCACATCTCAGTTACTACCCTCACATGCAGATACTTTGGCAACTGACTCACATAGTTGGGGCATAGTTTAACCTACTACTTAAAACCTAAGGCATATTTGAGATTTTTCTTCATCTGAGTAATTATTCAGAGAAACAAACTCAACGCAAACATTTGGCTACTAGTGTCAGATTTTATTATTAAATGATAACTTATAAATCCTTTAACCACAAGAGTGCATATAAGGGGCCGGGAGACAGTGAAGGGAAGGAAGATGTTGTATGAAAGGAAATGTACTCCTTACCTGACTCATTTAAATGTAATCCCTCTGTACGTCACATTTTTAATAACAACAAAGTAAATTTTTTAAGAAAAGAAAGAAAGAAAAGAGAGCTAGGTACCTGTGGTTCACACCTGTAACCTTAGCTACTCAGGACTCTGAGATGTAAGGATTGTGGTTTGAAGCCAGCCTGGGGAAGGAAAGTCTCCAATGAATCACCAGAAAAGCAGAAGTGGAACTGTGGCAGGAGGAGGAGGAGGAGGGGAGGAAAAAGAGGGGGAGGAGGGAGAAAAGGAGGAGAGAGAGGAGGAGGAGGAGGAGGAGGAGGAGGAGGAGGAGGAGGAGGAGGGAGAGGAGGAGGAGAGAGGGAGGAGGAAGAGGAGGAGGAGGAGGAGGAAGAGGAGGAGGAGGAGGAGGAGGGGAGGAGGAGGAGGAGGAGGAGGAGGAGGAGCAGGAGGAGGAGGAGGAGGAGGAGGAGGAGGAGGAGGAGGAGGAGGAGGAGGAGGAGGAGGAGGAGGAGGAGGAGGAGGAGGAGGAGGAGGAGGAGGAGGAGGAGGAGAGGAGGAGGAGGAGGAGGAAAGAAAAAATGAAAAAGAAAAAGCCAGGTACTAGCCACTCAGGAAGCTGAGATCTGAGGATTGCAGTTTTAATTCAGACTGAGCTAGAAAGTCTGTGAGCACTGTCCTGGAGCTTTCAGGGCTACAGCTCCACTTCAGACTTTTTGTTTTTGTTTTTATTTGTTTTTGTCTTTGGTTAACTGGAGGTAAGAGGTCTACAGATTTTCCTGCCTCAGTTCTCAGCTTTCTGAGTAGCTAGGATTACAGGCATGAGCCACTAGTGCCTGGCTTCCATGAGACTCTTATCTCCAATTAACCACTCAAAAACTGGAAGTAGACTTGTGCCTCAAAATTGGTAGACCACTAGCCTTGAGCACAAAAGTTCAGGGACAGCACCCAGGCCCTGAATTCAAGCCCTACCACTGAACAGAAAAGAAAAAAGAATTAAGCCTGTGAGCTTTCAACATTCCTGTAGTTTGACAGGACAGATTAGAATAGTTGATTCACACTTTGAAAGAGACTCCTCTACTGTCTTTCACAAACACTTTGTGTTTGAAAAAATGAAAACTTACCAAATCATCCAGTATTTACAATTAACATCCTCATCATCTTGCAGTTTAAATGGTGACTGAACAATAACTCAAGCTAGTTGTGTTCTATATATTCTTTATTAATATAATTAGTATTCTTAAATCTTTTAAATGGTTCTACTAAGCCCTAAGGGGAAAATGATTTCAAAAGATTAAATACATATGCTGATTTAAGATACAATTTCTCAGACATCCAATTTCTATAATTTGGGTTTACAGAACAATATAGACTAATTTTGGCACTACCTCTTTGGCAGTGTTTTAAAATTAAGGTACTATTATACACAGCTCAAGATTTTTAATACAAGAACTACAACCTTAATTCTTTTGAAAAATGACTACACAGGAATATGGTCATTAAGAGACTTCCAACAAACTTAAAAATTCAGAGCAAAAGTCCAGGTAAAGTTCAAACACACTTTCTAGAGTTGAAATCCAAACTGTTTAAATTTCATGAAACTTTTAATTAAGTTTTTCTGATAATATTTTGAAAGGGGTGCTGATGTAATAAAAGATTAAGAAATAATATCATCTGATGGAATTATTTGCCTCATGCAAAGTAATCTGGGTGTCAATCCTGGTAAAAAGTTTACTATCTAGGGTTGGATATATAGCTCAGTGATAACTTGTAAAATGTTTGAGGTCCTGGGTTTGATAGTACTGGGAAAAAAATCACCATCTGGGTGAATTTGAACAAAATAACTAACTGCTTTATGATTCAAAATTTTCAGCCTCTGAAGATGAGAAGTATATACATATTTCTAAGTTAAAACAATAAAACAAACAATAAGGATGAAAATGTTGGAAGAGTAGCAGCAACTTACTAGCAACATTATTAACTAGCAATTGTCAAGTGGATACAATTTTAAAATAGGCTTTAGTTACAGAACCACTCTGTTTTGCAAAACTTTAGACCTTAGGGTTTATTACACATGACAAAGAAATCTTATCCATGAAACTGCACTAATATTCTAGTTTATGAGACACTTGAAGAAACCTACCTAGATTTAAAGAAATCAAGGAGAAGGGAACTCGGGTGGATTGATAGTCTTTCTCAGGACATGTTAATCTTGAAAAGGAACTAAAATACACATCTCGGATGAACCCTGTCGACAGGATCCCTAAAAACAGAACTCTTCACAATGGAAATGACTCAAAGAATGATCACAGCGGCTCAGTACGATTCAGTTCTTCCTCCCACACGCCTGACAGGGCAAAAGAACAAACTAGAGAATCACCTGGCAAGCGCTGGTTTACCTGTTTGGAGGTAAACAGGTCGTGGTAGCTTCATGGGGGGGGGGGGCATACACAGGCGGGGCGAGGGGACAGGGTGCCGGCAGGCTGACCCTACCTTTCACAGACTTCCCAACACTGTGCAAGTGAGTGATCGAACTGTAGTTCTGGGCCACGCTCTTCAGGAACGCTTCCATCTCTTCTTGGTGGTGGTATCTGAAATCCAGCGCAGCTACCCAGGGCAGCAGAAGCCCAAGCCAGAGGCGCGTGAAGTCCATGTTCTAGAGATGAATAAAAAGAAGAATGAAGTCGAGGAGAGACATAGGAAGCCAAGGGGACGCGGCTCGCTCCGGGGCTCGGGGACCCACTCCCGGATGCTTCCCGAGGAGCACGAAGTTGGAAGCGACACCTTCGGGACTGAGTGCCACCAACAGCGGGAGAGCTCCCTCAGCGCTCCGTGCCATTCACCCCGCCGCCCGCCCCCTTCCGGCAGCTCCAGCAGCTGCGCCCGGCGCCGCGCGCGCCCCGACTAACCGCGGCTCCGGCGTGCGTCTATACCCGCCCGCCAGTCGGCGGCCGCCCGCAGGGCCCGAAGTTATAGCCCAGTCAGAGGGCGGTCACGCCCCGACTCCGCCCCCAGGACCTCCTGTAGTCCAATCAGAAGTCTCGCAGGGCCCCCCTGGTGGGCGGGGCCTCGGACGCCTTCGCACCTAGGAGTGTGCGCCCACGCGCGCCGCGCGAGCGCTGAGAGGCCGCGCGGGCCTTGGGCGGGCCGGGCCATGGCTGTCCCGGGGCGCCGTGCTGAGGGGACGCTGGCTGTCAGGATGGAAATGGTAAGGACTCGGTGGTGGTTCTGAGGGGTGGCGTGGGGGTGGTGTGGCGGTCCTGCTCTGAGAGACACCTTGCGGTCTCGGGTCTCGCGTGGACTGGGGGAGCCCTGGAGCCCTGTCGGGTCCTAAGGACGCGTCAAGGTCCTACAAATACAGAAAGGTTGGAAAGCGTCGAGTTCGGGGAGCATGCAGATGGCCTTGGACCTACCCCACCCCCACCCCGGATTAATGCAGCAGAAACAGGGGTAAGAAGAGTGCGAGTCAGGGCCTGGCACTTGCTGGAGGGTGCCCCACTTCTTGAGCCACGTCCGTAGCCTTTTTTCCTTTAGTTTTTCCTCCTGTTTTTGCTCAGGGCCCGCCTCAGGCCCGGCGACTCCTTCTCAGGCCTTCTACAGAGCGGTGAGAACCGACACAAACCCCCTCCAGCGTTGATTGGTGGAGACGGGGTCTCCACTGGCCTGGAAGCCCCCCATCTCCATCTCTGTCTCAGACCCCCAAGTTAGGTAGTTAGGGGTACAGGTGTGAGCCGCTGCGCCAGGCACGAAAGGGTATTTTTAGAGACCTTGAGTGAATTCTGTGTGCCTTCCACAGTTGAGAATCTCTAGTTCAGGTACAGAGGTTGTTTCTAGAACTTAGGAGGTGGATGCTTAGGTCTCCAGAGATTCCAAGGCAGTAGAGCTGAGGGGCTTAAGGGCTGACACCCTGGTGGCTGTTCCATTCACCATGCCTTAGTTTCTCCTCTGTTTCTGGTAAAACAGAGACCATACTTTTAGCTACCTGAGTGAATTTGGTAGGCATGTTGTGAGAAATCAAGGGCACTCTCTCCGCCAGCTTGCTTCCTCTTAGCTAACACTGTCACTTGAGCCACCCCTCCAGTCTGGCATTTTGCAGGTTATTTGTAGATACTTTCTTCAGACTTTTCTGCTTCAGTTGGCTTGGAACGTTGATCTTTCAGGTCTACGAGTGCTTTCTGATTCATAAATCTGACAGGGTTTGGAGTGGATTTTTTAAAAACATGCACAGTAGTTTCTATGCTAAATGTGACTTCTTCAAAGAGGTACTTTCATTTTTAACTGACTTACAAGCCTGAGGGGAGGGGCTAGGGCTTAAGAACATTGAACTGAGGTGCTATAAGGAAAGGGGAAGGGAGATGACCAGGAACAAAGGGAGGGGTTGTTTGCTTAGTGGGCAGAACATAGTTCAGTAACAGAAGCAAATGGAAGCAAATGGAGGTGTTGTGACTGGCCACTAGAGAAATGTTGATTTCCTCAGTGCTGAGATGGAGAGGCCAACATTGTTATTCCTGAAAAGCAAAGGGGTGCTGTGTGGCTGAAATTGCGGCCTTCAGGGGTTCACATCAGGCCAAGGGGAAGCAAATTCAGATCCTGACTCCTAAGAATGGTGTAGGGAACACAGGATTGAAGTCTGAAGGGATAGGGCCTAGTGATTCCTCTATAGTCTTCATTCCAGTCCCACCAAAAAAGTGTGATCCAGACCAGACAGGAAAGTCCATGAGACTCTTACTGCCAATTAACGACCAAAAAGCCAGAACTGGAGCAGTGCTCAAAGGGTAGAGTATTATCCTTGAGCAAGTTAGCTTAGGGACAGCACATAGGCCATGAGATCAAGCCCCAGGACCAGAACCAAAAAAAAAAAAAAAAAGAAAAGAAAGGAAAAGAAAAAAAGTGTGATCCACACTAGTATCAAGGAAATCTGAGCTTCAAGGTACACTTTTTTCCAACTTAAGGAGAAAGAATACCTGCTCACAAAATGTTATTAGGGCTGGGAAGGTGGCTCAGTGGTAGAGTGCTTGCATTGCATGCTTGAGGCTCTGGGTTCGATTCCTCAGCACCACATAAGCAGAAAAAAAAAGCCGGAAGTGGCGCTGTGGCTCAAGTGGTAGAGCGCTAGCCTTGAGCTGAAGAGCTGAGAGACAGCACCCAGACCCAGAGTTCAGGCCCCACGACCGGACCCCCCCAAAAAATTATCTCAATATAATAAATACTTAATATATAGATATAAATAAACAGTTTAAGCCACAATTTTACCTTTTGGGAGCCTCATTTTCTTACCTATAAAACAAAAATATTATTATTACTATTATTATTATTATTATGTTTTCCATTGCTGGGCACCGAGCCTAGGGCAAGATGCATGCCTTTAAGTAAATCGTCTAACCACTGAGCTGCCTACTATATAAAGTTATACTCAGTAAAATCTCAGTAATTATCACCTATTACTATTATATTATTATTTTACCTTCTGCAGTAATCCCTCTACACTTAAACAACACCAGTTCTCTTTGCAGTGTGTATGATTGTAATGATCAATAGCAATAGCTTACATTTATTGCTCACTTTCCCTGTTAGGTATGGATAACTTCTTTAAAATGTTCCAGATCCCACATGATTTGAGATATATTATCTCATTTAATTCTCAAACCATCCTTAGTAGGTAGGTGTAGTTGTGACTGTGACCCCTGAGAGTCCCTGCCTCACCTTGTTGACTATACCAAAAACTCAAAAGACTTGAAAGCCATTTGTCAGGGTCAATTTGTCCTGCAATAAGGTAACACTTTTCTCTAAGAAAATGCATAGTCTGGCTGCTGCCTACTATAAAAGCAGTGAATTCCTAAGCTAAGTGTTTCTCAGCTTTTGCACCTTCTACCTGGGCTTCCCTGTATTGCCCCTGGAGGAGTTGGGGAGTAAGAGGAACTGACAAATACACAGCTCAGGCTGCTAACTGCAACAGATAATAAAGTCCTCTGTGTCTGACCCAGGAATCTCATGTGTCCTGCCCTAAGTGAGCCAGTAACTGACAAACTATTAGCTTGCAGTGGGAAAATCTCCAACCCTGTAAAGAAGTAGCTTGGCTATTTGCTAGTGGTACTACATAGCTCACTGGCTTTCTTCAGTCCTATGAGTTGAGCATAGTGTCTGATGTATCAAAGGCACTAAGTGCTTGTTGAATGAATAATTCATATTATTTAAGTAATTTACATAGGTATCAAATAATCCTCAGAACAAGCCTTACAAAATAAGGACTATTATTTCTTCTTTTTATAGTTGAGAAAAAAGGTTTGAAGAGTTTAACTGACTTGCCCATTTTCACTCAACTAGGAAATGGGGCAGTCAGGATTGCTTTCTGGTCATGACAAAGTCTACAAACCTACTGCACATGAATAACTCAGTGTGATAAGGAAAATAGTGTGTGTGTGTGTGTGTGTGAATGTGAGAGAGTGAATGTGAGTGTGTATTTATCTGTGTGTCTGTGTATGCTGGTACTGAGGTTTGAACTTGAAACTTCATGTTCTTGCTCAGATAGCACTCTACCACTTGAGTTATACCTTTGAAGCATGGGCTGGCTTTAAACCAGGATCCTCTGGATCTTAGTCTCCTGAGTAGCTAGGATTGTAGGCCTAAGCTCTGGTGCCTCGCTCCCATCCTCTCTTCCTCTTCTTGTGCCTCTCCTCCTTTCTTTCCCCTTTTCTCTTCTCCTTTCCTTTTCTCTCCTCCCCCCCTACTCTCCTTGCTTCTTCTTTCCTATTCCTCTCTTCTTCCTCTCCTTTTCTTCTCACTCTCTTTTCCTCCTCCACTGACCCTCTTTCCTCTTCCATGTCCTCCTCTTCTTCTTCTTCCTCGTTCTCCTTTTTCTTTTTTCTTTTCTTTTCTTCCTTCTTTTTTTTGGGGGGGGGGGTCCGGTCGTGGGGCCTGAACTCGGCCTGGGCGCTGTCCCTCAGCTCTTCAGCTCAAGGCGAGTGCTCTACCACTTGAGCCACAGTGCCACTTCCAGCTTTTTTCTTTTTGCTTATGTGGTGCTAGGAATCGAACCCAGGGCCTCATGCATGCAAGGCAAGCACTCTACCACTGAGCCACCTTCCCAGCCCCAGTTCTTTTAAGACAAGTTTTCTTGAAATTTCACATGTATAACACAAAGCCATGGACTAATGTTGCCCTATTGAAGTTGGCCTGCTATTTCTCATGTGATCTTACCTATGACCTCCCATGTAGCTGGTTCCACAGTCTTGTATTACCATGCCCAGATTATTGATTGAGAGAAAGTCTTGTTAACTTTTTGCTCAGGCTGGTTTTGCACCAATCCTTCTGACCTCTGCTTCCTAAGTAGCTGGGATTATAAATGTGAGCCACTAGCTAAGAAGAGTTTTGACGTGAAAACCTGACACAGAAAAGAAACTAAAAGATATCCAAGATCATTTTTCCAAGTTTTTCAATTTCCTTATGAATGAGGCAATATCATTCTTTCTGATGGATGAGTAGAATTCCATTGTGTTCATTTAACACATTTCCTTGATCCATTCAACCAATGGAGGGGCATCTGGGTTAATGCCATATCTTGGTTATGGTAAACAATACTGCAATAAACATGGTTGTGCTGGTGGCTTTAGTGTGGCCTGGTCTGTGGTCCATTGGATAAATGCTTGAGTGGAATTTCTGGGTCATAGGGAAGCTTTATATTTAGTCTTTTCAGGAACCTCCATACTGCTTTCCAGATTAGTTGAACAAGTTTACATTCCCACCAATAGTGTAGAAGCGTTCCCTTTTGGCCACAACTACTCCAGCATCTGTTGCTATTAGTTTTCTTGATAATGGCCATTCTAAGTGGGGTGAAGTGGAATCTCAATATTGTTTTCATTTGCATTTCTTTTATGACCAGAGATGTTGAACAACTCTCTTCATGTGTCTATTGGCCATTCATACTTCTTTCTTTGAAAAGTCTCTCTTTAAGTCTTTAGCCCATTTACTGAGTTGTTGTTTCTTTGAAGATTTGTTTTTTTGGGGGGGTTAATTTTTTTGAATTCTAAGTATATTTTAAATATGAGGCCTTGTCTGATGCATAGCTAGTAGAGATCTCCCATTTTGTGGGCTTTCTATTTATCTTGCTAACTATGTCCTTTGCCATGCACAAACTCTTCAGTTTGATGCAATTTCATTTAGCCAGTCTTTCTTTGGTTTGTTGTGATTTTAGATCTTTACTTAGTAAGCCAGACCCAAAGACACATAGGTCTCATGTTTTCCCTCATTTTTAGTGATTAAAATGTGCCTATAAATTTACAAGTAAACAGACTAGATGTTAAAAGACAAAAAAAATTACACTTGGGCATGATAAATTATATAGAACTCTAAACATTCACACAGTGAGACCAAAGGAGGATATTCTTAGGAGAGGATCACAAAGGCTCACTAGCTATTTGCATATGATCAAATAAAATATTTATCCAAATGAACTCCAAGACATGGAAACGAGGTTTTTTTTTATTTTACTTTAAATGATTTTGTTATTTTGTTTTGTTTTTGTGTTTCTTCTTTTGTTGCTGGTTTTGATTTCTGTACTTTTTAGTCTTTTATATAAGTTTATTTGTTTTGGCGAGGAGAAGGGGAAATACAGAAATACTGGGACAAAGCGTGAACTAATTCAGCACTGATACCCACTATACGCTATGTTGAAAATGAGGAAAAAACTGGGAGAAAACGAAGGAAGAGGTGACACTATTCAAAAAGAAATATTCACCATAGCTAAGATATGGAACCAACCTAGAGGCCCTCAGTAGATGAATGGATCAAGAAATTGTGATACATATATGTATATATGTAAACATATATATAAATTCTATGCCTCCAGAAAGAATGACACCATCCCATTTGTTAGGAAATGGAAAGACTTGGAAAAAAATGGTATTAAATGAAGTAAGCAAGGCCCAAAGAAACATAGGTCTCATGTTTCCCTTATTTGCAATAACTAGTATATGTTTAGGACAAGCAGAAGAGGTCCAAAGCTATGTACATATGACCATATAAGCTGATGGCTAAGTGAAATGAACCCCAAGATAGGGACACAAGAGATTTTTATCTTTCTTGCTGTTCTTTTTAGTGTACTTAAATGTACTATGTGATTTTTTTTTGTTTCTTTGTATGTTCTTCCCCCATGGTATAACCCCTGTTGATTCTGGTGTTCTGCATTTTGTATATACATTTTTCTAATTTGAGGTGGGGAAGAGAAATAACAAAATGCTGAAATAAGGATACAGGTTGACTCATTGTAGCAACGAGATGTAAACGAACTTTACAACTTTGGAGGGGGGAGTTGGGAGGTGGGAGGAAAGGGATGGTAGGGGAAAAACAAAGGAGGAGATAACAATGCTCTATAGGAAATGGACTCATTACCTTGCTCATGTAATTGTAACCCCTTTGAACACTATCTTTACAATAAAAATATATTGAAAAAGAAATGTACTCAGTACCTGATCTATGTAACCGTAATCCTTCTGAATATCACCTTTACAATAAAAATAAGTTAATAGAAAACATATCCAAGATATAAAACTAGTAAATTACTGATAATGCTCACAAGATCACTAGTTTTTAAAGTTTGAGAACCTGGCTGTAGCACTTCCTGCTGTTTTTTCTTGGGCAACTCACTCAACCTCTCTGAGTCTTTCCTCATCTGTTAAGGAACACATAAACCTTTTTCTTTGAGGATTAGTGTGAAAAATCACTTAACAATGCCCATTTTTCACTAGCATTGTTCTTTCTTGGCTGCTAGATTTTGGTGATTGGATGAAGGCAATTAAGTTTCTGTTCTGATTTTATATATATATATATATATATATATATATACTATATAACATTTATTATATATGATAGAATGTAAACATACATTTTGTAGAGGATGCAGGCAAGTTAGCAAGAGTGTAGTATTTCTATAAGGAAAGAAAGGAGGACTGGCTTTTCTGGCTAATATATTGCTATGTATTGTATCATATAGTTATATATTAGTGGGGAGTTACAGACAAGTTAGCACCAATGTGGTAAGTATTCCTTTAAAGGAAGGAAAGAATGGGAGATGAGGACTGGCTTTTCCAGCTGGTGAGTAGGGAAGACAGAAATGTTGCAGAGGGAGGGGTCCTAGAAGGATGGCATCTCAGTGGAAACTTGAGGCTAGGCTGGAGTGTTCCATCATTCTTGGAAAAGGGCATTGTGTGTGTAAGTCTGAGAAGTGAGTGAGTTTGGTGGTGCTCATCATTAGACTTTAGAGTGCATCTGCCAAGCTCTGGCCACACTGGCTACCCCCAGAAGAATTTGTGTCCGGAACTGAGAGCAGAGATGGCGACTGAGAAGTGGGCAGAACCCAGCTAGGAGCCAGGCAACCTAATCAGAAGCTGACTAGACCGTCCATGACAGCGTCCCTAGACAGGGAGTGGAAAGGGAAGGCTGTGTTCTAGCAACTACACGTAACTTTATAAGAAGAGAGGGAGGAAGGGCGGAAACAATGTGACAGAAAGCCATGAATCAGCTAACATGCCAGAGAAGGCCATGGATAACCATGAGAGAGGAACCGAGTCCCATGAGTGGGTATCTGTGCACAGGAGCTTCTTCTCTGCCCCCCATGATGTTCATGCCCCCCATTCTACAGTGTGTGAGGTTATTGGAGAGGGCAGAAGGGATGCCATAGCTGGGTAATACCAAGAGTGTATCTTTTTTGTTTTATTCTGTGGTTTTAGGCTGGCACTGAATTCAGGGCCTGAATGTCGTCCCTTAGCTTTTCTACTCAAGGTTAGCACTCTACCACTTGAGCCACAGCTCCACATCTGACTTTTTGGTGATTAATTAGAGATAGAAGTCTCACAGACTTTTCTGTCAGGGCTAGCTTTTGAACTATGGTCTCAACCTGGTGAGTAGCATGCCACCAATGCCTGGCTGAGGATGGAATTTTTTTTCTTCTTTTTTTAGTTTTATAGTTAAGATGTTGTAGGGAGAGGTTACAGTTACATGAGTAAGGCAATGGGTACATTACTTGTGGATCATTGTTACTCCTTCCCTTCCTTGTTGTTGTCCTACTATTCCTTCCCTCCCCCACCTCCCACACTCCTACCACCCCCCACCCCTTGCCGCCAGAAATTGTAAAGTTTGTTTCCAATATATTGTCCTGTGGGTATCCTCGTTGCAATGGGTCATCCTGTGTAGGATGTAATCTTGAAGCAATAATGTTTAAAGACTGTGGGGAGACATGGTATGTTATTTTGAAAATGTGTCCAACAAATCAATCAGTCAATCTATCAATCTATCAATCTATCAATCAATCAATCTATCTATCTATCTATCTATCTATCTATCTATCTATCTATCTATCTATCTATCTATCTACCTATCTATCTATCTAAAATGGAACAGAATGCAAATATTATATTATTTTTTTACGGATAAAATGTGAACTTTCGAGAGACAGTGTCAGGTGGGGAGAGTTGCCTTCCTGTTCCTCCCGTAAATCCAGGTCAGTCAGCTCCAGGTCCCTTGGTTCTGCTACTGGGCAGACATGAGGGAAGGTCAAGACCATGGGTTTGAGGTGCAGGTGAGAGACAGGCCTGAGCTCACTTTTCTCTTAAAGGTTCATCCTTCCCAGCCTCCATCTCTAGTCCCAGCTACATAATTTGTGGGACCCAGAGCAAAGAGAAATTAAGAATTTCAAGATGGTGACATCAGAGATCAAACCAAGTAATGAGGCCTTTCTGAGCAAGGGCTCTGAGTGATTATGTGGTCCTCACTCTCAGGAAGCCAGCTCTGCCCACCTCTCCCTGCTCCTCTCAACTTATCTGAGGCAGAGAACAAGCTGAAGAGAGGAGACACAAATTTCCCTATGGTTCGTTCCATTTAGGCTTTTCTTAGACCCCACAACCGGACCAAAAATAAATAAATAAAAAATAAAATAAAAGTATTTGTTGAGTGAAATGGAATATGACCCAATTTCAGTAGCACTTTGCCAACAAATGATATAAAAGTCTGACACAGTTTTAGACAAACGTTTTGCTGGTTGTGGGATTTGTAATAAAATGGATGACGTCACCACAGAAGTCTCTACTCTGGGTTTATGGTAGCTTTGTTAGCATTACAACATAGAAATGCATCAGGTATGACTTATTCCCAGCCAGGTTTTCTATTTTTGTTCAGCTTTTTACAATTGCTTTTTATTAGTTATTCCTTCATGATGTCTTAGAGAGTTACTCCATAAAGTTATTTAATGGTTATTTAGGAACTCTTTCATGGTATTTCAAGATTTATGAGCTATGTAGGTGGCAATGAAATTTTTATAGCATTTTTGTTGTGTATTTTCTGTGTACATTTTTTTTCCAGTACTGGGGCTTGAACTTAGGGCCTGGGCACTGTTTTTTAATTTTTTTTCCTCAAGGCTGGCACTCTATCACTTTAGCCAAAACTATTTCCAGGATTTTGCTGCTTAATTAGAGATGAGTCTCATGGACTTTTCTGCCTAATCCTTATATTCAGTATACTAAGCAGCTTAGATTACAGGTGTGAGCCACCACCATCTGGCTGCACCATTTTCTTCCTTCCTTCCTTCCTTCCTTCCTTCCTTCCTTCCTTCCTTCCTTCCTTCCTTCCTTCCTTCCTTCCTTCCTTTCTTCCTTCCTTCCTTCCTTCCCAACCTGGAAGAAGCTGGTATGGCAATCCTTTCAATCTCCTCATCACTGTGAAGCTGCCTCTATCACAGTTGCTCAGTACCTCCAAGGCTACATACCCAGCTGCCCCCATGACAGCCTATGACTGGGGTACCAGGCATAGGTTCTATCCCTCTCTTTAAGCATTTCCAGTTTTGGCTCTTGGGACACACAGTGGACTTTACTCTTCGGCTCTTGGGACACACAGTGGACTTTACTCTTCTTAGGCTCCTTGCTGATTGCTGTGCTGTTTGAATCAGTTTTTGGCTCCTTGTCTTCTCCCTTTACCCTCTCTCTTTAGATAATGGCTTTAACTTCTGTCTATATGCCTTGGCTGTCCAATATTAGCTTTCATTCCTGATTTCCCTGCTGTGCTACCGACTTACCTAGCTAAAAGCTCTCTTGACGCCTATGTAGATTTCTAGTAGATATGTCAAATTGCAGATATGTCACTCTTGATATTCCCCTTGAAGCCTGTTCTATCCAATCCACCCAGCCCTCAGCTTTTCTATCTTGGGTGATGACATCATCATCTGTTTAGCTACTCACCCCCCCCCCAAAAAAAAAATCTCAGGAGTTAAGTCTTTGACTCTTCTGTTTTTCCCTCCCCATTTTCCATATGTGTTGCTGTGGTCAGTCCTGTTGACTCCATCCTACATATATCCTGACTCTACTGCTGGCCTCCTCTGGGGCCATCCCACCACCATCCCTACCCCAGTTCCTTCTCTGATTCTTTCTGCCACAATTCAGATGCCAACAGTTGGTTTGGAATCATAAATAGAACATGCCCTTCCCATTCCAATAGCTTCTAGCCATGCAATCAAACCCATTGCTGCTTCTCATCTTCTCAGACCCCACTGACCATCCCATGACTGGTTCCTTCTTGTCATTCAGGTCTCAACTTCAAGATTGCTTCTGCAGAGAGGCCTCAAACTCACCTGTACTGCAGCAGTCTCCTCTTCATACATCCCCATGTCTTATTCTATTCCAGTAGTTGGTATTACTAAATCTTTTTCTACTAAGGATTAAACTCAGGGTCTCTTTCATGCCAGGCAGGTGCTCTACCACTACATTCCCAGACCACTTTTCTATTATGTGTTTATATGCTCCACCCCATCTCTGAAATGCAAGATTAAAACAAGGACCTGGTCATAAAGTAAGTCCTCAGCACATGTTTAATGATTAAATAAAAGACCAAATAGCTATCTTTTGTTAAGAATCAGTTTTGCTCATAATGAGACCTACCATTATTTCAAAATCCCAGTTACCAAGTCAGAAATTCAAACTTTTTTTTATTTATGTCATTGTCCTCTCTCTTAAAATATCATTGATATTAGGATGAAGAGAGAGTTTACCGAGTCTCTTACAGATGCTAGTATTGTATCATGTGGCTTAGGGATAAGAAAGAAGTGAAAACGGAGCTATGGACCTCAGAACCTTCTAGAAATCTCACTCCATGGTGACTTTTGGTGAAAGCAATGATATTTAACAAACAAGGCACAGACATTTCAACTCCATTATGTCCTGTCTCCTCTTCCAGTACCAGTATCCGTTTAGTTCTCTATAAGTAAAGATCTGCTAGCTTCAGGGTTTATAAAATTCACTAAAATATACAAATGTCAAAGCAAATGTTACTCTGCTGATTTGGAATGGATTCTGGCAAGAATGCTGAGGTAAAGATACAGATAGAGTCTTTGTTTATTTCTATGAATTGGCCTATTTTTTAATGGCTTTTGAGACCTAGTGTAAATGAGCAAAAGTAAGAATTCATGTTTCTGATAGGTGTTGGCCTTGCAAAACAGGAAAAAAAGACTCACATTTTCTATAACATATAAATGCACAAGTGATTCCTTCTTTGGCCTGGGATGGAAACGTTTATTTTTGGCACCGTTGGTTCTTCTTACATTAGCTTCACAGATTTTCCTCAATCAGATGTGGACATTGCATGGGCTTCATTCAGAAGGAAACATCAAGATAAATGGAGTGACTGATGTTCAGTTATTTAAAACTTGTAAATATTTATGAGAAAAATTTTATCTGTCTGGGGGGGATATTTCTCTCTGAAACTTGGAATATAATTACTGTGTGTTTCCCCCTTATTTGCTGTAGTAGAGATTGTGTAAGGGCCTTGTACATGCTTGGCAAGAGCCATGCCCTTCACCCCCTTGTTCCTCTTTGGATGGTGGGTGATAGTGTTTGAATTGTAATGCTACTTGGCAAAATCAGTATGAAAAATTTTATATAAAATGGCTACATTGCATCTTGAAAGGCATAATGCTGTACTTTATTCACAGGACGACTCTCTCCCCTGGGAGCCTAGAACATCTTATTGTAGATAACTAGCTGCAAAATGAAAATAGGAAATCTTGTAATGGGTTGAATGTAGTTTGTCTCCTGTGTAACTCACATTGAAATTTATACTCCATTTTTAGATATTACAGCGATTAGGGCTTGGCCTTCATGGGTGGTCTAATCCATTCATGGTATTAATAGAATTGTGAGTTATCTCTAGAATGGGTCTGCTCACTTCCAGTTTTGTTGGATTTCCTACACATTGCCTGTCTCTCACTATGTAATAACTTATATCACCTGAAACTCCATCAGCAAGAAGGCCATCAACACCAGACACCAGTGGCTTCGCACCTGTAATCCTACCTACTCAAGAGACAGAGATCTGAAGTTCATGGTTTGGAACTAGCCTGAGCAGAAAAGTCCATAAGACTCTTATCTCCAGTTAACCACCAAAAAAGAAAAAAAAAACCTGGAAGTAGAAGTGTGGCTAAAGTGGTAGAGCACCAACCTGGAGGAAAAAAAACAAGGTAGAATGACCAGGCCTGAGTTGAAGCCTCAGCCCCAACCATCTCTCCCCCCTCTTCCCTCCCCCCGCCATCCCCGCTTCCCCCGAGCCAAAGAAGAAGGAGGAGGTCATCACCAGATATGGCTCCTCACCTTGAACCTCTAGAACTATATCTTTATAAGTATCTTTATTTTTGTAGTGTGTGCCAATATCTGGGCTTAAGTCTGTAACTTTCTTGCTGTCATACTACCTCTGGACAAATCATTATTAAGTAAATAATCACACAATGTGTGAGAAAGCTTTCCAGAGGCCCCATTTGTAAATGCTGCCTAAATAATGATTTGTCTTTACAATGAATTTGCAGCATGGTAGCTTGGAATTAACACACAGTTTAACATAGAAGGACTTTTACCTTTCTTTTTTTTTGTGGGTCTTGAACTTGGGGTCTGAGCTTTTGTGCTCAAGTCTAGTGCTCTACAACTTTGAGCCACAGTTCCACTTCTAGTTTTCTGGTGGTTAATTGAAGATAAGAGGCTCATGGACTTTCATGCCTGGGTTGGCTTCAAACTGCAATCTTCAGATCACAGCCTTCTGAGTAGCTAGATTACAGGCATGAGCCACTAGTGCCTGGCAGAAGAACTTATTTTTTGAAGACTGTTTTTTTGTGCTACTAGTTTTCATGGAATTTGATGATGTTCATCAAATTCAGATGGAACCTTTCTGTCTGTGTGGTAGCATTAAGAAAAAGCACGAGCTTTCCATAAACATCCTGTATGTGCCGTGTTAGGGAACTCCCAGTCTCTGAGTCAGTTCCTTTGCTTCCTTTTCCTTTCACCTCATCTTTTTTGATTAGAAATTCATCTGACTTCAGTCATTGTGTGAGGCTTCTGTTTGCCTTAGTTAGGGAAATAAATAAGACCTGTATTGTATAGGACAGTTCCTGTCCTAAATTAGAGAGAAGTTGGGGCTCATTTGGAGCAAAAGGACAATGTAGAAAGATAACAGAAACCTCAAATGAGAGCTATATTATTGACTTAAGGTATGTGTGTGTGTGTATGTGTGTGCTCATGCATGTGTGTGTGTGTGTGTGTGTGCACATGTGTGCACATGCGCCAGTACTAGGGCTTGAACTCAGAGCCTGGGCTCTGTTCATTATTCACTCAAATATGGTGCTTTTCTACTTGTGCCATAGCTCCCCTTCCAGCTTTTTGCTGGTAAATTGGAGATACGCATCTTCTAGACTTTTCTGCTGGGCTAGCTTTTAACTGAACTCCTCAAATCTCAGCCTCCTGAGTAGCTAGGATTACAGGTGTAAGCCACTGGCACCAAGGTCAAGACATAGGGTTAACAGACATACAGAATGGCAGCATTTTACGTGATAAGTAGTGTCCTAATAGAAACACTGTTGATGGGAAGGAGCCTGGAGCAGAACACAGAACAAATAACCTGCTTTTTGCTTCTGTATAGAGCTGAGTTCATGACTTTGCTTTCTACAAGTCTACATAGCACTGTAAGACTTGGCAGTGAATCCACAAATTTTATTGAATAGTGCTGAGTTCTGCTGCTTGTCTAGGGGTGAAGTGGGTTCAATGTGGTGAGCTGGGCATTGTGTAGATGCCACTGAGATGGGAAAGCTGGCCACATGAAGATCTGTGGTTTTAAAGAGCTTTTCGAAAGACATTTGATCTTTTCTCTAGCTGTAGCTTAGAATACTCTCATAGCAAGTGAATTTAGTTGACCAGGGTCTTAAACTTCAACCAGGGAGAATTCTGGTCTTGCTAAATAATCTGGAGACTTTTAATTCAACTGAGGCCTCTCTGAAAGAGGATTTAGACCAGGGTTGAGAAACGATGGAGGCTGGCAAAAAAAAAAAAAATCCCCAGGCCAATTGCTCAGTATGTGAGTATCTTTTTAGTGCTATGTCTTCCTGTTATCAGGAACAATGAGATAACTTCCTGAAATTCCCAAAGATCTTCCTAATCAAAGATAATATACCTTTTTTTTGGTAGTGTTATCAAACATGTAAGTATTGTAATTATCAAAGTGCTACAAAATGTTGCACAGATGTAAGATGTCACACACATAAAACCAAAACCCTTGTCCTCCCACTGTTAATATTGGTTCAGGTTTTAGTGGATTGCTTAGCTTTGCATTTAGTGTCTCACTACATGCCATTTATTTAGTGTGCCCTAAAAAAGTACATCAAAAACCAGACAAATGTTTATGAAGGCGGCTGGTCCTCTTCTCTCTTAATGGGCTGAAGCAATGGGCTCCCCCGGGTTTCATGGGCTTTAGCTAATGTGGCAGGGATATATTAATAATTTAGAATAGAAATACACATGGAACTGGTTTCCTGTTGGGTCAGAGTCATTAATGAAAAAACGTGATTTTCTTTTTCACTCTCCTGGGAGGGCAGACAAGCTTTTGTGTTCAGGAGTTCTGGGACCTCTGACCTCTAGGTGTTTCAGACCATCCTTTGCTCAATTTTAGACCACTGGGTGCCTTAGACCTTGGAAGATTGGAGGTTTATTCTCTGCAGAGGTAACATAGGCTCGCTGCCTTGGGAGATAGCAGATACAGCTGAATAAATGGCCCCCTCCAGGGAAAGCAGAGGTGTAGGGGTCACTTGCATACTTCTGCTATTGCTGCAGAAGCGCCAGACCTTTTTCCTCAGTCAGCCCTCAGCATCTGACAGTTTGCCAGACCTTACCCTCCAGGCAAGAGATTAGAAGATTGTTCTCTGGGAAATGTGTAACCAGACCAAGAGAAACTACTTTAAAATATTAAAGTCAACAAATCATCCGTCCATATCACCCTGAACCTAGACTGGAAACCTACACAAAAAATGGTTTTTTTGGTGCCTCTACTGGGGCTTGAACTTAGGGCCTGGAAACTTTTTTGTTTGTTTGTTTTTAGCTTTTCCACTCAAGGCTAGTGCTGTACCATTTGAGCCATACTTCTACTTCTGACTTTTGGTGATTAATTGGAAATAAGACTTTGCTTCCTGGGCTGGCTTCAAACCTTGATCTTCAGGTTCTCAGCCTTCTGAGTAGCTAGGATTACAGGCATGAGCCACCAGCTCTGCCTAAAAAAGACATACTTCTAATCAATCACTTTTTAATCTATCCTTACCTTAGAATATTAGAAAGGAAATAGTTATTTTGCTCCATAAGCTTACACTCCAATGGTGTGTGTGTGTGTGTGTGTGTGTGTGTGTGTGTGTGTGTGTGTGTGTGTGTGTGTGTGTGTGTGTGAACATAACACACAAAATATATAGTGTGTTAGAGAATGATGGATGCTCTGGATAAAAATTGGTTGGTGCTGGTTAGGATCTGATATGTCATTTCAGGGGGAATATTAAGTTAGAGGTAGGAAGTACAGGAAGATAACACCCATTCCACCGGCCCTCCTCACCTGGAAACTTCCCATAAGAACTATGTCTACTTCCTGAAGCTAACCTATCCTTTGGTCCTCTAGGCCTCTGTGGTATCGGGTCTCTAGAATCTAGCATGCTAGTCTCCTAGCTCATTAACTTCTGTGGAAGAACAAGATGGAGAAATGAAATCGTTTCAGATATTTTAAAAAGAAAATTCTGTCTTTTGTACTGATAGAATTTGTTACCACAGCCACAGTGAGGGCTTACTGGTTAATGATTGCAAGGTTGATGAGCAAGTGTATGACTTCAGAGGAATAAATATGATTCTGTGCCACAACAGTCTACCATGCAGACTCAGTTCTGTCACATGGCACCCCTGGTCTCCAGCTTGCAAATTCCTCCAACCACCAGCTTGTGCTTCTTCTGTACATCATAGGAACATTCTGCCCTTCTTAGTAAACAGAGAGAAACCTAATTTTATGATTACAAGATACAGAATGTAGATTTAACTTTAATGGTGATAGGTGTGTAAACATTATCTCATCTTCTGTAATTTTTTTTCATCATAAGGTAATGACTAAGCTAGTGAAATTAAAAGAATGTCCACCCCAACCCAGTTTCTGGTTCTAAACTATTGAAATGCCTATGGACTCAAGTGCAGTTTGAAATGAGGATGTGCCTGAAATTTAAGGATGCAATTTAAATTTCACTCTCTAGATCTCAGGCCAGTCATCATTCCTCCAGGAAAACTCTGATTTCCCACAAAGGGAATTACTGTCCATACTGCCCCATTATGGATTAAAACATTGGAGTTGCCTGTTTCCCATTTGTTAAAAAAATACACCTCAGTTAAAGTGGACATTTCTTTCTTTCTTTTTTTTTTTTTTGGTCCGGTCGTGGGGCCTGAACTCTGGGCCTGGGCGCTGTCCCTCAGCTCTTCAGCTCAAGACTAGCGCTCTACCATTTGAGCCACAGCGCCACTTCTGGCTTTTTTCTTATGTGGTGCTGAGGAATCGAACCCAGGGCCTCAGGCATGCAAGGCAAGCGCTCTACCACTGAGCCACCTTCCCAGCCCTAAAGTGGACATTTCTGAGACCAGGAAATAAATGTATCTTTTTCTCAGTTCAGTCTCCAGTGGGTAGCTCTTGGTAAGTACAAAATAAATAGTTGTTGAATAAATGACTTGGATGAGCAAAACAATTAAGCTCATGATAAGGCATTAAATATCTTAAATATTTTTAAATTTCACCAGTTGGTTTATTTTGAAAAGCTCATTTAAATTTAATGTTAGGTTAATGAGTTTAAATGTCGATCTGTTCAAATGTCAGTTTCTTGGTGATGCCTTCTTGGACCCTTCTTGTATAAATGGCACCTGAGTTTCTTGCCTTCCCACCTCCCCTCTCATTTTCCTGATGCCTACAGAACCACTTGATGCTGTCTAGCATGTGTTCTCCTGTCTTCTGTTCTCCGGAAATCTAGGCAGACAGACACTCTGTTTGATTGTCTCAGTGCCCCAGTGCCTAGAGCAGCACCTAGCTCATGGTAGCAGCAAAAGAATAAATCTCTGTAAGACAAATTTAAGTTATTAAATGGTAAAGTTAATGGAGAGTAATTGGTTGGAGTGAGGGTAAAATTATTTAAGTTCTTTTTTGCTGTTATTGTTTTTAGTGAGAAGAGCAGCAGCTATTAAATCCATTGCTTTTTAAATGTGCTTATCCACTCCTTATGGTATGGATACATTTTTTTTTCTTTGTGCCATCCTGGGCTTGAACTCAGGGCCTAGTTGTTATCCCTGAGTTGTTTTTTTGTTTGTTTGGTTTTTTTTTTTTTTAGCTCAAGGATAATGCTCTTTTACACAGCTTGACTTCAAGTTTTGTTTTGTTTTGTGGTTGGTTTTGTAGTTGATTGGAGGTAAGTCTTAAAGATTTTTCTGCCCAGTCTAGCTTCAAACCACTGGTGCTCAGTACCTATGGATACATTTTACATAGTAACATGGTGTATCCATATGAAGTAACATAACTTTATTTTTATGCAATGCTTTCTTTCTTTTTTCTTTCTTTCCTTCCTTCCTTCTTTCTTTTTTGTTTTTCTCCTTCCCTTTCCATTCAATTTCATTTAAAAAGTCAGTCTGACCCATTAACTGACTTCATGATTCACTAATAAGTCATTACTCAGTTTGAAAAGCACTGATTTAAAGTTCCTTTACTTAATAAAGTATCCAGCTCATGCCTTCACCATGGCATTGCCAGTGTCCTGAAAGTTCTACTACAGTTCTGCTGATGACTGTAAAGTAGACCAACAGTGAGTTCCAGATCAGCTTATTTTATTTTATTTTTTTCAGGTCTATTTGATATAATCCAGTCCATTTTTCCTAAACAATTTTAATACGTGTTGTTCATAAAGAAATTTTATACTATATGAATAAAGTTTCTCAAGTACATAAATTCACACTATATAAATTCAAATTCATTTTATAGAACATTTAGAAAAGAAGTTTGGAAGTCTTTATAGCTGAAATTTAGCATAAAATATCTTTGGCAACAATTGAGTATAATGAAATTGTAGGGCATCATGCTTCTTAGATATTGTAAAACTCTTCTCCACTTTATAATAAGATAGCACGTTAAGTGGGAACAGGTTTTTGACCCTGAGCTTTGATCTGGGATTACATTTGTGATCATTTGTTCTCTAGGAGTGAAAAGAAATGTGTTATAGTCATCATCAGAGTAATGTTCGTTACTACCAAAAAGGAAATAGCTCTAGCAAAGCGCATGTACAACAATACATAAAAGAGGAAATACAAATGACTAATATATGAAAAAATGTTTAATCTTACTGAAGTAAAAAGAAATACAAATTTGGAAGCAACAATGAACAACATTTTAACTTAGTAAAATAGCAGATTATTTTTGAAAAGTATTTTATCTATTCATTTTTTAATGCAGCACCTAGAAGCAAGTGGCCATTTATATAATGTCAGTGGAGATGAAAACTGCTACAGCTACTTTAGAAATTTGCAATGTAGCCTTAAATATATTCTCTATGTTAAGTCTACTTCTGGGAAGCTAGTTTATGGTATCATCTGAAATTTGGGGGGGGAACCCTATACATAATATCATTAATAAAATAAAAAATTTGAAAAAGGTTACTGTAATAATTACATATTCACATCTTGGAATATTATATTGCCATTCAGATGAGGTTTTCAGGCATTCTTAATATTGTGAACCATGTACTGTTGCAATGGTAAGTGATGAAACAAGATACAACTGTTTATTGAAGGATCTCACAATTTGTTGGGCCCCCACTTCAAATTGTGATCATTCTGGATTGATCGCAGCCTCTCAAGTAGCTAAGATTACAGGCATCAGCTGCCATCTCCAACCAAAGTTGAAATATTTTGTGATGTAGTGGTCCAGAGCAAGAGACAGGATATATGAAGCTCATTCAATACTCAGGTTTTATCCTTGGAATTGGAAATTTTACGAAAGCACGAAAGTATCCTCCTGGTCAAAAACCAGTTCTTTTCTAGACTATGTTAAGTCAACTGCATTGGGAAGTACTAGGAAACAGACATAGGGGTGAAATTCAGAGCAGCGGTGACAGGAGGGAAAATGGATGACTTAGGTAACTTAAGTAGCGACTGGTAAAGGTGTACACTAGAAATTTGGAAGCATGGTCTTTCCTCCCCAGTCTTTTCCCAGGCTACATAGCTCCAGACCTTAGTCTACTTGTCTTGGTATAAAAATGTCCCCATGAGGAACTGCCTTATTCAGCAGCCCAGGCATAAATAAATCTTGAGTTGTACCAGCTGTGAAAAGAGCCAGTTCTCAGCCTGGACCACTCAGGCCCAGCAGCAGAGTCTCAAGACAAGAGGCACAGTGTCGCCTAGATGCAACTGGACTGCTCAGTTCACATTCTCACACAAAGCAGCAGTTTGATGATGTTATTTTTCCCTTTTAGGCAGGGATAGCAGCTGTATTATTCTTACAGAAATTCTGTGGCAGGAATTGGAAAAAGTTATTTCCTATTTTGCATAAAATACGATTTTTTTGGTTGTGAATTTCCTACTGCTGCAAATTTAATGTTAAGAAATTCAGATGATTTTTTGTTGTTGTTGAGGATGTCTCTTTGTTAGAGGATCATGTGATAAGCATTAGTTAGGTCTTAGAGGCCAAATCTGCCCTTTCTCCTCCCTGAAAACTAGACTGAAAATAAGAATAAATGGAAGTTACATATAATTAAGTGTAAATTGTTTTAAATTTGTATTTTAATTACTAATACATATTCATTGTATATTTGTGAAAAGATTTCATTCACCCCAAAATTCAGCACCTAGAGGCATATGAGCTATGACAATTATTACTATATTGGCACAGATATATTCTTGTTCTTTTTCTTTGCATATATAGGCATATATAGAGTTTTATTCTTTAAAAATAGAGTGATTCCAGCAAATTATATAGTCACCAACATGTTGTCAGCATATTTCCATGACAATAAATATAGCTCCACCTCATTATTTTTAATAGCTGCACACATTCTGCACTATGACTATGTTAAAATATTTTTAAGCAAATTGTCCATTTGGGGATATTTATAAATGAATCCTTTTCAAACTGTAGTTTATAACTTTCAGTAGGCTATAAAATAAATCAAGATGTATTGAAACTAGCATACTTACTGCACTTTACATATTACAGCATTATAAATATTTTAATAAACAATAACAACTTTACTCTTGTAATTTTTTTGTGCTATTCCTTGCACTTGAACTCAGGACCTGTGCACTGTCCTTGAGATATTTTACTCAAGGCAAAGTTCCAGCCTTTTGGTGATTAATTGGAGATGAGTCTTAATGGACTTTTCCTTCCTGGGCTGGCTTTCAACCTTGATCCTTAGGTCTCATCTTCCTGAGTAGCTATTACAGGTATGAACCACTAGTGCCCAACTACTCTTCTGAATTTGAAATTGATATTACTTATTCTTTCAGGCTTTGCCTTTTAGATGATTATTACAATTATTCTTAATAGGTCCAAGAAAAATGCTATAGAAAATTTGTCAGTAAGCCAGTTGCTGGTGGCTTATACCTATAATTCTAGTTACTCAGGAGGCTGAGATCTGAGGATTGTGGTTCAAAGCTAGCCTGGGCAGCAAAGTCCGTGAGACTCATATCCAGTTAACCACCAGAAAACTGGAAGTGGTGCTGTGGTTCAAGTGGTAGAGTGCTAGCCTTGAGCTGAAGAACTCAGGGACAGCACTCAGGCTCAGAGTTCAAGCCCCATGACCACCACCAACAACAAAAAAGTCATCAAATTTATAAATTGATTGAGGAATGGATGGTTTTATGATAATAATGAGTCTTTTTATCCAGACATAAAATGTCTTATGTAGTTGTTTACTTTTATAGTAGTTACAGGGAGGATTTTAAAATCTAGGCCTTTTTATTCTTTAAATTTATTTGCTGTTGTTTAGTATTTAGTTATGATATTGTGAAAATAATTCCATCTTTTTTTTCTAATGGAACAGAGCCACACACAGGAAAGCTATCAATGTTTCTATTTTTACTTTATAATGGATTCTAAAACATTTCCCACCCAATTTGTGTAGGTCATATTTGAAGATCAGCTAGGAAATATAACTGGAAAATTTAGCTTTTATCTCTCTTCCTCTGCTATCTTATATTATTTGGACAATTTTCACCACATTAAGAATAATGTATGTTCTGTAAGAATAAAAGTAAGAGGATAACCTAAGGGCATATGTAAAAGCAGATTGAATTTCTGGGTACCCCATGATTTGATGACACAAGGCCCATTTGTGGGCAATCCATTTCTCCCTTGTCATCAGCCCCACATCCTGAAACCATGCCCTCTCAAAACAAGAACACAAGAGACCCCTTGGCTAAGTAGATCCTGTTCCACAGCCTGCTCCCTGGTTACTACCTGTATAGATATCAGGATATTATTAGCATTTTCGTCTTACAGACAAGAAGAAGACTGAGGACTGGAACAGTTCAACACTTCATTCACTCATTCACTTATCCTTCATTATTCTTCAACTAGTAAGTGCTGAGTATCTATCATGCACTAAGTCCTCTTCAGAAAAAGTCTCTGTCCTCATGAAAGGTACATTTTAATAGGAAAGGCATGTATAAACGAAACATGTATGTACCTTGACCAGCTGAATGTGTAGTTGAGAACTGGACCTCATTCTAGCCATAGACCATTGCAATATCACACAGAGAAAGAAGAGAATTCAGGCTGTGAAGCTAGCTGTTTGTCATCTTCTAAAATGCTTAGGATGACATGATGTGGTGAGTCAGTCACAGGCCAAGATAGTTCTCCAGGATCACTTCTTCCACAGGTTCTGCCCAGGTAGAGTGTTACCTCTTTCCTAGAGATAGTGGCTTTTTACTGCCCTTAGGATACCATTGTGTTTGTGTTCACCTTTCCTGAGCCTGTAAGCCTACCGATGTACTATGTTTTTCTTCACATTCTCCAGCATATATGTCAATTGGACCTCATGTATTACTGATTGGTAAAAGTTTACTTATTTTAACAGAGCCTAATAATGAAGAAGTTTTTACATGCATAATAGACCAGTGGGCACAAAGAGCTAAACAGAGTAAGGAAAAACATTTCTATAGCATTCAAAACTACCCTTCAAGATAAGGAAGCTGGTTAGAGAACTGTTACTTGAAGCTACTCAAGTTGATCTTGACTTAATAATTAAATTACCATTATGTGTTATTCTGTTATTAATGGAGCCAGCATTTTTCTTGCTTTACAAATATGTTTGGCAGAGATCTTTTTTGAATATCCAGAGTTAATCTTCATTTTTCAGGTTTTTTTTTTAAAAAAGAACATACTTATCCTATCAAGTCCTTTAAAATATTTGGAGTAAAGTAGGCTTTTGTCTTAGTCCAATATTTATTTAAGAACCCTGGAAATTTTACAAAGGATTAAAGTTACTTTTACTAAACACTGTTGGTAGTTTAAATACAGGAAAAAATATTTTCTCTGTTATTAATTCTGTTTGATGTGAGATATTGTGAATGCCTTAGGAGTCAGTTTTAAACTTCCCACTGTAATTTTAAAATAAGTTTAAAACAAATCTGTGAAAGCTAGAGAGGAAAGAGGAAGCCCAGAGGAAAAATCATGCAGACACCCCATTGCCTTTCTATTAACACAGCATAGAAGTGTGGTTTTCCCTTTTCTGTAATTACAAGGTTTAGCCAAAAGTGGTGACACACTTGCTATGAAAGACTTTACGCTCCTTTTTCATTTTCTCTCTCCCTCTCCTTCTTTCTCAGTACATCATGTGAAATCCTTGCAGACACAGGATCTTTTATTTGTTGACAAATGGAACAGTGATTCTGGACAAACAGCTCTCTTGTCCTTCTCCATAATAAGAAAGGGAATTTGTCCCATATTTTGATGCTGAATATCCCCCAGTGAAAACTGCCTATTGTACATTATTTCTCCTTTATTTTGTGAATGCTTTCCATGAAATGATGAAAATCATTTGTGTAAACTTTCTGCAAATAACCTGATAAACAGAAACATGCTTAAGCTGTTCAGGGTCAAGCATGATACTACAACCCAAATCAAACAAAGCAATAACTTACCTGTCTTTGGGGATTTGTAAAAAAGTAAAGAAACTGACAGAATGATTTTTCTTTGTTTCCTATATTCCTAGATGGGCAGGTGTTTATTCATTTTACAATAGGGCTCTAGTGCCTTCTCTGTGCTGGCCTATGGGCTGGGTATTGAATAGATTAAAGATAAGGCTCCCTTTTGCAAGCAGGATAAACAAGCAAACAAACCATTACAAGACTAGGAGACTCATGCTTTAATTAGGAACTGCCAGCAGGCACAAGGGACTCCCTCACTCAGAGACCCAGAGCCAGTCCAGGAAAAGCAAATATAAAACACAATCAAATAGTGCCCTGATTTAAATTTTTCTTTTTTTATTGATTATATCCTGTGTGGCACAGATAGTAACCATTCATCTGTAGGCATGGGTGGCCAAAGGCCATAAGTAGGAATACAACTTCTGTTTGCAGGCCTTCCTGAGAAAGTATATTCCTGTCCTTTCATAAGCTGGTCTGAGTCTCAGCCCATGTTCTCTGCCTTCAAAGATTGCATAGATTCGCCATGAGTCTCCAATTAGAAAGAATTTACTGAGTGTCATCTAAGTGCTTTCAGCTTATATATCATCCCTTCTGGAGTTCCTCACTGACAGAGGTGGATTTATACGAAGCCAGTAAAGCTTGCATTTCAGAGCCCTCACTTACACAGGACTTTTTAAACCCAGAGAGGAACCCTAGTGATTTAGTCACATGCATGTGTGTTTTTATAAATGCTAAAATATTGCCACACTAAAATATTTCAGCCAGCATCATTTATAATTTAGGGCTTTTCCCTCTTTTGACTCCAATTTTCCCTCACTCCTCCTCCTCAGGTAGCCTTGGGGATGGCTAGAGGCATTATGGGGACTTGGTAGAAGAATAGGTGGCTTGGGGCTTTATTTGGTCTCACCAGAGGAGAAATATTTCAGTGGCTTGCTGAATGCTCTGGGACAGCCGTGAGTCCATGGGCCCATCAGCTGCTGTTGTCACATGAAGGCATTTCAATGTTTATATGTCCCATGAGACCTAGCACCCAAGGACAGCATGGATTGAAATGTTCAGAGTCCAAAGATAGTTTGTGTGGCTTCGTTTCAAAGCTTAGTGCATAGGTGAAAGAAACATAATAGAGCTTTTTTTTTCAAACTTAACAATAATGAAAACAAAGTCACATGATTTTTAAAAAATCAAATAACAGATTGAAACTGGAAGAAACCTCAAAAGGTATTGGTAAGGTTTTTTTGAGGTACCATTTTAGAGGAGAGATTAGAAGTGAATTACTAAGCCATTATCATATGAGAATGTTATGGAAATACATACAACAGTTTCTGGACAGCTGTGCAGGATTGAATCTAGAACCTCCTCAAATACCAAGATCTTTGGATGCTCAAATCCTTTATATAAGATTTTGTAGATAGGTTATTTGTATACATCTCCCCATACCCCTCTGTATACTTTAAATCTTCTCTATATTACTTGTACTTCTTAACACAATATAAATATAGTATAGATAAATTATCCAGGGACTTATGACAAGGCTTTTTTTTTTCTGTCAGTCATGGGGCTTGAACTCTGGGTCTGGGCTCTGTCCCTTAGCTCTTCAACTCAAGGCTCTACCACTTGAGCCATGGCGCCACTTCCTGTTTTCTGAGTGGTTTATTGGAGATAAGAGTCTCACGGACTTTCCTGCCCATCTGGCTTTGAACCATGATCAGCAGATCTCAGCCTCCTGAGTAGCTAGGATTACAGGTGTGAGCCACCGGCATCCAGTGACAAGGACTTTTTTTAAAAATGATATTTGTATGAGTTTTGTATTCATGATTTTATCTGTTTGGTGTGGGGTTTGAACTCAGGACCTAGGCACTGTATCTGGGCTCTTTTGTTCAAGGCTAATAGTCTACCACTTTGAGCCACAGCGCCACTTCCTTTTTTTTTTTTTTTTCTTTTTCATTTTTTTGAGTAGGTAATTGGAGATAAGAGTCTCATGAGGACTTTTCTGCCAGGGCTGGCTTCCAACTGCAACCCTCAGATCTCAGCCTCCTGAGTGGTTAGGATTATAGGCAAGAACCACCAGCACTCAGCTCATGATTTTATTTATTTTATTTTTTTGGTTGGTCGTGGGGCTTGAACTCTGAGCTTGGACATTATCACTGTGTTTTTTCAGCTCAAGGCGAGTAGTACTCTACTGCTTGAGCCACAGCACTATTTCCTGTTTTCTAGAGATAACAGTCTCATGGACTTTTCTGCCTGGGCTGCTTTGAACTGTGATCCTCAGATCGTGAGTAGCTAGGATTACAGGTATGAGCCACTGGCACCCAGCTATGATTTTATTTTTTAAACTAAAAAGGTCCTCCTAAATGTCAGCTTCAGTTTGAAAAATTGTGTCTGTTTCCTGGCCACCTCACCTAAAGTAATGGTTTAATCATTGCTCATTCTACCAATCTTCATCCTCTCATAGCATTTTCCACTCTGGCTTATCCCCTGATCAATGTGGGATACTGCAAAGAACACCTTATACTTGTACCTTTTGCTGACTTGCTCCTGACTAAGGAGCCATTTCACCTGGGAGGCTACAACATCCTCATCTTGGGGTGGCTAATGATCGACAGAGACAAAGGTACCCATGCTGCATGCTCTTGCCATCCAGTGCAACTCTCAAAGTATGACTTCCATTTCAGTGCTGAGACTAGATTTCCCTTGAGAGCACACATGCTTGAATTCTTCCCTTCCCATTTCGGGCTCCCGAACCCTTTACAGGCTTTTCCTGAAGAGAACACTCTTAACTGAACACTTTCAAATCTCCACCTCAGCTCTGTGTCTACCCCCTTCTTCAATGCAATGTGAACTTCAGAGAACAGCAACTTGTCTGATGGTCACTGTTATATTCCTTTTGCCTGATACTTTTAGGACATAGCCTTTACCAGCAACCTAGAATGCGATCAATAAACCCTGATGAACATATACATTCTGTTCCTATTGCAGTATTCTCCCTAATCCTACCAACCCTGAATGGTAGCTTCTTTTCCTATGACAAATGGGGAAGTGTGACACGCCCTTTGGTTAGGTAGCTTGATAAAGGTAACACACAGAAGTTGTATTTCAACAGCTCTTCAGCCATCTTGTCCTCTATGGACACCATCGTCTGACCCCAAAGGAAGTGGTCCAGCATTTCTCTGTGTCACTCTGACCCACATTTGGGTGGGGCCTCCCTGATCCAACATAGGACCAGCTGTGTGGTTGACAGAAAGTCCATGGCTCAGAGTGAGATATACCACAGTCAAGACCAACGAGAGGCCCTTTCCTTGGTCCATTCCTGGGACAAAGAAAGCCATCTTTCCCCCCTCCACCAACCAATAAAAGTGCTTCAGACAGTGCTATGACACCCAGACTGTACCAAGTGTTAACCAGATCTAAATCAAAAGAAGTATTCCCCCCCCCCCCCCCCCCCACTGAACTCCTTCTAGAGTCTGATCTCTCCCCTGGGTAGCAGACAAGCTGTCATTCCCTTCAAGTGACACTTCCTCATTCATGGGACTAATAAGACACTCAGTATCTGGCATTTCCCAAATTTGTCATTCCCTCTTACATAACTCTTTACCCCAACATCTATGAGTGCCTGCCCCCTGCTCTGTGATGCGTCCAGTTTCTTCTTCGGAATATTTCATGAAGTTTAGTAGTGTGTTCTCATTTGTGGATACCTTTAAAAAGTTATTGTTTTGGGGCTGGGAAAGTGGCTCAGTGGTAGAGTGCTTGCCTTGCATGCATAAAGGCCCTGGGTTTGATTCCTCAGTACCACATAAGCAGAAAAAGCAGGAAGTGGTGCTGTGGCTCAAGTAGTAGAGCACTAGCCTTGAGCTGAAGAACTGAGGGACAGCGCCCAAGCCCAGAGTTCAGGTCCCAAGACTGACAAAAAAAAAGTTATCGTCTTTAATTAGTTGTACAAAGAAGATGCCATTTAACAAAGCAGTTTATGATTATAATGTATCTTGGTCAGTGTCACCCACTTCAACATTCTCACCTCCCCTCCAACCTACCCCTTCCCTTACTTTTCATGATTTTGTGGTACAATGAATTCTTGACTGCATTATCTCCTTCATTCGCCTATGCCTCTCCCTTTGCTTGATCCTGGCATGTACTTACTTTGTGGTGCTGATTATTTTGTTGGGCTTTAACCTATTATTTATAAAATATTTTACTATTTGAGCTTTCCATATTATACTTCAGTTAATTTATTTGTAACTACATTATACAGAAGAATAAACTACAGTGTCTATGATGAGAACTTTGTCTAGTTATGGGAATAAGTTAAGTTCCTACAAGACAATGATTGGACAGTACTCAAATTGTAAATAGCACAGGAAAGTAGGTTTTACATATAAGGCTATAGTATTCCTATCTGAGCCTCCCAAAGGAGAGGGCAAATCCAGTTGTTAGATAGGGCCAACACAGAAGTGATGCATTTTTCATAGCAGAGACACATCAACCAAAATGCTAAGGATGAGTACCAGGTGCTCTCTGTTAGCCACTGGATGGGGTGGGACTGGAGGGTTAACTCTGCCAGCTTCCTCCTGCTGCATTTTACCCCTTCCTCAGTACTGCTTCTCTCCCTACTTCTCATCTTTCTTTTCTACTTTCTAATCTCTGATGCTTCTTTACAATTTAAGATGTGATCAGCTTGAGACATATGTTCTATTTTTAAATCACTACAATTTATACAAGACAAGGAACTCATAAGTCATGTAGACCTGGGTGTAAACTAGATTTTGTGCTTTATGGCATGTTATATAACCTCTCTCAACTCCATGTCTTCATCTGTAGAAGAGAGGATACCAATCTTTCTCACTAAATCACTTGAAAGAATAAATAAGATGATATATGTCAAGTAGGATTTATAGTCATTAGCTGGCACCAGCAATACTTGTTTATTTTTGTCAGAACTGAGGATTGAACTCAAGGCCTGTGCTTGCCTAGGTAGGTAAGTGCTCTATCATTTGAGCCAGACCTACAGTCCTTTAGCTTTTAGTTTGCTTTTCAGGTAATAATTCATGCTTTTGCCCATGCCCATCTGTGTGTGTGTGTGTGTGTGTGTGTGTGTGTGTGTGTGTGTGTATGTGTGTGTGTGTGCGTGTGCATGTGCACATGCACATTCATCAATCCTTGGTCTTGAACTCAGGGTGTGGGCACAGTCCTTGACCTTCTTTTGCTCAAGGCTAGAACTCTACCACTTGAGCCACAGCTCCACTTCTAATAGAAATAAGAGTCTCATGGACTTTCCTGTCTAGACTGACTTTGAACTGCGATCCCCAGATCTCAGTCTCCTGAGTAACTAGGATTATAAGCATGAGCCACCAGCACCTGGCTGTCTAGGGCCATCTTGGAAAACAATCTTCCTGCTTATGCTTCTCAAGTAGCTAGGATGGAAATATACAACAGCATACTGTGCTATTGTTGTTTGTTTTGAGATAGTCTAATTAATTTTTTACTGGCTCGAACCTCAATCTCATATCTCTGAGTAGCTGGGATTACAGATGTGTGCCATCACATTAACAATAATACTTTTTTTTTTGGTCAGTGATGTGACTTAACCTCAGGGCCTGGGCCCTGTCCCTAGGTTCAAAGATAATGCTTTTACACTTAATGGTGAAAAACTACAGCCATTTCATCTTAACTCAGGAATGAGACAAGGATGTCCACTCTCTCCACTTCTCTTCAATCTAGTATTAGAATGCCTAGCTACAGCAATAAGACAAGATGCAAACATAAAGGGGATTCAAATAGGGAAATGCAGATGACATGATCTTGTCTTTAAAGAATCCCACGGACTCCACTCCCAAATTACTCAAGCTGATTCAAAACTTTGGCAAAGTAGCAGGGTATAAAATTAACCCTCAAAAATCAATGGCTTTTCTGTATTCCAACAATGAGAAAAGTGGGGCTGAAATTAGGAAAGCAACTCCATTCATAATAGTCCCACAAAAAATAAAATACCTAGGAATTAACTTAACCAAAGAAGTGAAGGACCTCTGTGATGAAAACTTTAAAAACCTGAAAAAGGAAATCAAAACAGAACTTAGAAAGTGGCAAAAACTCCCATGCTCCTGGATTGGAAAGATCAACATCATGAAAATGGCAATACTTCCCAAGGCTATCTACAAATTCAATGAGATACCCATCAATATTCCAACCTCATTCTTCAAGGAAATAGAAGAGGCAATCCAAAAATTCATATGGAACAATAAAAGACTCCAAATAGCAAAAACTATCCTCAACAGAAAGAACAGTGCTGGAGGAATATCAATACCAAATTTCAAACTCTACTATAAAGCCATAGTAATCAAAACAGCTTGGTACTGGCACAAGAATAGACCTCAGGAACAATGGAATAGAATTGAAAACCTAGAAATGAAACTACAGACCTATAGCCATCTAATCTTCGATAAGGGAGCTAAAAAAAATAGAATGGAAGAAAGACAGCCTCTTCAGTAAATGGTGCTGGCAAAATTGGTTAATTACTTGTAGAAAACTAAAGCTAGATCCTTATATATCACCCTGCACCAGAATCAACTCCAAATGGATCAAAGACCTTGGAGTCAAAGCAGACACTCTGAAATCATTACAGGATGGAATAGGAGAAAAGCTAGGTCTCCTTGGCACAGGCTGAAATTTTCTTTCAAATCAAACACAACAAATCAAAGAAAGGTTGGACAAATGGGATTACATGAAATTGCAGAGCTTCTGCATGGCAAAGGACATAGCTAGCAAGATCACTAGAAAGCTCACGGATTGGGAGAAGATCTTCACTAGCCATACAATGGACAAGGCTCTCATATCTATATCTATCATATACCTGGAACTCAAAAAATTAAATCCCCAAACAACAAATCTTCAAAGAAACAACTGCCCAATAAATAAGGGGCTAAAGACTTAAAGAGAAACTTCTCTGAAGAGGAAAGAAGGATGGCCAGTAGACACATGCAGAAATGCTCAACCTCCCTAGCCATAAAAGAAATACAAATCAAAACATTGAGATACCACCTCACCCCAGTTAGAATGGCTATAATCAAGAACTCTAATAACAACAGATGCTGGAGGGGATGTTTACAGAAGGGGACCTTACTGCATTGTTGGTGGGAGTGTAAACTTGTTCAACCACTTTGGAAAGCAGTATGGAGTTTCCTCAAAAGACTCTACATAGAGCTCCCCTATGACCCAGCAATCCCACTTTTGGGCATTTACCCAAATGTTCACAAACAAGACCACACTAAAGCTACCAGTATGACTGTTTACTGTAGCATTATTTACCATAGCTAAGATATGGAACCAATCCAGATGCCCCTCAGTAGATGAATGGATCAAGAAAAAGTGGTATATATACACAATGGAATTCTATGCCTCCATCAGAAAGAATGACATTGCCCCATTTGTTAGGAAATGGAAAGACTTGAAAAAAAATTAAGTGAAGTAAGCCAGGCGCAAAGAAACATAGGTCCCATGGTTTCCCTTATTTGCAATAACTAGTATATGTCTGAGTCAAGCAGAAAAGGTCAGATAAGTTGATGTTAGGGAAATGAACCCCAAGATATGTATTCAAATATTTTTTTCTTTCATGCGATTGTTTCTAACACATTTATAAGATGATTTCTTTGTTGCTTTGTATGTCCCTCCCCCACGATATAACCCCTGCTTTCACTGTATTTGAGATTGGTATAATTTGTGGAGGGGAAGGGATACAGGTGGAGCCATTGCAACAATGAGATGTACAAGTCGTTATGTCAAAAACAAACTTTACAACTTTGGTGGGGGGAAGAGAACTGTGTGGGGGGCAAGGGGAGGATGGGAAGGTATGGGAAGGGGAAACAAAGGAGGAGGCTACAATGCTTGATAAGAAATGTACTCATGATCTTGCCCGTGTAATTGTAACCCCTCTCCTCTATACAGTATTTTCACAATAATAATAAAAAAAGATAATGCTCTGACACTTTGAGCCACAGCTCCACTTCTGGTTTTGGAGTGGTAAATTGGATCTCATGAACTTTCCTGCCCTGACTGGCTTTGAACTATGATCCTCAGAGCTCAGCCTCCTTAGTAATTTTCATTACAGGCATGAGCTACTGGCGCCTGGCAACAATAATACTTTTTATTGGGAAAAGAATTAGCAAACTGGATGCAACTCCATCTGTCAGACCATAGATGAACAACAGCCATAGTTTGATTATGGACAAAAGAGCTTGGTGAAAGTCAACAAAGATATTCTATTAGAGTCAAGTGGTTATATGGAACTTAGAATTGAGTAGTTGATTACTACTTGGAAGCTAGTATGTTCCATATATTTATTTACTTTTGTCCCTCTTCCCTCATAGTTAGTTATTAAGCATTTGTTACCACTTGGGAGACAGACCACTACCAAATGCATGGATAACCAAAAAGATAAAAAAAAAAAAAACACCTGGTTGTCAGGGTTGTGAAAGAATTTGAACAGTTGGGAGATTGGGAGAAGCTTATGAGCTATGTTGGTAAATGATGAGATCAGAAATGTTATGGAATGCAGAGCAAGTTCAAAGGCCATGAGGGAGGAAGAACTGTGTGTTGCTATTATAACTATGGTTTACAGAATCTGCATCTGAGGTTTCAAATCTGAAGATTACACTAACTCCTCACTTCCCCCATTTATGTCTAGGCAGCTGGCTTTTGATTTTCTCTATACACTCCCAGAAGCTGTAGAACTCTGTATCATTTAGATAATAATTGCTCTATATATTCCTTTCTTGTTTTTCCTCTTTGTACAGTCCAAAGCCACACCACCCATATTTTTCCATTTTCCTTTTTCTTGAGTTACCTTTCTTGCACAAATCTAAATTCCATTCATTTGATGCCTCAAGCCTACTTTCCTGTTGTCACATAGCCCTGATATCTCTGCCTCACTGCTAGGCTGTTTAACAGTATGGTTAAATACAGTGATTCTCCTTCTGTTTCTTCTTTAAAAAATGTTTAAAGTTTATGACCATGCATCAACTGATAATCTTAGCTACTCAGGAGGCTGAGATCCAGAGGACAGTGATTTGAAGCCAGCCATAGCAGACTCCATCTCCAACAGATAAGCAAAAATATGGACTGGAGCTGTGGATGAAGTAGTAGGGTGCTTTCCATGAGTAAGCAAACTGAATGAGCACAAAGCCCTGAGTTCAAGGCACCCCCCCCAAAAAAAGTTTTGTGTTCTAGTCTTGCTTTGGAAATTCATAGCTTCTAAAGTAAAAGGCAACAGTTTTGCACAGGGTTTTGTTTTCCACATCATTTGGTGTTTATTTAGCTGTTCCTGGTTACTAAAATCTGCAGGCCTACCTGGGCCCCAAGGAAATAATGATAGGAAACTTCTTTATGGTACAGCAGCACCACATTCAACTCTTACATTCCACTGCTCTAATTCATTCCTTAACCATGGTGTCAATAAGTTGAATCTTTCATGTGCAGACTTTTAACCTCCCAAACACCATTAAACAAAGCCAGTACCATGTTATGTTCAGTCTGAGAGGTATGTTCACAAGAACTGATTTATAATTTTAAATTTGATGCTTTTCCTTTCTCTCCTTTTTATACGGTTTATTTTATTTTTTTTTAAAGAGGAAACTTTCTCCTCTATGGGCTGAGAGGCTGGTTCTTTTCACTGGCTATTTTCTCTTCAAGATTCCTTTCCCTCCCCCCAAACACACACCCTGCCTATTGCCAATGCTTAGGAGCAAGCCTGAGGTATTTAACTTGGAGAAATGATCAGCATTAAGCATCAGCTCTGACATGAGACCCAGCTGCTTGAAATGTCAGCACAGCTGCTTTGTGAGATGAGAGCAACATCTCAGCACTGCTCCTTGCTCCTAGGGTGAGACAAGAAAGTGCCATTATGAACCAAGGGGCCCATAATCCATTCCATTTTCCTCCTTTTATCACCAGCTCAGATTTCAGTAGAATGAAACTTAAGTTCAGGAATCTGGAAGCAAATGCAAAACTGTGCAGGTGATTCTGCAAATGTGCTGTATGACAGATTTCAGGATCTGTTGCTTCTTTTTTGATGGTATGACTCACAGAGATTTTAGGGAACCACCCAGGAGGGCCCCATTTACCTGGATAATGAAGGTTCCTGCTGGGTAAAGAATAACAGTCCCTCCCTCCAAAATGACTGGAAATTTAATAGCTCTGCACACCCTGGCCACCCCCTTGTGCCTACCAGGAGACAGGTTTCACCTTGCTCTGGTTCTGTTGGACCCAGAGATTGGGACACAGCTGTGCTTAAATAGTAGTATGTACAAAGGAAGGAACTGAACAGGCTCCTGGTCACCTCAACAAAGCTGAGGCAGAAGGAAGGCTCTTGGCAAGATACTTTCTTTAAAATTTTATTTTGAGCTGGGCATCAGTAACTCATGCCTATAATCCTTGCTACTCAGGAGGCTAAGATCTGAGGATCACAGTTAAAAATGAGCCTGACCGAAAAGTCCGTGAGACTCATCTCCAATTAACCAGCAAGAAGCTATTGCTTATGTGGTAGAGCACCAGCCTTGCTTGAAAAAAGCTTAAGCAAGAACACGAGGCCTGAGTTCAAACTCCAGTACTTGTGCAAAAAAAATAAATTTTTATTATCGTACTTTAATTGTACAAAGGGATCTGATTGGGATATTTCCATGTGTACTGATAATATCTTTGGATCAAATTCTGCCCTTCTCTTTAGTGATTTGTAACCAGTGCTCTGACCAGCCTGTTGCTTCTTTAACATCTTGCCTGGAAGTATTTGATACAATCATGACTGCCTCTAGGCAAGAGAATATACATGTTTGCCAAATGTATAATTAAATTTAAAAGTAGCTGTGTATGCAAGGGTAACAATGATCTTTTATTTCCTTTTTCACTTTGTTCTTCATATTCTCCTTCCTTGCTTTCCAAGATTAAAAAACAAACAAACAAACAACAGAAACCTAAGTTTTGCCCTGGGAGTGTAGTTTCAACTCTCTACTATTCTGGTCTATCTAAAAGCTGTCAATCCAAGCAAAACAACATAAGTTGGTTATAATTCAAAGGGGAAATGTCTTTAAAGACATACTTTGATATATGTCGGATAATTTAGTAAGATCATGGATCCTTGTCTTATTTTGTAAGACTTCCTGAGTTAATTTTCCCCCATTTTTTCATAATTTGTTAACATTTTCTTCTAATGATCTTTTTTGTGGTTTTTCTCACTGAGTATACTCCATTTGTAGAATGACTTGTCAATAAATACATCTTTAAATTAAATACATGTTTTTGATGGTACTTGGGGGTTTGAACTCAGGGCATTGAATTTCCTGGTGAGATACTACTGAGTTATACTTCCAGCCCTGTTTTGGGCTGGTTATTTTTAGGATAGGGTCTTGCTTACTGCAAGTACCTGGGTTGTGATTCATCTGCTTTAAGCTTCCCACTGACTCTGGGATCACAGGAACACACCATCACACTCAGCTTCCCTCAACGGTACAAGGTTCTCCAGACTTTTCTTCCTGGAGTGGGCTGGCACTACAGCCCTCTCAGCCCCAGGCTCCTGTGTGGCTTGGGATGAATGGTACATGACATTGTGTCCGTTTGAATTGAGGAGTCTTATGAAAGTTTTCTGCTTGGGCCCTCCTCAAACTACAATTCTCCTATTCTTGGTCTCCTAAGTAGCTAGGAATTCAGTCATGAACTTTTGGCATCTGGCTTGGCAAATATTGTTTTTAAAGGTTTTTGTTTTTTAAAGAGAAAACAAAGAGCATAAAATGAATGGAGCACATACCAAATCCATGGTTCCAAGTTCTGTGGTATCCTTGGGTGTCACAGCAAGCTCACAGCGATGCCATGGGGTATTTAAGGATTTTATGAGAAGCCAAGAATCAATGGCTCACACCTATAATCCTAGCTACGAGGGGAGGCTGAGGATCATAGTTCAAAGCCAGCCTAGTCAGGAAAGTCTTTGAGACATTTATTTCCATCAGAAAGCCAGAAGTGGAGCTGTGGCTCAAGTGATTGAGCGCTAACCTTGAACAAAAAAAGCCCAGGGAAAGCACCTAGGCCCTGAGTTCAAGTCCCAGGCTTGGCATGTGTGTGTGCACACACACACGAATTTCAAGAGAAGCAGAGCAGTACTTGACTTCTGCCAGGTTTTATGCAAACTATTAGCTCATAGAACTTGACAATATCTACGTAAGTGGTACAATGTTTCTTTTCTTTTTGCTGGTATTGAAGTTTGAAGTTAGACCATCATCAAATTTGGCAGGTGCTCTTCCAATTAAGCCACACCTCCAGCCTGAGTTTTTGCTTGTTATTTTGGAGATGGTGCCTCATGGATTTTTCTGCCCAAGTTGGCCTCAAATTATAATCCTCCAGATAGCCTCCTGAACAGTTAGAATTACAGAAGTGAGCCACCAGAATCTATGTATGTTTCTTTTTAAAATGACATTGTACTGGGAGAGAATGAGTGTGGCGGTGGGGAACATTGTTCAAAAGGAAATGTACTCATTACCTGGATTATGAAACTGTAACCTCTCTGTACATCACCTTTACAATAATTTTTTTTTTTTTTGGTTAGTCATGGGAATTGAACTCTGGGCCTGGCCACTGTCCCTCAGCTATTCAGCTGAAAGTGAGCACTCTACCACTTAAGCCATAGCACCACTTCTGGTTTTCTGGTGATATATTGGAGATAAGAGTCTCACAGACTTATCTGCCTGGCTGGCTTTGAACCGCAATCCTCAGATCTCAGCCTCCTGATTAGCTAGGATTACAGGTGTGAGCCACTGGTGCCTAGTTAAAAATTTTTTTTAAATCACATTGTATACACAATTGTGACATTATATCCACCATAGTCTAACCTTTTTACAAGGTAAAAGCAACAGGGAATGAGGAAGCTGGGTTCAGACTAATTCTAAAATCTGAGAAGATACACAGTACCCAAGAGACATCCCATTAATAAATAGTTTTGGTTAAAAATAAAATAAATGTATTATTTTCTTTCAGTTCACATAGTTTTCAAACTAGTGTTGAGACTTAAATATGTTGTGAAGACTTAACTAATAGACTGTTTTTTCTTTTGCCTTAGGGGCACTGAAAAAGTAACCAAGACAGGACAAGTATCACAAACAAGTTTGTGATCAAGTTATCTAAGAAACAAATATGTGTAAGAGCTCGAGAAAGGACTGGAAATGTGGTACAAGTGGTAGAGAGCCTACGTAGCAGATGGAAGTCCCTGAGTTCAAACCCCAGAATCACCTGCACCCAAAAAAGTGCATAAGGAAAACTGAAGGTGAAACTTAAACTGAAGATGAAAGCAGAGGTTTTAGAAATCAAGAGGCAGGCAGTCTAAAAATGCCAGCAAATACCCGAGAGGGGACATCATTATGACTGGGTGATGATATAAAGTAAGCGCTTGGTGCCCAACACACATAGAACCTAATGGGGAAAAGAATTTTGCAAAGCCTTTCTAAGTATGGTAGTACACGCTTGTAGTCCCAGCATTCAGGAAGCAGAGGAAACAGTATTGAGTTCAGGCTAGCCTAAGGGTACAAAGCAAGATCCTGTCAAACAAAAAAGCCAGGCACCAGTGGTTTGCGCCTGTAATCCTAGCTACTCATGAGGCTGAGATTTGAGAATTGACGTTCCTGAGACTCTTATCTCCAATAACCAGGAAAAGGCCAGAAGTGGAAGTGAGGTACAAGTGGTAGAGCCCCAGCCTACCTGCAATTAGGTTTCCTTTTCAGAAACTACTGAAAGAATGGTAAAACAAAGCTGTACGTTATACACTGTGGAGAGAGAAAGACCACTCTGCTTTAGTTCATTCTCATTTCCTTCTCAGTGAAGCATTTGTTGGAGTTCAGAAAAGAATATTCCAATGTGAAGGCCTCAGAAGCAAAATTTCTCTCAGGCTTTCTCCTGCCCTCCTGCCCTTCACACTCATTCTCTTCTGGGGCAAGTCAAAGAAATTAGAATTATTCTTCCCCCAAAGCAGGTCCCAGAAACCAGAAGCTCCTTCCCTAAAGCCAAGTGATAAAACTAAAAGTATTACTCTATCATTCCATTCTGACCTACTTTGCTTGATTGTAGATAAGATGTCATACCAGAGATGAAGGAATGCTCACAGACAGGTCAAGAAGAAACTCATCAGATGGGTATGGCTGGGTTAATTCTGTGGATTATATATATATATATATATATTATACTGTCCCCAACTCAAAGAAAACACAGAATTATATAAAGAAGATGTTCTTGTTTTATTGTTGAGTCTAAAAGGATAATTCTGAACAGAGAGAGAGAGAGAGAGAGAGAGTATGTGTGTGTGTGTGTGTGTGTGTGTGTGTGTGTGTGTGTGTGTGTACACACGTGTGTGTTGGCACAGGGGCTTGAATTCAGGACCTTATGATCTTCTTTGGCTTTTTCACTACCATATGAGCCCCAACTCCACTTCCAGCTTTTTGGTGATTAATTGATGATAAGGCTGTCATGGTGTTTTCTTCTGGCTTTGAACCAAGATTTTCAAATTTTAGCCTCCTGAGTAGCTAGGATGCTAGGATTACAGGTATGAGCTACTAGTGCCTGATTGGGTTGTCCTTTTTAGTGTCTTATTTCATGGGGTTGAGGAGAGGAAGGCATGGTTGGAAGAGGATATCTTTGGGACTGTGAAGAGCTGGAGACCTTGGCTCAGAAAGGATTTCCTTTCACTCTGGATATGAGAACTGCCTCTGTTCACTGTGAAAGGGTTGAGGTCTTTTTCAGAAAGAGGAACCTGTGAGTCATCCAGTAGAATGCTACTTGTAAAAAGAAAAAAAGTGGGGGAAAATATTTCATGAGAAGAATCAGATGAGAATTAAGTGATCAAAGGCCACATGATGAGCCTTGTGACCAGATGACAAAGCATCAGCTCAGGATTGTAAGATAGAGTTATGTGTATGTGTGTGTATTGGTCCTGGGGCTTGAATTCAGGGCCTGGACACTATCCTGAGTTTTGTGGGATTTTTTTATTGTTATTTTTTTTTTTTTTTTTTGCTGAGGGCTAGTGTTTTACCACTTGAGCCACAGCTCCACTTCTGGCTTTTTGATGGTTAATTGAAGATAAAAGGCTCACAGATTTTCCTGCTTGGGGCTGGCTTTGACCTGTCATCCTCAGGCTTCAGCTTCCTGAGTAGCTAGGGTTATAGGAGTAAAACACTGACTGCTGGCTCCAGGGAGCATATTTTGAAATCTTCTCCTATTGTCTGTAAAAGGGACTAGAGAAAGTCTAGATAAGCTCAGATAGTGACTGTTTAGGGTATCTTGAATCCCACAGAATGAATTTGAGGTCAAAGGATTGAGAAATAAGGACCTCCTCTTTGGGTACCTCATATCTGGGAGCAGATATGGGAAAGACAAAGAATCCCCAGATTTTGGTGAGTGCTAACCCAGCTACGTCCCTCTGTGGGTGACAGTCTGAGCATCTTAGCCTAGTTTCTCATCCAGATGCACAAAACTAGGAAACTTGAATGTCTGTGTGATAGGTCAAAAAATGTTAAGAATGAATATGGCATGGATTTGAACCACTACCATAGCTTAAATTTTGCTGTTTTATTATTGACTTTGTAATGACTATAACTAAAGTGCTTTAAGCACAAAACATGTAGGTCCTGAAAAATATTCTTCGAGAGGAGAAAAATTGATAGATGTTTATGAATGTGTATGAATATATGAAAGTGTATACACACACATGATGTTGGAGAATGGAATGGAAAATTTCTTCCTAAATTTTATTCTATCTTGGCAAAATAAATATATCCAATCATTTTCTGAATAACAAGACGGGTGACAATCAAGAAAGATCAAGAAAGAAAGGACTGTATAGTGAGAAGACATGGAATAGAGAAATGGGCCTGGCACCCCCTGATGGTATGACAGACATTTAAATTTTTGTCAGCAGATTATGGCTCTTAATTCTCTCCCCAAGGCAATCCAAAGAAACTCAAGTTTCTCTTCCCTAAGGTGGGTTATTGAAACTCTAATCTTCCACCTTTTTGTCTAGGAGCTGGCTATAAAGAAATTCTCTCACCTACTTTGTCTGATAGTAGATCATAAAAATCCCCACTTCAGAGGGGTTCCTTATTACACTTGGGAGGAAGGAATGCTACATTGCACAGAAGGGCCAAGAAGAATCTGCACAGACAGGCCTTGCTGGGTTTGCCACTTAGTTTGCTAGCATTAGAACAGACCCTTTGTGTCTTGTCAAATTTCTACACAGTTGCCTGTGTTTAAATCATGCTTATACAATGAAGTCTTCATAAGAAGCCCAGAATACAGAGTTTGGAAAGCTTCAAGGGAGCTGAATGCTTGGAGGTTCCTGGAGAGTAGTGTGCCCAGAGTGAGCATGAAAACTGCATTCTTGTCTCCACACTTCACTACATGCATCTCTTCATCTGTGTGTTTTGTAATAAATGAATAAATGTAAGTGCTTCCCTTAGTTCTGGAGTGACTAGAACAAATTAATTGAAGCTAAGGAGGAGGCTATGAGAATCTTAATTTCTAGTCCATCTGTCAGAGGCACAGATAAAACAACCTGGGGATTGTGGGTAGGATCTGAGTGGAAGTAGTCCTAGAGACTTGAGTTCTGAACTGTGGGAGAGATGTGGATGGAGATGTGTCACTATTGGCATGGAATTAGAGGTCACTAGCTTATGTTTACTGAAGAACAGATTGCTTGCTTAGTGAGGACACTGGTGTCAAAATAAACCGATGTGGGAGAAACTGAGTGTGAATTTATTTTCATTGATATCCATAGGTAACCCTGGCTTTTAAATACTTGAAAAGGACAGATCCTTGAGATTATTTTATTTAGTTTTTGGGACAAAATAACAAAAAGGAAAAATCAGTGAAATTATAGATATTATAATTTTGAGTTTATAAATGAAGTGAATGCATGTCTTTAACAATTATAGCTTCTGATCATAAAATTAACTATACAAAATAATGAACTTCCTTCAGAAAGCACATATATTATAATATTGAACCATGGGTTGGGAAGGTAGCTCAGTGGTAGAGTGCTTGCCTTGCATGCATGAGGCCATGGGTTCGATTCCTCAGACCACATAAGCAGAAAAAGCTGGAAGTGGTGCTGTGGCTCAAGTGGTAGAACTCTAGCCTTGAGCTGAAGAGCTGAGGGACAGCTCCCAGGCCCAGAGTTCAGGCCCCACGACCAGCAAAAAATAAAAAATAAATAAATAAAATAAAATATTGAACCATGATTCTCAGATCTCAGCTTCTTGGTAGATAGGACAACAGGTGTGAGCCACTGGTGCCTGCTTATACTTTCCTCTTTTTGGTTAAAAAATATAGTAATAATCTTGGGCTGGGTGCTGGTGAATCATGCCAGCAATCCTAGCTACTTGGAAAGTTGAAGTCAAGAGGCCTATGCAAAAAGTTAATGAAATACCATCTCAACTAATAACTAAATGTGGTGATGTTCAGCTCTCATTCTTAAATTAAAATTCTTAGTTTACCATACAGTCCGTGAGGTTAAGTTAGAATCAAATTAGACTTTCAAAAGTATCTTACTTGTTAACCCGAGGCTAAGAAACCAAGCCCAGGAAATGCTGTATAGATTTCAGTTGTAGTACCTATTCATATGGGTGCACTCTTTTTTAGCTATAGGCAGAAATCACTTAACCCAAATCCCAGGACAATTTTTTCTGGAAGAGACTTGTGATTATTAACTCTAAAAGTGTTTGCAAGGCTTGAGTAAATGAGCATCATTCTCAAATATGATATTCTAGGCCTTGGTTCAAAATACATTTTTCCTACAATATCCCCATGTTATTAATGACTGTTACTATAACCATCCACCACCTTAGCATTCAATATAGTGTAAATTTATTTATTTATTTTTTTTGTCCAGTCGTGGGGCCTGAACTCTGGGCCTGGGCGATGTCCCTCAGCTCTTCAGCTCAAGGCTAGCGCTCTATCACTTGAGCCACAGCACCACTTCCGGCTTTTTTCTTTTTGCTTATGTGGTGCTGAGGAATCAAACCCAGGGCCTCACGCATGCAAGGCAAGTGCTGTGCCACTGAGCCACTTTCCCAGCCCCTGTAAATTTATTTTTTATACTTCTGATGTTTGTAAGTCTAAAATGGGTTTTATGGGCCAAAATCAAGGGGTTGCATTCCTTATGGAAGATTTATCAGCAAACACATTCCTAGATCTTTTCTAGTTTTAAGAGGCCACTTCTATTGCTTGGCTTCTGGAATCTTTCCCTATCTTCAAAGCCAGTAGTGTTACATCACCCCTTCCCCTCTCTCACACACACCATAATACAATTGAAAATAGATATACAAACAGGTATAGAAAAGACTAGTGAAATCACTTAGCCAACAGATGCCTATAATAACAAAAATTTATGTAGAGAAATCACACCATAAACCAAACTTCTAGATTGCTTCCACCAATGGGGAAATAACTTAGTCATAAACAAATAACAAACAAACAAAACACAAGATTAGTAGAAAGTTCATATTAGTAAAACAAGGACTATGCAAAATTCTCTCCTTGCTTCTTTAGATTAACTTCTAGAAATTAAGAACAGATACGCCTCCATTTAAAGTGTAAGTTGTGCCCTGGGAATGTGGCTAGTGATAGAGTGCTTGCCTAGCATGCACGAAAGCCCAGGGTTCAATTCCTCAGTACCACATACACTGAAAAAGCCGGAAGTGGTGCTGTGATTCAAGTGGTAAATCACTATCCTTGAGCACAGAAAGGCTCAGGGACAGAGCCTAGGTCCTGAGTTCAAGCCCCAGAACCGGCAAAATAAAAAATAAAGTGTAAGTTGTATCATTCTGTTGATAGAGTTTACGGGGCTCTGTAAACCCAGTGAACTTTTCAGTGGAAGACCTCCAAAATTACTGGAGTATATTTTTCAAAGAAGGTAAATCCCAGCCAACATTCAGATATAAAATGAATATACACACACATATATATATGATATTACATAACATTATTTACTGAGGGAATCAGGAAAATGTTATGACTGGTTCAAAGGCAAATTCAAAGGACAGACATTTCTGTAGATTAGGATACTGAAATGATTCTACATAAATGAATACAAAAACTGGCCTTTCCACATTCAAGGGAGCATTGTTCCTCTAGAATTAATTTTCCCCCATTTTTATTAGCATTGGAGTTTCATCATGATGTTTCCATAAGTACATACAATGAACCCAGATAAAATTCATCCCTTGTATCACTAGCAGATAGAATTTATTTTTATTTCTACAGTCAAGAATTGTTTGCATTGCTGTTAGTTTAGTACAACATACACTGTTGCAAATAGCCTAGCCAGACAATCACTGGAGGCGCCAGCATTCCACTGAAAGAATATCCAGGAGTTTTGTGCTTATTTCAAAGCCTTAAATGCTTTTATAGTACTGACTCAATTCAACAATAATGCATTTTTACAAAATGAGAGGCTGACGTAGCAGTGCTTAAATATGCAGACCCCAAAGTCTTGGCTCTTGGACCTGAGGCTGCTAGCTACCATTTTTAGCCATGGGACCTTGGGAAGTGACTAAAGTCAGAAAACAGCAAACAAAAGCCCAAGGATTCCATCTAGTACACTGCTTGGTTTGTAGAGTCTAAGCTAAGAATGTTTTTCTATTTTTAAATAACTGGAAGAAGATCTAAATAAGGACAATATTTTGTGACAACCTGAAAATGATATGAAATTCAAATTTCATTGCCCATAAAATAGTTTTCTGGAGGGGAGCAGAACCACCATGTTTATTTGTTTGTATACTGTCTGCGGTTGCATTCACTATAAAATGACAAGAGTTGAATAGTTGTGACAGGGACCATCTGGCCTGCGAATCCTGAAATATCTACTATCTGTTTCTTCAAAGAAAAAGGTTGCCGGTCCTTGTTTTTCTCTGCACTAGATTTCTCTAAGCCTTGTTTTGCTCAGCTGTAGAATGAGGATAGAAATGGCCTTACCACATGGACTTGTGGTGAAACTTCTCTGAGATAATTCATGGCAAGCTCCTTCCATAGTACCTGACCTAAAGGAAACTATCACCAAGACTTAGCTCTTCAAAACTTTTCTCTAGAAAAGTTACAAAGTTATAAAGCTCTCCATTTCTTTGGGGGACCACTAAGTTAAGATGATATAAACCTATAATTGTATCTTGACAATCTCCCTGACCATTTCCACCAAAACAAGAGCAACAATAAAACACACATTTAGAGAGTATGATTTATGTGCCAAAGATTGCTTATGTATGTTGTCTCATTTAAGATTTCTAATTACTATTATTGGCCCCATTTTACAGATGAACAACAGACTCAAAGAGCTTATGTAATTGGTGGGGCCAGATTCAAGCCTTTCCTATGTGACTGGAGGCCATCACCTTGTATTGTCTTCCACATGGAGAGTGCCTAATCCAGAGAGAATGAGACTAGCTCACTGAAGGAGGAAGACCTGTGAGATGGGGAAAGGAGGAGATCCTGCTTAGGGCTCCTCATTCTGTTGGTTAGTGGCTTTGTTTTGGTTTGTTTAGCTGAAACTCATTGATTTGCTATCATTAGGGAGAGAAATGTGCTGAGAAAAAGAAATGATCAATCAAGACATGAGTATTTCCTCCCAACAGCTCCCTAAGATAGCAGGGGAGGGCAAGCAGACAAATAAAAAACAGAGACACCAAGTGCCAAGAGTTAAAATCAAGGCATCTTAATCATGGTGGTAGTAACAGTGGGAGAGGTTCAACATAGCACCCATGAGGAAATACTTGGTGTGTTTGCCAAATGTCAGGCACTGCCCTTGGGTTGTTATCTTTATATTTCAAACAAGGAACAATAATTTGCATCCTTCAATGTGTGGGTTTTTTATTTGTGCTTCTTATGTGTTGGCTGTCGGGCACCAATGAGGTCTAGGTAGGATTCTGGTTGGTTCGTCTGTGATGTGGCATTCCTTATAGTTTAATTATGATTGTACTATGCCAGTATTGCTGCAGTGAGGCCCACAAAAAAGACGGGGGAAAACAGTTGTTAAAATATAAAAATGTAATGTGAAGAAGTCATGAGTGTCTCTCCACTAATCAAATTATATACTCGCTTACATTTTAAGTGCTAGCTCATTAAAAGGGGGCCCAATTATTCCTCCCTTTCAAAATGCAGGTAGTTCTTTCGCCACAATTATTTGTCGCTGGAAAATTGCACACACAAATAATTGCACCCACACTTGTCTAATTGTAGGCTGACAATGAATTGCAAAGCAGTTTATTATTGCACAGATGTCTCACGTTGCTTGTCATTAGCTGGTTGTGGCACAGAGATTGCACAAGCTGTCTTTCCCCAGTGAAAGGTGGGGGCCCAAGCGATGCAGTCCATTGGGTGTGGACCTCAAGAGTGAACCTCTTCCTTACCTCTGCAAGGGGTGCTTTTCTCTGCAGGGACTTTGATCTCCCCAGTTGACCTGTCATTTGGTGGTGGCTTACCCATTCTGATTTCTTTAAGAATCATCAGTACGTGGTGTATTTTTTTCCTGTTTATTTTATTCCAGTTTAAATCACTTCTTTCACTTCTTTTTTCCAGACTTTTCTCATATGGAGTAAGACTGGGAAAAAATATTATGGGAATGATAAACACAATATATGTTTCCTCAATAATTGCAGCATGTTCAAATTAGGAAGAAAAAGTAAAATAAACTCTCTAATAATAGTGAGAGATACATAATATAGGGAAGAAAGGAAGGGTCTGAAGAACTTGTGCAATCCTGTAGCAGAGTTCATGTGAAGTGTTTTGTTTTGGGGATGAGATCACTATTACTCACATGGCTGTGTGGGGAAGATAGGAAACAAGCATAAATAACAATAAAGTGTGCGTTCTAATTTAAGAGCTTTATTTTTTTAAGAGCATAATCATTGGTTGGAAGAAATAGGAGTGGCTCTGAGTGAAGTAACTTCCTTAACATGAAAGTGGAATAACTGAGATGAGAATCTTGACTGAAAACCTGCAGGCCCAGAGCATCACCTCTTTCCCACCCTGCCCCACCTATATCTATCCGGTTCATGATTGAGCACACTTCCTTTTTGTGAGATACACTTAGGGTTTCTGCTCTACATCTCACAGATATCTCTATTTCTCATCAGTTGCAACAAAATCAAGTATCTGGGGAGTGAAATTCTTACAATTAAACGTGCTATTTCAGTGATCCTTTTTCAGCCTTATCTTTTTATGTCCAATTGTTGTGGCTACTCCCTTGGCAATCTTCATTGTCTCCTCTGTGACACGAATTCTATTACAGATTTTAGATGGTAATGAACAATAAAATATAGTTGGTAGAAAAAAATCACAATTAGAATTAAGAATTTCTCATAAAATGCTCCCTTTTGAGAAATGCCTTGGTTATACTCTGCCTTTACTGAATGTATCAGCTAGGGTTGGTTGAGGACAGCAGAGGCCACTCTAGCTGTTGAGAAGAAAATGATCTATGAAGGGAGTATATGAGTATACTCATATATGAGTATATGACAGCTCATACAAATTCTTAAAACATGATCAACAAAATGAGAAAAGGCAACTGTCGGCACAAGAACAACATGTACAAGTCACAGATATTAACATGTATAGATTAATATGTGATGAGAGATTAATATCCAAGATACATAAAGAACTCTTAAAACTCAACAATAACAGCACCAAACATGATTAAAACAACGTCTTGAATGGACATTTCTGTAATGAATATACACAAATGAGCAGGACATGGTGGCACATAGAATAGTCAAATTCATAGAGACAAAAACCAGAACAGTAGAAAACGGCTGGAAAAAGGCAGAAATGGGAATTATTGTTTAATGAGTACAGAGTTCATGTTCTGAGAGTGAAAGAGTTCTGAATGGTGGTGATGGTAGCACAGCAACCACACAGGAGACAATATAGACAAGGGCTAGAATGAGTGAGTCATGATGAGTCACATAAACTCATAAGGGTGAGTTTATGGACATTCAATGTGAACTCTCAAATACTCCTTTCACAAATCCATGATTGTGCTGAGTCCTGCTGAATTGTACATCTAAAAATGATATTGGTGGCAATATCTATATTATGTATATTTCACTACAATTAAAAATTAGGAATGGAATTCTGTGCTTCCATCAGAAAGAAGGATACTGCCTCATTTGTAAGGAAATGGAAAGACTTGGAAAAAATCATATTAAGTGAAGTAAGCCAGACCCAAAGAAACATAGGTCCCATGGTCTCCCTTGTTTGCAATAATTAGTATACTTCTAGGATAATCTTAGCAGATGAGCAGAATAGCTCAATAGCTATGTACATATGACCATATAAGATGATGCTAAGCAAAATGAACTCCAAGACATGGACACATGAGTTTTTCTGGGCTGTTTTTAATGTACTGTGTGATTTTTTGTTTCTTTTGTATGTTCTTCCCCCTATGGTGTATCCTCTGTTGTTACTGTATTTGATTTTGGTACCCTGGTATTGTATATACATTCATTTGAATTAGGGAAGGGAAGGGAACAACAGAATGGTGAGACAAAGGACAAGGAGGAAATCAATGCAACAGCAATATACATATGACAGTATGTTAGAAATGATCTGTACAGCTTGGTGGGGGTTAGGAGGGAGGAAAGTTGGAGAAAATTGAGGGAAGGAGTAACAAGGTTGACAAGAAATGTACTCATTACCTTACTTATGTAACTGAAACCCCTCTATACATTACCTTGACAAGAAAAAAAATGAAAAAAAATTAGGTAGTCTTATCTGTTAGGTTGGCTATTATTAAAAACAACACAGAAAGTAAAGTACTGGTACGATCAAGGAGAAATTGGAAAATTTGTGCATTGTCAGCCAGAAGTAACAGTGCAATTACTGTGAAGCAATTCGGCTGTTTTTCAAGAATTAAACAGTGAATCACCATGTGATCTGGCTATTAGGTATATAATGCCCAAAGAACTGAAAGAAGGGATATAAACAGAAATTTGTATGTCACAGTTCTTAGCAGCATTATTTGAAATAGCCCAGAGGTGGAACAGTTGAAATATTTATCAGTAGATAAGTGGATAGACAAAGTATAGAATACACATACTATAAAACATTCTTCTTCTGGCAAAAGAAATAAACCGGTGATACATACCACAATATGAAAGAAAATACTGTGCTAAATGAAATAATGCCGAGACAAAAGCACAGGTATTTTTATCATTCCACTAAGTCTGGGAAACTAGAATATAAAAACACTCAGTGACAGAAAATAGAATAGAGATTGCTGATAGCTGGGACAAGGATAGATCGGAGAGCTGTTGTTTAAAGAATACAGAGTGATGATATTATGGAAAGTGGAGAGAGTGGTGATGGTCATACAATGCTGTGAATGTATTAAGTGCCCCTGATTTGTAGACTTAAAATGAATAAATGGTATTTCTTAAGCCCAAATCAAAAGAAGTGAAAAACATTCTTTTTTAAATGTCTTTTATTGTAAAATTAGTGTACAAAGGGGTTACAATTACATGAGTAAGGTAATGAGTACATTTCCTATCAAGCATTGTTACCTCCTCCTTTGTTTTTCCCCTACCATCCCTTCCCTCCCTACCTCCACAACTACACTCCCTCCACCCCCTCACCAAGTTGTAAAGTTTGTTTTCAACATAGTGTCTTGTACATATCATTGTTACAATGAGTCAACCTGTATTCTTATTTCAGCATTTTGTTATTTCCCTTCCCCTCCCCAAATTAGAAAAATGTATATACAAGATGCAGGGCACCAACGGTCAAATACAGTGAAAACAGGGGTTATGCTGTGGGGAAAGAACATCTTAAAACAACAACAACAACAAAAGGCACATAGTACATTTTAGATACATTAAAAACAACAGCAAGAAAGAAAAAAAAAACAAGTTGTGTCCCTATCTTGGGGTTCATTTCACTTAACATCATGTTATATGTACGTAGCTTTTGACCTTTTCTGCTTGTCCTAGACATATACTAGTTATTGCAAATAAGGAAAACCATGGGACCTATGTTTCTTTGGGCTGGCTTACTTCACAATTCAATTTTTTCCAAGTCTTTCCATTCCTAACAAATGGGGCAATGTCATTCTTTCTGATGCAGGCATAGAATTCTGTTATATATAACATTTTCTTGATCCATTTATCTACTGAGAGGCATCTGGGTTAGTTTTATATCTTAGCTATGATAAATAATGCTGCAATAAACATAGTTGTACATTCTTAACTCATGTACAAAATCATGCAATAGTCTGAAGTGAGCCCCTGCGTGATAGATTATGAACTACTGTGACAAAGGCAGAAAAGCTAAAGAAGGATCGGAATGAGTGAAACAATTCAGAGTATTTGCCACGGTGGATACAGAAATAGTACTTTAGTAGTCAACTATGTTTACTTGCCCTTCTAGATATTCAAGTTTCTCTGCAAGGATGTTAAGATCTTTTTCAACTTATCACCCTTCTATATCCTATTGATTATCTTGTTTCTTTTACTTTGGGTGTAGTAAGACTGACTGCTATGTCTTTTTCTCTTGATTCTATCTCTTCCCATCCTTCTGGATTCTTGCCTCATTAATCATCCCTTCCTTTACTGGTTTCTTAGGAAACAAGTCTGCCTCTGCTTCCTCTAACATGAAAGAACATTTAGCCCTCTGTCCCCTCCAGCTTTTTGTCCCTCTCATTCCTTTGGCTGTCCACTCTTTCAAAAGGGTAGTTTCCCCTAGAGTTACTCAAAGAAACAAAAAAGAGAAGTATCTATCTACTTACTCTTTTGTTTACCACAATTGACTTCTGTGGACTGAAATGTTCTTTAAAGGTGTTTCCTGCCTATAAATCCCATAGGCTCTTTTTCTGTGGCATTGTGTTAAATGCTCTTCAGTGTCTCAAACTTACTAAACATATCTATGCCCCCTGCCAGGCACCATATTGGGAGCTCAGGATGCCCTTTCTTCTGCTCTTGGCATCTCCAGACTTGCTTTTCTCCTGAGCATCTTCTGTACACATGTTGTAGTGCGTAGTAATTTGGCCACTCCCTGAGTATTAAGAGCTCTTTTTTTTTTTTTTTTTTGGTCAGGCTCATTCTCATTGCTTCACTTGGGTGAACTCATTTGATCCTTTAAAAAACTCCCCTGAAGTAAGTGCTATTAATATCACCTCTGCAGATGAGAAGTGGAAGGCACTAAAAGTTCTACAGGGATCAAACGAGGCCAATCTGCTCATAGGGCTTGTCTCTCCCTTAGCTCCAGATTTGTCTTCCATGCTGCTATCCCATCTGTAGCTCCACTTCTATACAAGTTCCTCCCTCATGTTTGTGAGGCTAGGAAAAGAACAGCTGGAATCTCCTGTTCCAAAGTTAGAAATGGTTAAGATCACGCAGATATTAGCTGTCAAATACATACTGTCATCCTGCCTTCACAAACACACCTCTTCTTAACATTTTGGTTCAGATTCAGAATTTCAGAACTCTAAGATAGAGTTTGTGCTAGAACATGGTACCACTGGACAAGCTGACTCAGCTCATGGACAGTCTGCATATCTACTCCCATTAACACTCTTGGCTTTGAGTTTCATATACTGTGGCACTCACATTTTTAAAATACTTTTTTGTTGTTTTTTAAAAAAATACTGTACAGAGGGGTTACAGTTACATGAGCAAGGTAATGAGTACATTTCCTATCAAACATTGTTACCTCCTCCTTTGTTTTTCCCCTACCATCCCTTCTCTCTCACCTCCACAACTACACTCCCCCCACCCCTGCACCTAAATTGTAAAGTTCATTTTTTAACATAGTGTCTTGTACATCTCATTGTTATAATGGGTCAACCTGTATCCCTATTTAAGCATTTTGGTTTTTTCCCTTCCCCTCCCCAAATTAGAGAAGTATATATACAAGATGCAGGGCATCGACATCAAATACAGTGAAACAGGAGTTTCACTAACAGGAGTTATACTATGAGGGAGGAACATACAAAGAAACAAAAATCACATGGTACATTATAAGTATGTTAGAGACAGTAGCAAGAAAGAAAAAACTATTTGTGTCCCTATTTTGGGGTTCATTTCACTTAACATCATCTTATATGGTCATATGTACATAGCTTTTGACCTTTTCTGCTTGTCCTAGACATACACTAGTTATTGCAAATAAGGGAAACCATGGGACCTATGTTTCTTTGGGCCTGACTTACTTCAGTTAATATAATTTTTTCCAAGTTTTTCCATTTCCTAACAAATGGGGCAATGTCATTCTTTCTGATGGAGGCATAGAATTCATATATATATATATATATATATATATATCAATCACATTTTCTTGATCCATTCATCTACTGAGGGGCATCTGGATCGGTTCCATATCTTAGCTATGGTAAATAATGCTGCAGTAAACATAGTTGTGCTGGTAGCTTTAGTATGGTCTTGTTTGTGATCATTTGGGTAAACGTCCAAAAGTGAGATTGCTGGGTCATAGGGGAGCTCCATGTGGAGTCTTTTGAGGAACCTCCATACTGCTTTCCAAAGTGGTTGAACAAGTTTACACTCCCACCAACAATGCAGTAGGGTTCCCTCTGTCCACATCCCCTCTAGCATCTGTTGTTATTAGAGTTCACTTTTGGCATGCATTCCCAGGGAAGAAGTTTGCTTGGACCCTGAAGGGAGATGCAAGGCTTTTATGCCTGGGCTCCTTTGGAAAACAGGAATATGGGCTCTCACTAAACATTTTCCCCTAGATTCCTGGGCCCTTTCTTTGTACCAGACTGGCCCTCCAACACATCATTTCTCAATGTGTCATGAAGAATCTTTCCCTCTTTGTTCATTTTCAATTTGATACAAATCAACACTTCTTTTATTACAATAAAAAATGAATTACCATAAAAATAATACAAATACATTTTTGTTATTAGATTTATCAGTAAATTGTTACATATTCACTAACATTTCAATAAACAGAAGCAGGTCAAATGGAAAAGAGGAGAGAATTATAAAAATCTACTTGTTGTGAGTGACAGTAGGTATGCATATGGTTAACAGAGACAATCACTATTACCTTCATAACTTTGTGTGTGTGTGTGTGTGTGTGTGTGTGTGTGTGTGTGTGAGCGCGTGCGCACGCGTGCACGTGCGCACGCGCGCCAGTACTGAGGCTTGAACTCAGGGCTTGGGCACTGTCCCTCAGCTTTTTCCTTCAAGACTGGTGCATTACCACTTCAGGCATAACTCTACTTCCAAAATTTTGATGGCTAATTGGAGATAAGAGTCTCTCAGATGGCCAAGCACTGGTGGCTCATGCCTGTAATCCTAGCTACTCAGGAGGCTGAGGTCTGAGGATCATGGTTCAAAGCTAGCCCGGGCAGGAAAGTCCATGAGACTCTTTATCTCCAATAAACCACTAGAAAACCAGAAGTGCTGCTGTGGCTGAAGTGGCAGAGCACTCACCTTGAGCTGAAGAACACAGGGACAGTACCAAAAAAAAAATTAAATAAATAAAAAAGAATCTCACAGATTTCCTTGCCTAGGCTGGCTTTAAACCACAATTCTCAGATCTCAGCCTCCTGAGTAGCTAGGACTACAGGCATGAGCAACTAGTGCCTGGCCTTTTGTAACTTTTGATTATTCCATGGTTATAACTAAACCAAAAATGATGAGTAAAACAGGATTCTTCTAAACAAGATGTCCATATACATATAACAAACGACATTCATATAAATATGTAAGGGGTTTAATATTAGAAATGTTTGCCTGTTAATTCTCCAGTTATTTTTGAGTTGATAACAACCTTCCACTTGCCGAGAGCAATGTCATCTCAGCTGCTTCCCTGCTTTGTAGGGAAACTAGCATCATGGGGGTATTTTAACAGAATTAGGAGAAGATATTTGAGTAATTTTCAGCGAGCTTCGTTATTCTTAATTATTTTTAATTTTTATACAAAATGTGGTTCAAAGTTTACCAGTTTCAAAGTTTATCAGTAGACAGTCCCAACAATTCATGGTCTCAAATTATAATGACATTTAAATGATCTTTTTATGAAAGAAAGGAGTTTGAGGCCCACAAATTTCCTGTGTTCCAGAGACTTCTTTCTGGATGGAGGGAGTGGTCTGTTGATTTACATCCTGGCATGCAGCCTTACCCTGGGTAACTAATCCACAGTGTTTTCCAGTCACTGCAGCTGTGGCTTCAGAATATAATCCTACCCAAATCCTGAACCCCAGACACATTATGGAAAATATAAGCCTTTATTGTCTTCTGTAGTTTGCAGATGTGTTTATTGGCCCTAAAGCTAAGAAAATAACTCTTCTTACTAGCAATCATATATAAATCATGCATATACCAAAAGGTTGGTGGTAATAAACATCTGTTCGTTCATAAAAAAAAGTTGCACTAAAACACTTTTCTAGGGTTCTCTTTTCTGTGATTTGGCCCTGTATCAGTAGCCAATCCCTAGATATATTTAGTTACAGTTTTACTGGACAATGGCACTTGAGCTACATCCCTTACCACAGCATCACCTAATATTTTTAAGCCAACAAGGTTGAAACAGTGCCTTGGCAATTGTTTGTATGCTTTAGTTTCTCAATACTATTGCCCAAGAAGCCTGCAGAGTTGCTTTTCTGTGAAGTAGTTAACATCAGCTTCTGTCAGGTTTTTAATCCATTGCTCTTTCAAAGAATTCTTTTGATTTTGTACTTCATACATGTGGTATGCCCCCTTAAGGTATGATGCTTATATTTAACCATAGAGTACTAACTGTAGAAATGTCCTAATGATTTATTTTTGAGCTATATACAAAATGTGGAATAAAATCTATCTGATTTAGTCAATACATTCCTATAGATGGTACACTATAGTTGTAGCACTTCATCAATTCTGGCTATAAATTGACCTCAATACATGAAAAATTAATATTACCTCTTTCCCCTCCCCCCTTTTTAGGTGAGGAACAGTACTAGAGTTTGAACTTAGTTTCTATCACTTGAGCTACTTTACTTTAGTTATTTTTCAGGTAGGGTCATATATTTTTGCCCAGGGCATCTTGGCACTGTGATCCTCCTTCCTATCTTGTCTGTTAAGGATCTCACTTTTTACTATGTGTTGGCCTACTTAGTAGCTGAGATTATAGATTTGAGGCACTGATACTTGGCTGAGGAATTGTACTTCTGAATAAAATTAGTATGAACTTTCTTGGTCTCATTTTTTCTTTTTAGACCCATCTTCTACTGTCACCATCTAACAATACTTCTACTACTACATTTTGAAACATGTTCTTTCTTGAAAAGGAAGTCTTATAAAGATGTTCTCAAGTATTTAGCAAATCCATACTTCATAGAGTACTATATAAAAATAAGCATTATCAACCAGACATTTTGATCAGTTAAAAAATATTCTAACCTCTCAAAAAAGTTCACCTTGACAATTATCTATTTCAATGTTGCAGATAGTCTCAACTCATAAAAAGTTGTGAAAACATAGAAGTTAGAAGCTCAGCAAAACAGGAGCACATCACAAATAAAATAAAATAAAATTTAAAAAAAAATAACCCCTCTGTACAGTATGTTCACAAATAAAATTAAATTAAATTAAAAAATAAAAAATAAAACAAAAAAAAAAAACAGGAGCACAAACATCATTGCTTTTCTTGTTCTGGGGGTGGGTGGCCTTTATGCCTGATAAAAATATACCAGCTTTCAGCTGGTGCTGGTGGTTCAAGCCTGTAATCCTAGCTACTCAGGAGGTTGAGATCTGAGGATCGCAGTTTGAAGCCAGTCTAGGCATAAAAGTCTGTGAGTCTCTCATCTCTAACAAAATACTCAGAAAAAGTCAGAAGTGGTGCTGTGGCTAAATGGTAGAGTGCTAGCCTTGAGAAAAAGAATCTCAGGGACAACACCTAGGCCCTGAGTTCAAGCCCCAGGACTGGCACAAAAATAAAAAGAAAAAAAATACATATGTACACCAGCTTTTCTTCAATGACATCAATTTAAAACAAGTATGATATAATGTAGAGAAGACTGGCCAGGTGTCCACCATGCTGTTTCTATTCTCCTTATGATCCAGTAGATATGCTGTCAAATGGGTGAAGGCATGTGGCTTAGTCTGGCCAGTAGGTTGCAGGCAGAGGTCAGGAAAAACCATGTTTTATGGGTATAGCTCATAAAACCCCTCTCAGAGTTCTCCATGTCATTTCCCTACCCCCACTTACTGTCAGTAACTTAGAGAATTTGATGGACGTCACTGGATGTAAGAAACTTGGTTCTTAAGTGATAGCTTGGTGAGTCCAATCCCTCAGAAACCTACATTATTGGGCTATTCTGTGACATGATTATGAGTTAAATTTGGAGTACTGTTTTGAGCCAACTGAGTCTTTTGAGTAAGAGCATAACTAATGTACATAAATGAGCTGATGAATAAAACAGATAGCTACATTAAATAGATCACATATATGTTTTCTAATGAAATCTGTCTTGGGGGAAAGAAAACAATCACTAGAATGTTCTGTACTCTAAATAGTGACTTAGATTTTCTGATAACAACTAAGGATTTTCCTGTTTAGATTTAATCAGGCTCAAGTGACAGAGCTATAAATTTATGTGAGTAAATATTTAGTCATGTTGACAAACTGAATTTCTCTTAATTGATGGTAAGGCTGGAATTAAACTTTCTTCTCCTTCCCCTTCAATTCCATGTTTACAATCCCACTGTATGACACACCCTAGTTTAAATGGTCTTAAATAGTACCAGTTTAACTAACTTGCATGTTTTTTGTCTGTGACTGTGTTATCCCTATAATTATTTGGGTGCAGGATATTTCTATAAAATTATATTTATTCCAAAAACTTCACTAATAAGGTTTTGCATTTCATTAGTATCAACCCTTTAAACTTTTTGTTTCAGGATGATTTGATTTGTGACAAGTAGAGTACACTTCAAGATGAGCAGAATTAAATGAAATGACATTTGTATTGAAGGAAAGCCAATCTAAGCATTGGTGGTTCACTTATAATCCTGGCTACTCAAGAGATTGTGATCTGAGGATTTTGGTTCAAAGCCAGTTTGGGCAGGAAAGTCCATGAGACTCTTCACTCCAATTAATCACCAAAAAGCTAGAAGTAGAGGTATGTGGTAGATCACTAGCTTTGAGTGAAAAAGCTAAGGGACAGTGCCCAGGCCCTGAATTCAAGCTCCACCCTCCACCCACCCCTACGCATACACAAAGAAATGAAAAGAATTTGATACACACTGTCTGAAGGAGTTTACTACCTGTTGCTCTGAGCTCAGAGGCAACCACATTTCTTTTAACTTACTACACTTTACACTTGGAAAAGGGATTGGCCTTATTTTATAGGATAGTTTATGATTCTTCATGCTTAACAACTACTGGGGCTGAAACAATAAAAGGAAACATTTAGAATTAGCTCAAGACTTGGAAGGAGGTAGAGATGCTTGGAGCAATCAGACAGCTAGCTAAGTGCTAGTTAAGGTGTGTGTGTGTGTGTGTCTTTGTGTGTGTGTGTCTTTGTGCATGTGTATTTAATTGTGCAAAAATTTGGAATGGTTTTTAAATGTTTGTAGTCCTTCAGTTCAGATTGCCTTGGAGATTTCTAATTTTGTCTCGTGCTACCTGCAAGGTATTAAGAACCTTTGCCCTACTTCTCCTCATCTCCTGCCCATCATGAGAACCTGAAATGCCTGGGAATGGGCAACAACTCAAATCAGAGTTGGGAGGCAAGACAGGGAGTGGGAAAGAAAAAGTTTAAGATGGCTAAGGGACTGTGTTTAGGGAGAAGACATAAAGGAGAGGCTCATAGATACCAGGTGTGGGGTGCACAGGCTGCTCAGGCTAGGGTCCTGTTCTTACTGACGAGAACCCCCAGATTCTTATGAAACAGAAGGCTTGAATCTTCAGTAAAACTGAATGGGGATTAGGTGGGATTCCATGTGGACTTAACTTTACTAATTAGCAGTAAAATGGCAGTGTGTGTGTGTGTGGGGGGGGATATTTGGCAAAGACAAACAGTTTCCAGCTCTGGTCTGGCTCATACTCTTGTTTTGTTTTTAATCACAGTGGCATGGACATTCAAGCACACCAAGAATTTTGCCATGAATTCAAGACAAAGAAATATTTAGATATTACTCCCACCACTTAGCGCCTTGACCTGAAAATGGAACTTTTCACTTGTCTGTATGGGTCTAAGGCTTTGACCTAGCAGCACAGTCTACTGAGACTTCCTATGATGGTAGAAGCAGTCCATATTTTTTTAAAATTTATTTTTAATTTTTTTTTAGCAGTACATATTTGTATTGCTTAATTGGTACCAACTTGCCACTTGTGGTATTGTATACTAAAAAAAATGCAGCTGAAGAATTGACTTTTGAGTCTTGCTCCATTAGTTTAAAATTAAATAACCTCATATGGTTTGCAGGTTATATCTAATTATTGGGAGTTAAACAAGAAGTGCTTGTGTATTTTTGATAAGTCTGGTGAGCCCAATGGCCTACATTTTCTTAGGGAATTGATTATAGGCCATTTTTGACAGTAACTTACAATTTTTCTCATTTTGAACATTGAGGGCAAGTTTCGACATGTTTCCAATAGAAATGTAAAACAGTGAACAGAAAGAATCTCTAGGAAGACACTATAGAGATTTTCACTGGCAAGGGTCACTTAGAGAATTTCATGCTTTGCTAAAGAACTAGAACCAAACCGTTCAACTATCTGCCTCTTTGGAAATAGAATACTCACCTGGTGATGTCAGAGGTCCTGGAGCCTATGCAGGTCCTTTGTCAAATTATTTTTTCCAGTAATAAAGGATCTAATATTGAAGAAAATGATAACTCTTATGGCTAGCAGAACATGCTATTAAAATTCAGTTATTAGACAACGTAACTGATTTTGATCACTTATTTATTAAGACCTCTTGTAGGCCAAGGACAAGAATTACCTCCTGTATTTCTTACAACAATGAAAATATTCTTACAACAATTAAATACTATTACTACCTACTTACATAATCAAGAAAACTGATACTTAGAAAAGTTAAGTAACCTGCCCCAAATCAAGGTAATGGCTAGATGCTGGAGGCGCATACCTGTAATCGTAACTATTCAGAAGACTGAGATCAGAGGATCACGGTTTGAAGTCAGCACAGAGAAGGAAAGTCTGTGAGACTCTCACCTCCAATTAACCACCAGAAAACTGGAAGTGGAGCTCAAAGTGGTAGAGTGCTAGACTTAGGCAGAAAAGCTTAGGGATACTTTTCAGGCTGTGAGTTCAAGCTCATGATCACCAGCAACAAAAAATGAAGGTAAATGGTAAAAAAGACAGATAAATCCATGCTAATTCAGCAGTGTTAAGCAACTAGAAACCTTATGAATGGATTTATATTGCTCTCTTTGGGATGAGTCTGTTATAAAAGTGAGCGTTCTCTTTTATTTCTTCTGCCATGGGATAACACAGCAAGAAGTCTTTTGCAAAAGACTGACATCTTGATTTATCAGACTTCCCAACCTCCAGAACTATAAAAAGTACATTTATTTTCCTTATAAAAATTTCAGTATCTGATATGCTGCTATAGTAGCACAAAATAGACTAAGACATCATACCTATCTGAGGCCACACGCAGTCCATGTTATAGTCACTGGTAATAGTTGATCTTCCTGGGATAGGCATAGTTTGCACTTACTTTGTTGTTATTAGTCCATTCGGTTCAGTCTTTACTATTTTCTTCTGACTTTCTCAGTAAATGATATAGAAATTGGAGCAGAAAGCACCGCAGAAAGGGAAAAGGTATTCAATTTTTGAATACCTGGGCCTTCCAGACCCAGATTTCCCTCAGTTGGTTGTGCTTGTTCTGCTTGCATGATTGTCATCTGCCTTTCCTGATCCCAAAGAAAGCTTCTATTCACTCCAGGAGCACCTGTGCTGAGTCAACAGTGGGTGGCTGCTTTCTGCACCAACATTTATTGCTTCATAATCTTAACCTTGGCATTCCAAATGGCATCTTCCTCTGTCAAAGCCCACACGGTCTTCCCATATGTCTGGATGTCTTTATAGTAAACATTTTTGGAGACAAAAATGTGAGCATCGTTTTGCTTTCTCTCATTAGCTGTTTGACATTACACCATAGCAGGTTACATAATGGCTCTAGCTAGTACATATACAAATAATACTACTGTCTTTCTTCTTTGAGACTATTATCTATTCACCTTGATTGTGAGAAGCTGAGGAAGATGTTGTAGGAAAACAAAGACTTGCAAGTAAGACAGACCTAGATCTGAACTCCAGCCTTTTCATTCATTTATTTGACAATATCTATTGAGGATCTGTTATATTCCAGGAATCATTTAAGTGTTGGGATAAAGCAGTAGATAAAACAAAGATCTTTTCCTTACAGAACTCACATTCAAGTGCGTTGAGATAGACATGAAACAAGATAAATGAGAAAAAAACATAATATGTTAGGAAATGAAAAATATTGAAGATAAAAGTAAGGCAGGGAAGTAGAATAGGAAATGGTAAAATTTGTGGAACCAGAAAAGTCTTAACTGAGAAGGCCAAGAGAGTCAAAACCGGAAGGAGTTGAGTGGATCTGTAAACTAGAGTGGTATGACATGAGGTCCAAGTTACCTAAATTTCTTGATAACTTTAACACTTAATGAGAATTCAACACTAAATGGGAACAGAAGCCACTCCTTGATTTGTTCTGAGGATAAAGTCCAATTGTGAAGAGCCTTGGCGCAAGCATTGAATAGCTGTCATTACTTTATTCATTATCACCATCACCAGCATCAGCACCATTATAAATAACTACTGTCTAGGACTAGAGATAGGTGATTTACACATTTATTATCCCCAGATGGCCCTGCTGATGACATGCAGGTAAAAGTGAAGGAAATGTGCTATCTAGGAAAAGGAACATATGGTTTTGATATTTCTATCAGTCTGAGACTTGGCAATGTACAAAACTGGATAATTTATGCAGAGTTTAGTGAGAGGGCTAAAAAATAATCAGAGCATAAGTAGACAACAGAGGTCATGCTATACCCTCAAATTAGGGTCAACAGATCATTACTACCACCCTGCTCCTGCGAAGTGTGAGGGGATGAGGTGAAACAAGGAGGCACAAGCCAGACACAAAAGATAGGGCCTATGGCTTTCAGCGGAGGGCAGCAGCCGGTCTGCAATGACTCCACCAGGAAGGAAGTAGGGAGTCAACACAGCAGCATTTATCAGGTCCCATGGGTCAAATCTGTTAGAATTTAGAGGGGAAAGGAAGCCTATGGGACAGTTTTCTGGTTCAGCCATCATAGCACCCAGCAGATGGAGGAGGGTAAGAGGGAGAGTGTGGGGCAGCAGGAGACAGCCTAGCTAATGGTGAAGGGTAGATCAGATATAATTCTTGTCCTGATACTGGATGCTCACAATTTCTATTGTCCTCTGTATTCAGAGAAAGCCACCCAAATCCTTTTCCTTCCTCCTGTTGCTTTAATCACATTTATTTCCCTCATCTGGTCCCTCCTCTGCCTCTTGACAAAATCCAAGATTTGGTGAGGAATTTTGAGAGATAACTAAGCAAAGATGAAAAAGGAGGGGGAGGAGGAGGAAGGAAGGAAAGGGTAGAAGAGGAGGAGGAGTACAGTGTGCAAAAAGTCAAACTGCAGGGCTGGGAAGGTGGCTCAGTGATAGAGTACTTGCCTTGCATGCATGAAGCCCTGGGCTTGATTCCGCAGCACCACATAAACAGAAAAAGCTAGAAGTGGCACTGTGGCTCAACTGGTAGAACCTTGAGCTGAAGAGCTGAGGGAGGGCGTTCAGGCCCAGAGTTCAAGCTCCATGACCTACCAAAAAAAAAAAAAGCCAAACTGCACAATTAACCCCACTAACCCCAGCCAGTCTCTATTTAGGATATGTCATTAGTGATAGTGATGAGATGTTCTTTGTGTCACCAACATGAAAAGGGCAAGGCCAGAAGTGATCCTGACTAAGAGTGTGTCAATGACACCATTTTATTTTCTCAATAAAACTCAGGGACTGACTCTGGAAAGCAGTATGGAGGCTCCTCAAAAGACTCCACACAGAGCTCCCCTATGACCCAGAAATCTCACTTCTGGGCACTTACCCAAACGATCACAGACAAGGCCATACTAAGGCCACCAGCACAACTGTGTTTATCACAGCAATGTTTACCACAGCTAAGATATGGAACCAATCCAGATGCCCCCAGTATATGAGTGGATGAAGAAAATGTGGTACATATATACAGTGGAATTCTATGCTTCCATCAGAAAGAACAACACTGCCCAATTTGTTAGGAAATGGAAAGACTTGAAAGAAATCATTAAGTGAAGTTACCCAGTTCCAAAGAAATTTAGGTCCCATGGTTTTTCTTATTTGCAATAATTAGCATCCATATAGGATAATCTTATCAGATGAGCTGAAAAGCTCAAAAAACCCATGTACAAATGACCATATAAGTTGATGCTAAGTGAAATGAACCCCAAGATATGAACACAAGAAGTCTGTCTTTATTGTTACTGTTTTAAATGTATCATGTGATTTAATTATTTTTTGTTGTTGTTTCCTTTGTATGTTCTTTCCCCCATGGCATATCCCATGTTGTCACTGTACTAGATTTTGATATCCTGCATCTTGTATATACATATTTCTGATCTGGGGAGAGGAAGAGGAATAACAAAATGTTGAAACAAGGACACAGGATGACCCATTGCTACGAAGATACCTACTGGACAGTATATTGGAAATGAACTTTACAACTTCAGGCAGCAAGGGGAGGAGGGAGGATAGGAATGTGGCAGCTGGGGGAGGAAATGGATAGTGGGACAATAACAAGGAAGGAAAGGGGTAACAATGATCGACAAATAATGTACTCATTGCCTTACTCATGTAACTGTAACCCCTCCATACAACATCTTAACAATAAAATAAAAATTAAAAAAAAGATTCAGGTGCTGGGAAGGTGGCTCAGTGGTAGAGTGCTTGTCTTGCATGCATGAGGCCCTGGGTTCAATTCCTCAGCACCACATAAACAGAAAAAGCCAGAAGTGGCTCCATGGTAGAATGCTAGCCTTGAGCAAAAGCAGCTCAGGGACAGCGCCCAGGCCCTGAGTGCCCCACAACTGGCCAAAAAAAAAAAATTCAGGTGATGACATTAAAATAGAGCAAGATATGGAAGTATGTCAACAATATAACTTCAACCACTATGCACCATTGATCTCTTTGAGCTTAGCTTACCTCACTTAACATGATTTGTTCTAGGTCCATCCATATCCCTGAGAATGACATAATATTATTCTTTTTAATGGCTGTGTAAAATTCCATTGTATATAGGTACCATATTTTTGAATCTGTAAGGAATCTGGGCTGTTTCCACAAGTTGGCTATTGTGAATAGTGCAGCAATGAATATGGATGTGCAAGTGTCTTTACCATATCTTAGCTTGTGCCATTCTGGGTAGATGCTCAGGAGTGGTATGGTTAGGTTGTAGGAAAGATCTATGTTTAGTGTTTTGAGGAACTTCCAAACTGCTGTCAAGAGTAATTCTATAGTTTACATTCCCACTGACAATGCAATAGGGTTCCTTTTTACCCACATCTCTGCCAACATTTATTGTTGGAATTCACAATGGTGGCCAATTTAACTGGGGTGAGATGAAATGTCACAGTTGTGTTTATTTGCATTTCCTTTATGGCCAGGGATGATGAGCATTTTGTCTGTTTCTTTGCATTCTTATCTCTTCTTTTGAGAAGTCTCTCCTTAGCTCCTTTACCCATTTAGTGATTCGCTTTGAACAGGGCTGACTTCTGGAGCTCCTTGTATATGGAGACAACAATTGGTTGGATTTTGTTTTTTGATCCAATCTGCTGCTCTATGTCTTTTGGTTGATGATGAAATATGTCATATTTCCTGTCATTTTGTTATTTTCCTGTATTATGCTTCTTTCCTCTCTTGTGTTTACTAAGCTAGTCTTCTACTGACTTTTGTTTAACGCTGTGTTTCCTTGAGTTTGTTTTCTTCAGATTGTATATTTCCCGTAGTATCCTCTATAGTGCTGGTTTATCCTCTTAGTGCTGTTTGTCATGAAAGGTTTTAGTTTTCCCCATTGACTCTGAATATTAGCTTCTCTGGGTACACCAGTTTGGGTTGGAAGTTTTTGTTGTTGAAGGCTTGTATTATGCTACTCCAGGCTCTCCTTGCATTGAGAGTTTGTATGGAGAAACCTGAAGTAACTCTAATCTTCTTTCCGTTGTAATAAAGTTCTCTTTTTGATTTTGTTGCATTTAAAATTAATTCCTTAATTTTTAAGTTCAAGGTTTTCACTATAAAGTGGCTAGAGGTATTTCTTCTTGGATCCTGTCTGCTAGTAGTTCTGTATGCCTCTTGAGATTCTCTCTCTTGAGATAGGAGAAGTTTTCTCTTATTATTTTGTTAAATAGGTTTTCATACCTTTGGTTGAATTATTCTCTCTCATCTATCCAGATCATGCTAAGATTTGATCTTTTGGCAAAATCTGCGAGTTTTTGAATGTCCCTTTGGTATGTTCTAAGTGTTTTTTCCATGCCTTTGATCTTTTTTGTTTTAATTACTTTGCTTTATCCTCAGCTACTGTTATGCTGTTTTCTACTTCACTTGTTCTGTTGCCTATACTTTCAGCTGTTCTTTGCAGTAAGGAGATAGAGCTTTTCATGGTGTCTAGCTCTTTATTGATGTCAGTTCTCAGGGTGTTAATTTCTTCTTCCATTTCCTTTATTTTATTTTATTTTATTTTTTGGTCCGGTCATGGGGCCTGAACTCTGGGCCTGGGTGCTGTCCCTCAGCTCTTCAGCTCAAGGCTAGTGCTCTACTACTTGAGCCACAGCACCACTTCTGGCTTTTTTTTTCTTATGTGGTGCTGAGGAATCGAACCCAGGGCCTCAGGCATGCAAGGCAAGTGCTCTACCACTGAGCCATCTTCCCAGCCCTTCCATTTCCTTTATTGAGGTGTGTAATGTTTCTATCTTTTTAATCATTTATCCTTGGATTTTCTTGGATCTTTCCTCCTTGAATTCTTCTATTTGTTTTTGGATCTGCCCTTTTACTGCATCAGCCAGTTTTCTCATTATTGTTGTAATGGTGCTTTTGGTTCTCCATCTCTTCTTTGCTCACACTAGAGTCCTTCCCTGAATTGTTGGTTTTTGAGAGTGGCATATTGTCTTGATTGCTCATGAATTTTGTGATCTTTCCCTGTGATTTACCCATTCAAGTTCAAGATTTTTTTTTGTAGAGATGATTACGATTTGGTACTAGGTTCAGTGGTAATTGTTAGGTCTACTGGGGAGTACAGCCCCTCCCCGTCCTTTTCATCTGCCTTAAACCAGTAATCACCTGGCTGTGAGTCAGCAAAGGATCCCAGGCTCGGAGGTCACTTCCTCATCTGCTGAGGTCATTTCCTGAACCACCTGGTCATACCTCCCATGGACACTGAGGGGTTCTCCAGGCTCTGAGATCACTTCCACATCTGTTGTGGTCCCACCTCCGGCTCTTCCCTATATAATCTGGCTCAACATGAGTCCTCTCCTCTTTTTCTCTTTTTCCTTCCCCTCTGTCTCCACACATCACCTGTGTAGGCCAGCAGTTTGCTCTATCCCCAATAATTTTTTTTTTCCTGAACCATGTGGCAGTTACTTTTCCTTACAGTAATGGGATGTGGGTCTGTGGTTTTCTTCTGGGTGCTTGTGCAGTTGGTATCCCCTGGAGAGGCATGGGCACCCTTTTGGGTCTAGCTGAGTGCTGTCTCTGGCCCTGCTGTGTCCAAGAGTGTCATACATGGGGATAGGAGCCGCAGCTCTGTGGACTGTCTTTGACTTCCTTGTTAGGATGTTTAAGCAGGCTTCTGGGACAGGCTGGGTGTAAACCCCTGGTTGGTGTGGGTATGGGTGTTCCACAAGGTAACATGGATGGTCTTTTGGGGTCACCTAGGTGCAGAGCATGGGTGCTATGGGTGAGGTGTCCTATGTATGGATGCCCTGGCTTGCTTTTGAGGCTGTCTGGTCTTCGTGTGACCCTTGACACTGTGAGTGTTAGCTTCCCATTTGGAGGTGCGCACACAGGCTTTTGGGTCTGGCTGGATGCAGAGCCCCAATTCAGGGAGTATAAGGCTGGACTTGGGTGGGTGATTCCCCTGTTGGCCACTACCCCTTGGGTGGCCAGTGGTGTCCCTCTCCTGAACAGACAGATGGGTTAGGCTGTGCACAGACACTGTTCCTTCCCCCCACCCCTTGCAGGGCATTGGGCAGCATTAGAGACCCACCATGACTGTTCAGGGATTAAGGGACCTGCCAAGACCTTCCCTGAGGTTAGGTTCCCCCCACCTCCTGTGTCTACTGGCAGCATTAGGGGCCCCACAGAGACTGTTCCTGGGTTAGGTCCCCCACTGAGAAAAATACTGAGGTAAGAGGCGCTACCTTTCACTCAGCACTGGTGGGTGAGTTGGGAGGCAGCCTCTGAAGCAGGAGCCTTCTGGCCCAGATCTCTAGTTCAGGTAATCCTGGCTGGAGCCCTATGTTTCACTCATCCCTGAGGGCTGAGCTCAAGGGCAGGACTCTAGTTTGGAGCATTGCCTTTCCATCCCTCTGGTTTGGATTCCTGATGCTACCAGCTCCTGGCAATATTGGTGACAGGCTCAGTTGGAAGCCTTAGCTCCACTCTTTATCACAGGCCAGCAGAAGGTTAAGGCCTCAGCCACTGGTGTGGGCTGAGGCTGTGGCAGTCTCTTGAGTAGGAGCCCCAGGCTTTGTCCTTTGTCCCAGGTTCACCCACGCCCATTCTCTGAAGCAATCTCAGGAGGCTGTACCGTCTTTTTGCCTGGTACAGGCTGAGTCTGTTGCTGTCTCTGGGTGCTGAGCACCAAATGTTTTCCTTCATCCCCAACTCTCCCAAGCACCAATTCCTGACACAGTCTGGTGCAGGCTGAGACCTAGGTGGTCTCTGGGTTCTGATTTTGTATCTTGTTTATGCTTTCCCTCCCCCACCTACCTATGTCCTACGCCTGCTTCTATGCCAGGGGTTTATTCCTTTCCCAGCCATTCCCGCTGGCCTGGGGGAGCGCAGGATGTTACTCATGGTGTTTGGTGTTCTAGTGCTTTCCTTCCCAGGTTTCAAATGTTTAGTTGCAGAACTGCAGCTGCTGTCTTGTCCAGCAGTTGCTCCAAGCAGAGATTTTGAGTTGAACAAAGATTGCTGCTAAGTTGAGGGCTATTCTGTTCAGAAGTCTGCACCAAGCTGAGGACTGTTCCCTATGTCAGGCTTTCTGAAAGGGAGGTCTACACCAAATGTGGTTTCCTTCCAAGTGGGGCTCTTCACAAAGAAAATGGCCATGTCAAGCCATGATCTACACACAGCTGTGGGCTGCCGCCTAGCAGGCTACAATGGGACCTGGTTAGATGGACTTGTTTTTTCAATTTTTCTCCTCTTCCTGAGTTTCAAGTTTGATGTTTCTTGATTGGCACTAGGCTCTGATTGCCTACCTTTATTTCCTGGTTAGAGCTTTGTATTTCAGATTGAGTAGCCAGAGTTCTGGTATTGCCCTGTCTCTAATCTTTCATCTTGAATCTTTTTTCCAGATTTTAAAATCTGTGGTTGGTTGAACCTGTGGATATGGAAGTCTGATTATATGTTAATATTTGTTGCAGAATATTGTTGTAGAATCTCTTGGAAAATGATTCTCCAGCTGGGTGCCAGTGGCTCATGCTTGTAATCTTAGCTTCTCAGGAAGCTGAGATCTGAGAATCATGGGGTTTGAAGCCAGCCTATGTGGAAAGTACGTGAGACTCTCATCTCCAATTAACCAGCAAAAGCTGGAAGTAGAGCTGTGGTTGAAGTGGTAGAGTACTAGCTTTGAGCAAAAAAAAAATTGGGAACAGTGATTAGGCCCAGAGTTCAAGTTCTAGGACCAGCATACACACAATAAAGAGACTCACCAAACTGATTATTTTGATGCTTTTGTGTGTGTGTGTGTGTGTTTGTTTTTGTTTTTGTTTTTTGGGTCCGGTCATGGGGCCTGAACTTTGGGCCTGGGCGCTGTCCCTCAGCTCTTCAGCTCAAGGTTAGCGTTCTACCACTTGAGCCACAGAGCCACTTCCGGTTTTATTTCTTTTTGCTTATGTGGTGCTGAGGAATCGAACCCAGGGCCTCATGCATGCAAGGCAAGCACTCTACCACTGAGCTACCTTCCCCGCCCTATTTTAATGCTTTTAAACAAAGTGATTTTTTTTCAAATTTTTTTAAATTTAATTTAATTTTATTTGTGAACATACTGTACAGAGGAGTTACAATTACATGGGCAGGATAATGCGTACATTTCTTACCAAGCATTGCAGCCTCCTCCTTTAAACAAAGTGATTTTTATGGATAATTTCTATAAAGAGAATACTAAGCAACTTAAAGGATGTTTCCTTAATGGTTTCATTTTGATTTCTGTTTACATATATAATACTAAAGCTGTGCTTTGAGAGCTTTAGTTTAAGGGGTGACAAATACTTTCTCCTCAGGCTAGAATCAGATAATAGTTAAACATGAAATTTAGAATAATCATTGTCTTATATTAGATCAACCATAGAGTAGATCCAGAGACTGTTGTTTCAGTGCAGTATAATTTGTTTTTCCTTTACACTAAGACCAAGCTTGTTCAGTTCAATGAACCTTTTTTGAGCATGTGGCAGATATTCCTAGCGCTGGATTAGGCACTAGGAAAACAGAATGGTACCAACTTCCTTCTCTTAAGGAGACATAGCAGAGACAGATGTGTAAAGAAATTATTTTGACCCTTTATGGTAAATGCAAATGAAGCTAACTGCAGGAACTGTGAAAACTCAGACAAAAGACTAAAAGAACTACTCAAATCAGACCTACTTGCTTATGAGCTTGTTGACTCTAGTGATTAGAACTCTTTTTTTGAATTTTGGTCAAAATAGTGGCTAATGCAACGAAGCATATGGATAGTGAGACATCTCAACAGTTATGATTGTGCTTGGCTGACCTCACTTTCCAAAGCCATGTCAAGAGTGAAAATAGCCATATACATCAAGGGGTAGGAGCAAGGGCTCCCAGAGGCCAGCTGATTCCTTTAAGACGGCTTTTCTTAGGTCAAAACAACATCTTCTTGCAAGAGGCCAAAAAGTTGCCAAGTTTTCCCTGATACTGGGATTAAGATGCTAGATAGCAAAGAGTAAAATAATGCTAATAATCCTAATAATTGTTTTATGGTGTATGTGCTGGTACTAGGGCTTGAAATCTTGAAATAAGGACCTGGACACTGTCCTTCAGCTTTTATGCTCAAGTCTGGTACTCTACCACTTGAACCACAACTCCACTTCTGGAGTTTTTTGGGTTTTTTTTTTTTTTACTGGTTAATTGCAGGTAAGATTCTCATGGACTTCCTTGATCAGGCTGGCTTGGAACATTGATCCTCAGAGCTCAGCCTCCTGAGTAGCTAGGATTACAGGTGTGAACCACCGACACCTTGCTGGTTTTTACTTTTGAAAAATGTAGAATGCTGTGAGTGGTGAATTGTTTTGTGGTATGCCAAGGAGTAGGTAAAAGTGATGAGTGAAGAGCTGTCATATGGGATGATGACAGAGTTGGGGTTCAGATGGATGTTCTGGTTCTGTTGAATGTCACATCTCTGTGGAGGCTGTGCTATTTGGCTGTTGCTTATGCTAGTTCAGTTGTTGAATACTTCTCTGTAGGACAGATGTGTATGGGCCCTAAATAGCTATGCCAAAGGACAGGTATCTTTTCCATTGTTTTTTTTATAAGTATGTTTTTATTTAAGCTCTGAGATGTAAATTAATTATAAAAGAATAGTTAATGCCAAAGATTTTAGTTTTAAGTATTCCTTGCTTTGGGGCTTTGAGTCAGTTTAGATTTTGGATATTGCCCTACATTAGAATTTTTCATCGCACAGACCTATTTTCAAATAGTTTCCTGGAGAATTCAGGGGAATTTCATCTGGATCTTGTAACTAAATCTTTACTTTTTCAATGTAATTAATTCATTTTCTTAGTCCTGTGAATTCTTTAAAAAACTTTAATCTCCCATAATTTTATGATGCTTACTTTCTTTCAAAGGTCTTTCATTATTTCTTGTAATTAGATCCCCCTAAATGTTATAAAAGCTTCTTTGTCTGCTACAATGGAAAGGCAGGATTCAAAACCTTTTTAAAAAAAACTTTCCAGGCCATCCAGCTGTTCCAGCCACTTTCTTAGCTGAAATCCTAAAAGCTGCCTGTACCCTGGAAGAGATCTGAACAACTGGGACCCAAAGTCTCAGGGAAGTCAGCACATTGGCTATACTTTACTCTGGTTTCATTCTGTCACAGTTACTCTAAACTTTTTATTTCAGCCCAAATCCAAAGTCTCTGTTGATCATCCTTGGGCACAAACTACAGAAATGAATTTTTTTCTGCCAATTCTCCATCCCAAGTTAATAAGTGAGAAAGTTTAGGACCCCATGGGTAGTATTTTTTATCTGAAAGTGAAAATAACTTTCTTATCTGCTACCTCTGTCTTGCCTTTTTTTTTTTTGCTTTCTTCATTCCTATCTTGTTGGAACAGATTTAGACCACCAGGACTATAGTAGTAATTAAGATAACAATTGGTTGCTCATAAACAATTTAATTAGCAAAAGATGAAAATGTAATAGTGGAGACAAATGGAAGGAGTGCAGATTCAGAAATGTTATAGTAAATATTTGTAAAAACTATTTTCACTTTGCTTAGTTATTTTATACGCATCATCTTATTTAATCCTGACAGGTGATTGCTAATCTCCTGTTTACAGGTGAAGAATGGAAACTGATCATTTAAATCCCTGGAACTACACATCCAGCCAATGGTAGTCATAGTTCTTGCAAAGTTAGGTGATTTTGCTTTGCTTGTGATTTGTCTTAATCTGTGCAGGCTGTTATAACAAACTTCCAATAGGCTAGAAGAGGCTTATAAACAATAGAAATGAATGTCTCATAACTCTAGAAGCTGGATCCAGGCCTCCAGATCCAAGCTCAAGTCTAAGATCAAGGCATAGTGACTAGTGTCTGGAAAGAATCAGCTTCCCTGTTCATAGAAGGCTAGCTCCTCACTATAGCTTCACGTGGTGGAAGTGAACAAAGGATCTTTACACAGGCCGTGGGTCTCATGCTGACTCCACATTCACAGCTTGATAACCTCCAAAGACACCTCTGAACACCATCATATTAGAGATTAGGTTTCAACATAAGAATTTGGGTATGACACATTGAGTCTACAGCATAGTTCAGCCTATATTAGTACTTAGGGTAGAGTGCCAACCTTGAGCAAAAAAGCCAAGTGAGACTCAAGTTCAAGCCCCAGTACTGAAAAAAAAGATTTAAAGTTACTGTTTTTGATTGGAAGGTTTAAGGGAGAGTAGGGTGGTTGACAATGCCAGAAAGTGGTTTGAATTTTCCAGGTCTTTGTATATTATCACAGACAAAAGTACAGGTTGCCAAAGGTTAGAACATATGGCAAGGCCTAGGTGCCACCAAAGCTATTTTTTAACCAGGGAAGCCAACAATGTCTCTTGAACAGAACTTTGTCATCTTTGTTATTTTATAAACCTCTGTTGGAGCCAGACTACAGTTGGAAAAGCCAGGCTTTCTACTGTGTTTCTCAAGTTTTTCAAAAAGTTTGAAATTTCACATTGCTGCCACATCCTGTCCGGTGAAGACAAGATTACCTGCTAAGAATAATCTGGATAGCCAATAGTATAATTTAGTTGATTTTTCCTGTCATATTCTTCACTGACAAGTAAAGAAGTGCTCAACAAGCAAAGTCTTCTTTGTTCTGGGACAGAAGAATTACATGGTTAGCTTGATTGGTATTGATTGATTTTTTTTATATGTGTGGTACAAACCATCCCCCAGAGGCAAATTGCCTAAATCACCTTTTGAAAGACATGCACATACTCATCTTTGCAGCCAGTATTAAGAGGTGTGGGTGGCAGGGGATTCCAGGTGACTCAGTATGTCTGGCATCTGGGTCAGGAACTTATCCGAACCAAGGCAGAGGTATTGTGATGCTGTAGATGCTGCATACAAATGGCCACCACATCATTGCATATGGCATCTGCTATAGGGGTAATTTGAGCCTGTTTTGAGCCTGTTTTGAGGGTAGATGACCCTAAATCCGTAGTTAGCAGAGAAAAATTCCTTCAGGGTTCCTTACACAGGAATCAACCAGGATGATTATTTAAGAGCCTAGGCCAGCTGGGAATTGTGACTCACCAGAAAAAACATCATTCAGCTGCAGCAATGGCCCAAATGGGCCCAGATATAATTCACACAAGTGACAAACCTTGCTATCTTCCAAATGAAGCAGGTTTGGCAAGGATGCAGAATGCAAGAGTTTAGGGTCATGGCAACTTCCACCAAGATTTCAAAAGGTGGCCTGGGAAGTCAGACAGAAAATTTCTTTGGGGCCTGATAGGGTGATGCCTAGTGGAACTATGGTAATGAAGCCACAGAGAAGGTGGCGGTGTTAGTGCCATGGAACATTCTCCACAGAAATCTGTAAGCAGTGTCACACAAGTCCTCAAAAGTAGACATACCTGCTTGCAGCCTGGGAGAGCCACCATGTGGGCAGAGACAGACAGAGCTGAGAGACATAGCACCCTCCACATGGATTTCAAAGGAAATATCAAACTAGGGGAAACAGGCAGAGACCTGTTACAGAGCCTCCACAGAAAGGGCCAATGCTGATCAGAAATGGAGCTGCAGTAGAGTCCCCACCATAGCAATACTTGCCATGGAGACACCAGAACTGCACAATTTCCATCGTGAAATGCTGGCCTGGGATAGCTGCAGGGAATAGACTCCAAATTCAAGTTTTTAAGGCTTCTGAATGGGGGGGGGTGTTCAGCCCCTGACCCAGTATGGACAAGATGCCAGACTTGGAGCTTTGGGGCTTGATGTTTACCCTGCTAGGTTTTGGTCTTGCTTTAGGCAGATTGCTCTTTTCTACTTGCCTATTCCTTTCTTTTGGAGCTGGAATGTTTTACCTTGTGCTAGCCCCATCACTGTATCTTAGAAGTATGTAACTCTGGGAAGTATGAAATTCTGGAAAGTATATAACTCTGTTTTACAGGTTTACCACTGCAGGAAGTTTGCCTGACATCTTAGATGAGGCTTTGGACTTTTGAAGTAATGCTGAAGTGAGTTAAGACTTTGGCTCTACTTGGATGGAATAAATTGTATATACGAACATATACGTTTCATGAGTAGAATTCTACAATCTGAATATGGTACATTACCCTGGACTCAGGTAGTTTAATCTCTCAAACCTCATGTATATGGCATTAAGAGGGTAGAAACTTAGCAGACTATGGTATCTAGAGGTGGTGCCTTTGGGAAGTGATTGAATTGGGCCATCATGGTGCAGCTTCCATGTTGAATCCTGGTGGCTTTGTAAGGAAGGGAAAAGAGGGAGAGAATTTACACACATATACCCAAACTCCACCATAGTGTGGTGGCAACTAGACTTACGCTATGCCATGTTCTTTGGACTTACAGCCTCTAAAACTGTGAGCTAAATAAACTTCTTTTATAGTCCCCTGACACTTAGCAATTCTTATGGCTGTTACAAGAACCTGCTTCTATTTCTGAGAGAAGGTCTCTAAAGGCAAACGTATGTATGTTTTGCTCATGGGGGTTTTCCAGAACCTGGCACAATGTCTGGCAATGAGCAAATGCTCTGTAAATATGTCCTGACCATGCAATAGAGCTCTAAGTCCCACAGTCTACTTGTGTAAGTTTATCTTCTCAGTACTAAATACAGACTAAAGGATTCTGGAGTTTAGGACATATTGGTCACACATAAGAGAAATTGGCTTCTGCAGTTCATCATATCCTGCTTAGCTGTTCCACCAGAACAGAAGCTCCAGGGAGAATGCAATGGAGACACACTTTTTTCAGAGCTAGAAAGTCTTAGAAAAGGCTCTTAGTCTTAGAGATCCCTGTCTTAACAAAGAAACAAATCTGGCAAGGTCTAAATTCACTCTTCTAAAAACTATGAAGACAAGGGACTGGGAAGGTGGCTCAGTGGTAGAGTGATTGCCTTGCATGCCTGAGGCCCTGGGTTCGATTCCTCAGCACCACATAAGCAAAAAGAAAAAAGCCAGAAAACTATGAAGACATTGAGTAGTGGACTAGTTTAGCAGTCTTATTTTAATAGAAAGATGTCCAGGAGAATGGAAACTGACTCTGGATAAAGAAGAGAGTTCTGGAAGACTCTGTCTTGATTCATCTTCACTCTCTTCTCTGGTCTGGAAACTAATGGTATCAAATGTCACTTTAGTTAGATTCCTTGGAATCAGATTGTCTTCTCTCCATCCCCAGGCCCACGTCTGTGATTGGGCCTCTGGCTGTGGGGTAGATTAGTAGATCGGTATCTTTCTCCAGTATGCATGGAAGAGTCACAGAATCCTTATTGTGGCTGTCAACAAATTAGCAATTTTCCATCAGGATTAGGTATGTAGAAAATGATGCTATAGGCAAAAGGATAAACCGGAACCATTTCCATTTGTTTTTTTTTTTTCCCATGTTACAGATCTGTGAGAGGCTGGTGAAAATTGCTATTTTAATAGTTTCCCTTATCCTATCTGACGCCTTAAAAATTTGAATAATCTTTTGTTGCCACAAGGTAATTTGAAGCAGGTGACTTCCTCCCCTACCCAATTTCCTTAATTTGAGAGAGTGGAATGTAGTCTGAACAGAAGGTTATGAAATACTTTATATTTCAACTTTATTGCTAAAGAATTGGTACATTGTTTAACAGGTTGAGTGAACTTTATTCTCTGATTTAGTTCTCCAGTGCCTTGAATGGTGCCATGAGATTTAAATCTTTTTTTGTAGTTTGCAGAAGTGCTCATGTCAAACTTCCTATAATATTCCAGAGTCCAAGTTTGGAGATAAGTCTACTTTTAGATTTAATTTTTGTTTTTTTAGTTTATACTTGGCATCAAAAACTATAAAAAAAATTTACATGAGCCAGTGCTCAAAAATATCCTGGAAGCTGCTTTTGATCCTAAATTTCCAGGGGGAAAGATCAGAAGATCGGTTTCCTGTTGGGGCGTTGAACAATGGTAGTTTCTGCCAATTGCCCTTTTTAGGGATTAAAGTTTTATTAAAGTCATCAGCTAGAGAATGTTGGGTGTGAGTATTTTTTAAAACAACTCTAAATCCATAAGTTAGCAAGATTATAAATGAGGTTGTCAGCAACTATAGTTTGTTAGTTTTTCATCCATGAGATTGTCAGTGACTACAGTTAATCTGTTTCACCCACTGTGTATTTATTGAGCCTCTATTACCTTTCATCCAAATTTAACTCAAGCAAGATAAATGTAAATTTACTGTTACATTCTGAACAGAAAACATTACAAGTGTGATCAAATACTAGGTTTTAAGATAATCTGCTCTCTGTTTTCATTCCAGTAATCTTCAAGTTCCCCTTAAAAAGAGAGAAGGGAGAAAAGGCTTTTGATTTAAAAATCATACAGAAAAAATTATGTGAAGTTAGGTCTTTCATTTTGTATACCTGTATTCTTAAATTTATCCCTTCAGAAGTTTAACTTTTCTCCTCAAATAATCATTGAAGTCCACGAAAGATAAAAATAAAAAAGTAAGAAAGACCCAGTAACGTGCTAATCTGCATTATGTACATATTACACTGGCAACTTTACCCATTATGCTTTGTGACAGGAAAGTAGCTTCTGTGAAGCCGCAGAGCATCCTAGGGGAGAGATACAGTATAAGAGATGTGAGTACAAGTATCAACCCTTTTATATTGGCAAAGGCATAAACATCACATATGCAGTCATTAGTGGTTTAATTTTTTTGTTTATTTTCTGTGTTTGTGCTAGTACTGGGGCTTTAACTCAGGGCCTTTAGCTCTTACATAGCCTTTTCAACTCAAGGCTAGTACTTTACCACTTGAACTTTCTCTCCACTTCTGGCTATTTGCTGGTTAATTGTAGACAAGGGTCTGCCCAGGCCGACTTCAAATTGAAATCCTCAGATCTCAGCCTCCAGAGTATCTAGGATTATAGTCATGAGCTAACAGTGCCTGACTCAGGCATTAGAGTGTTGATAGGATCTTATAGCTGTATGCACTCTACCACTGAGCTATGTCTCCATTGATTCTCAATTTACCTTCCTCTGTGTAGTAGTTCAAAATCTGTGGGGAAACAAATAAATGTTTTTTTTTATTTATATGATTGTCGTTAAACATCTAAATATGCATTTTTCTCATCTCACTCAGGAATATTGTTTTCAATTAGTGTTTTAAATAAACCATTTAAATGATAGTAAGAATTTTTATAAAATAATGATGTCATTTGGCAACTAAATATTGAGTAGTGATAGCTACAGCATGAGGTTTCTGGTGCTGGATTTAATAAAGGTGAATAGGATTTGGATTCTGTCTGTAGAAATGTGTAGCCAAGCAAGAATGACAAGCTCAGATGAGCATAATCTGATGTACTAAGAAAGTTTGTGCAGAAGAGAGAAAATTACCTGTGTTTGTGATGGATAGGAGGAAGGGCGGGTCAGAGATGTAGATAGGAGGGAGTGACTGCTGAGTTTGAGCTGATTCTGGGAAGTATAAGTGTGAGTCAGAAGGATTACAGGAGAGAGGGATGTGAAGACGTGTGATTAACTAAAAGTAAAACTATCCTAAGAGAACTAATGAACATAATTAATAGGTAAAACACTGTTGGTACTGGAATTTACCCTAAAAATTCATGTTTAAATGATGGTAAATGTGTGTGTGTGTCTATAGTGTCAATGGTACTTCATACAAAGACTTATTTTAAGTGGACTAGAAAAGGGTTCTTTAGAAGACAGCCAGGCAACACCCACTCAAATCTGTGTGTGCTTTGGTCCATAATCCCAGTGCTGGGAATCTGGCCTACAGAAACAAAATCAAAAGTTCCTAAGACTATGCATACAAAAGTAGTTATCACAACATTGTTTTTGGTGGCAAAAGTCTGACAACAATGAGAATGCCCCTCAAAGAAGAATAGCTGCACAAATTATGGTCTTGATTACTCCGTGGAAAACTATAAAGCTATTAGAATGGCTAAAGTTCAGCTGTGCAAGTTGAAATGAAGTGATTTCTTCCAGTCATGTTAGGTAAGGAAAACATAATACAAAAAACAACACATAATGTGATCCCATCTTTATAAGAAACAAAATAGCATGGATCTGCATAACCATGCTGTGTGTATGTATTTATTTAACTAGGATTATATGAGCACTGCTAAAACTATGGTGAATCCAGATGTGGAAACAACATCATTTCCTGTGGAGGATGGTTTATGTGAGAAAAGGAGGAAGAGGAGAGGGGGAGGGCAAGAAAAAAAGAGGAAACAGAGGGATGTGATAGAATGCTTGCCTGCACACACAGCATGGTCCTGGGTTTCATCCCTACTATTGGGGGGGGGGGAGAAAGGAAAAAGAGCAAGGAGGAATGTAGTAAAAAGATATGATTATCTTATGTTTATTAATATACATATATGTCCAATATATGTATGTATAGGTAGAGAGAAAGGGAGGCTCAGAGAGACTTTTCTATGAAAATAAAGAAGTAAGACTGCGGGGTGTTCCAGGCAGATTGAGACCTGTGTGAAATCACCAGCACATGTGGAGGATTACAGAGAATCCCAGCACCAGCTGTGGTTAAGACCTATCTTTTTACTTTGCTATCTGATATTCCTATCAGACTTCACTAAAAAGGTAGGTAGGAGGAGGATCTTCCTTTTCAAGCTGATGGGTACTTGTTACTTTTATCTGAAAGGAATTCTAACCCGTCTGTTGACATTGTGGCTGGTAGAGTGTGAGATCTCTTCCTACAGGAGGACGTGGGCCCGTGATCTGTGGATCTTGGCAGCACAGGCCTCTGGACAGGCAGCTGAACCTGTGGGAGGGCAGGAACTCTGCTGTATATCTGGTCTTGCTCTATCACAGTTCCCCTTGCATCCACTTACTTTTCCTCTCCAGTCCTAATCCCACAAAAGCACCCACTATGTGTGTTGGAGGCAGGACAAGCATATAAATGAGCAGCTCTCACAAAGAACTTTGGTACCCACATGCCAGCTACATGTTTCCTTCAGTCCCCTCTTCCCTCAGATTCCCAAGACAAAAGCTTTCTTTGTCTACTTGAGACATGAAAATACCCTTCATGGGTCTAGATATATCTCTGCTAAGCCAATTTTATATATTGTCTCCTGAATGCAACTAAAATAGAGAGTACTGTCTTCTCCCTCCCTTTCTCTCTGGGCTAGTAGAGAGGAGGCGACATCTTGGCTTCTGATCATTTAGGACCCAACTAAAGGACAATTTCACAGTGGATTTGGAAGGTGTTGCTCAGAATCATCCAAGACCTAGAGTCCTCCCTGCCTCCACCTCTACGAGTCACCTGCAATTTCTTTATACGTAACTATGACACAAACACAGATAAGACAGAACTCCAGCCCTCAAGGAAGTGACTACCTAGCCAAGCACCCACGGGTGGCTCGGTGGATAGGGCAACACAATGGGGCACTCAGAAGGAGTCAATGTGCTGAATCTCTGCATGGGAGCAAACACGTCTATCAGCCTGCATTGCCTCTGCCAGCCTTCACAGCTAAGTGGGCCGAGCTCGTGGGCACCCTCCTCCCCCATCTGCATCAAGCACAGGAGCCCAGACAATGAGTGTTCAAGGCTGACACCTCAAATCTACCTGTGTTACCACAAGATTCAGTCCTGCTCATGGCTTCAACCTGAATGTGAACAATTATCCTGCGATGTAGATCTAAAAGCTTGTGAAAGTTCTTTCATCTGTATTTCATTAACTCTCATTTCAGTCTCCTCAAACATGACTATCTTAAAATGCCTCTCTATAAACTAAACGAAAACAAAAGCAAAACTTTTTTCATAAATGTTTCTTGTGGCAAAGGAAAAGAAGGGAAAAAAATAGAGAGTAACCATTGTTGCGCTGAAAGTTAGACTGAGTGGCAGGGAAAGGAATGGAGCCACCTCGAGCCTCAGGAAGTCATAGGTTCTAAAACACAGGCGAGAGAACCAAAACCACATCCAAATAGGGGCAAAAGATAAACGGTCTTTTGTTATAAAAGATGCAGGGTACCAAAATCAAGTAACAAAACGCTGAAACAAGGACACAAGATGACCCATTGCAACAATGATAGCCACAAAATAGTATATTGGAAATGAACTTTACAACTTCAGAGGGAGGGGGGAGTAAGCGAAGTGGGGGAAAGGAAGAGATAGTGGGAGAACAACAAAGTAGGGGTAACAATGCTCCACAAGAAATGTAGTTATTACCTTACTCATGTAACTGTAACCCCTTTGTGCAGCATCTTTATATAGCAAGGCTGTTGCTGGAATAAACAGTTGTATCATCAAAAAAAAAAAAAGATGAAGGATCTTAAATAGATAGAACTGTATAAACAAACAGAAGAGAATAGGAAGGAAGAATAGTGGGAATAAAGGTATGAAAGTATCCAGGAGCCTTGGCAATACTGTCTTCAGGTGCCAGGACAGGGTTACCTGTCCAATGACATCTGTCTATTTTGCTGTTAATAAAAAATCCTGGCCGTTTGGTGGGAGTCCTCAGCCAGGATTTGAAGGAGAGACAGAAACTATTATGCAGTGTTTAAGATGTGGTCTCTGGAGTCATGCTGTGCTTTTTAGCTGTGCCCTGTTCTAGGCCTTCCTTACTTCATTTAACTTTTCTGTGCATCAAGTGATAATAATTCTGGTAATAATAATGCAAAACAGCTGGAAGCCACAAAAATAGAGGCATGTACTTTGGCTTAGAAAAAGTTCTTTTAACAGTTAAATGCAAATGTATTAGAAGTGTGAACCAGACAGAAAAGGTAAAAAAGAAAACATAGTGTTTGTATTCTCCACAATGCATATGTTGAAACCCCATCGCTAAATGTTATGGTATTTGAAGATGAGTGTTTAGAAATTAATTAAGTTTAAATAAGGTGATGAGAGTAAGGCCCTTATGATGGCACCAGTACACTCAAAGGAAGATAAGAGAGCTCTTACTTTCTATAAAAAATAGTCCATCTGAAGAAATAGCAAGGGGAGACCGGAAAAGAACACTCACTAGAATCTACCCTGACCTAAGACTTCCAGCCTCCATTCATTACCCAACTAACATGTGTTTAGGTATTTGTTACATTTCCAAAATCCAGAGGTCAGCTTGAACCACCATAACAAAACACTAAGTAAGTAGTTTAAACAACAGAAATTTGTTTTCTCACAGCTCTAGAAGCTGCCTAATAGGCCAAGATGGATATTGCTGGTGATAAACAAAATATGCTATGCAAGATTGGTCCATAAGGAAAGCCCACAAGACAGAATTTTCCCTGGTGGCAGAAATCTTATAACAATGTCAGTGTCCCTCAAAGGAGAATAGCTGCACAAATGATGACCAGAACTCAACCATACATGGTGTCCCCGTCTCTCTGTGCACTTTCTACCCCCCTACCTGCCCATGTGAAATAGTGCCTACAAGACCAGAATGACATATGCACATGCTATGGTGATGCAGGTGATGGAATTATGAGTAATGTTTATATTCTTCTTTAAATGTTTTGTTTTTGTTTTGCCGGTCCTGGGACTTCA